>NC_133732.1:11007341-11333299 GCF_048934315.1 Petromyzon marinus
GGGGAGTGTGAGGTGGGGGGGAGTGTGAGGTGGGGGGGAGTGTGAGGTGGGGGGGGAGTGTGAGGTGGGGGGGAGTGTGAGGTGGGGGGGAGTGTGAGGTGGGGGGGAGTGTGAGGTGGGGGGGGAGTGTGAGGTGGGGGGGAGTGTGAGGTGGGGGGAGTGTGAGGTGGGGGGAGTGTGAGGTGGGGGGGAGTGTTATGTGGGGGGGAGTGTGAGGTGGGGGGGAGTGTGAGGTGGGGGGGGAGTGTGAGGTGGGGGGATGTGAGGTGGGGGGGAGTGTGAGGTGGGGGGGAGTGTGAAGTGGGGGGGGGGGAGTGTGAGGTGGGGGGGAGTGTGAGGTGGGGGGGGAGTGTGAGGTGGGGGGGGGAGTGTGAGGTGGGGGGAGTGTGAGGTGGGGGGGGGAGTTTGAGGTGGGGGGGAGTGTGAGGTGGGGGGGAGTGTGAGGTGGGGGGTGAGGTGGGGGGAGTTTGAAGTGGGGGGGGGAGTGTGAGGTGTGGGAGTGTGAGGTGGGGGGGAGTTGAGGTGGGGGGAGTGTGAGGTGGGGGGGTGAGGTGGGGGGGTGTGAGGTGGGGGGAAGTGTGAGGTAGGGGGGAGTGTGAGGTGGGGGGAGTTTGAGGTGGGGGGAGTGTGAGGTGGGGGGAGTTGAGGTGGGGGGAGTGTGAGGTGGGGGGGGTGAGGTGGGGGGAGTGTGAGGTGGGGGGGGAGTGTGAGGTGGGGGGGGGAGTGTGAGGTGGGGGGGAGTGTGAGGTGGGGGGGAGTGTGAGGTGGGGGGGGAGTGTGAGGTGGGGGGGAGTGTGAGGTGGGGGGGGAGTGTGAGGTGGGAGTGTGAGGTGGGGGGGAGTGTGAGGTGGGGGGGATGTGAGGTGGGGGGGAGTGTGAGGTGGAAGGGGGAGTGTGAAGTGGGGGGGAGTGAGAGGTGGGGGGGGTGAGGTGGGGGGGGAGTGTGAGGTGGGGGGGAGTGAGAGGTGGGGGGGGGGTGACGTGGGGGGAGTGTGAGGTGGGGGGAGTGTGAGGTGGGGGGAGTGTGAGGTGGGGGGGAGTGTGAGGTGGGGGGGAGTGTGAGGTGGGGGGGAGTGTGAGGTGGGGGGGGAGTGTGAGGTGGGGGGGGAGTGTGAGGTGGGGGGGAGTGTGAGGTGGGGGGGATGTGAGGTGGGGGGGAGTGTGAGGTGGGGGGGAGTGTGAAGTGGGAGGGGGGAGTGTGAGATGGGGGGGAGTGTGAGGTGGGGGGGGAGTGTGAGGTGGGGGGGAGTGTGAGGTGGGGGGGAGTGTGAGGTGGGGGGGGAGTTTGAGGTGGGGGGGAGTGTGAGGTGGGGGGGAGTGTGAGGTGGGGGGGGTGAGGTGGGGGGAGTTTGAAGTGGGGGGGGAGTGTGAGGTGTGGGAGTGTGAGGTGGGGGGGAGTTTGAGGTGGGGGGAGTGTGAGGTGGGGGGGTGAGGTGGGGGGGTGTGAGGTGGGGGGGAGTGTGAGGTAGGGGGGAGTGTGAGGTGGGGGGTGAGGTGGGGGGAGTTTGAGGTGGGGGGGAGTGTGAGGTGTGGGAGTGTGAGGTGGGGGGGAGTTTGAGGTGGGGGGAGTGTGAGGTGGGGGGGGTGAGGTGGGGGGAGTGTGAGGTGGGGGGGAGTGTGAGGTGGGGGGGGAGTGTGAGGTGGGGGGGAGTGTGAGGTGGGGGGGAGTGTGAGGTGGGGGGGGAGTGTGAGGTGGGGGGGGAGTGTGAGGTGGGGGGAGTGTGAGGTGGGGGGGGAGTGTGAGGTGGGAGTGTGAGGTGGGGGGGGAGTGTGAGGTGGGGGGGATGTGAGGTGGGGGGGAGTGTGAGGTGGGGGGGAGTGTGAAGTGGGGGGGGGAGTGTGAGGTGGGGGGGAGTGTGAGGTGGGGGGGGGAGAGTGAGGTGGGGGGGAGTGTGAGGTGGGGGGGTGTGAGGTGGGGGGGGAGTGTGAGGTGGGGGGAATGTGAGGTGGGGGGGATGTGAGGTTGGGGGGAGTGTGAGGTGGGGGGAGTGTGAGGTGGGGGGGAGTGTGAGGTGGGGGGGAGTGTGAGGTGGGGGGGGGTGTGAGGTGGGGGGAGTGTGAGGTGGGGGGAGTGTGAGGTGGGGGGAGTGTGAGGTGGGTGGGAGTGTGAGGTGGAAGGGGGAGTGTGAAGTGGGGTGGAGTGAGAGGTGGGGGGGTGAGGTGGGGGGGAGTGTGAGGTGGGGGGGAGTGAGAGGTGGGGGGAGTGTGAGGTGGAGGGGAGTGTGAGGTGGAGGGGGGTGACGTGGGGGGAGTGTGAGGTGGGGGGGAGTGTGAGGTGGGGGGAGTGTGAGGTGGGGGGGAGTGTGAGGTGGGGGAGTGTGAGGTGGGGGGGAGTGTGAGGTGGGGGGGAGTGTGAGGTGGGGGGGAGTGTGAGGTGGGGGGGAGTGTGAGGTGGGGGGGGAGTGTGAGGTGGGGGGGAGTGTGAGGTGGGGGGGGAGTGTGAGGTGGGAGTGTGAGGTGGGGGGGGAGTGTGAGGTGGGGGGGATGTGAGGTGGGGGGGAGTGTGAGGTGGGGGGGAGTGTGAAGTGGGGGGGGGGGAGTGTGAGGTGGGGGGGAGTGTGAGGTGGGGGGGGGAGTGTGAGGTGGGGGGGAGTGTGAGGTGGGGGGGTGTGAGGTGGGGGGGAGTGTGAGGTGGGGGGGATGTGAGGTGGGGGGGGAGTGTGAGGTGGGGGGGTGAGGTGGGGGGTGTGTGAGGTGGGGGGGAGTGAGAGGTGGGGGGGGGTGACGTGGGGGGAGTGTGAGGTGGGGGGAGTGTGAGGTGGGGGGAGTGTGAGGTGGGGGGGAGTGTGAGGTGGGGGGGAGTGTGAGGTGGGGGGGAGTGTGAGGTGGGGGGGAGTGTGAGGTGGGGGGGAGTGTGAGGTGGGGGGGAGTGTGAGGTGGGGGGGGAGTGTGAGGTGGGGGGGATGTGATGTGGGGGGGAGTGTGAGGTGGGGGGGAGTGTGAAGTGGGGGGGGGGAGTGTGAGGTGGGGGGGAGTGTGAGGTGGGGGGGAGTGTGAGGTGGGGGGGAGTGTGAGGTGGGGGGGAGTTTGAGGTGGGGGGAGTGTGAGGTGGGGGGTTGAGGTGGGGGGGTGTGAGGTGGGGGGGAGTTTGAGGTGGGGGGGAGTGTGAGGTGGGGGGTGAGGTGGGGGGGAGTTTGAGGTGGGGGGAGTGTGAGGTGTGGGAGTGTGAGGTGGGGGGGAGTTTGAGGTGGGGGGAGTGTGAGGTGGGGGGGGTGAGGTGGGGGGAGTGTGAGGTGGGGGGGGAGTGTGAGGTGGGGGGGGAGTGTGAGTTGGGGGGGAGTGTGAGGTGGGGGGGAGTGTGAGGTGGGGGGGGAGTGTGAGGTGGGGGGGGAGTGTGAGGTGGGGGGGAGTGTGAGGTGGGGGGGGGAGTGTGAGGTGGGAGTGTGAGGTGGGGGGGGAGTGTGAGGTGGGGGGGATGTGAGGTGGGGGGGAGTGTGAGGTGGGGGGGAGTGTGAAGTGGGGGGGGGGGAGTGTGAGGTGGGGGGGAGTGTGAGGTGGGGGGGGGAGTGTGAGGTGGGGGGGAGTGTGAGGTGGGGGGGTGTGAGGTGGGGGGGGAGTGTGAGGTGGGGGGGATGTGAGGTGGGGGGGGGAGTGTGAGGTGGGGGGGGTGAGGTGGGGGGTGTGTGAGGTGGGGGGGAGTGAGAGGTGGGGGGGGTGACGTGGGGGAGTGTGAGGTGGGGGGAGTGTGAGGTGGGGGGAGTGTGAGGTGGGGGGGAGTGTGAGGTGGGGGGGAGTGTGAGGTGGGGGGGAGTGTGAGGTGGGGGGGAGTGTGAGGTGGGGGGGAGTGTGAGGTGGGGGGGGGAGTGTGAGGTGGGGGGGAGTGTGAGGTGGGGGGGGAGTGTGAGGTGGGGGGGATGTGAGGTGGGGGGGAGTGTGAGGTGGGGGGGAGTGTGAAGTGGGGGGGGGGAGTGTGAGGTGGGGGGGAGTGTGAGGTGGGGGGAGTGTGAGGTGGGGGGGAGTGTGAGGTGGGGGGGGAGTTTGAGGTGGGGGGGAGTGTGAGGGGGGGGGGAGTGTGAGGTGGGGGGGTGAGGTGGGGGGAGTTTGAAGTGGGGGGGGAGTGTGAGGTGTGGGAGTGTGAGGTGGGGGGGAGTTTGAGGTGGGGGGAGTGTGAGGTGGGGGGTTGAGGTGGGGGGGTGTGAGGTGGGGGGGAGTGTGAGGTAGGGGGGAGTGTGAAGTGGGGGGTGAGGTGGGGGGGAGTTTGAGGTGGGGGGGAGTGTGAGGTGTGGGAGTGTGAGGTGGGGGGGAGTTTGAGGTGGGGGGAGTGTGAGGTGGGGGGGGTGAGGTGGGGGGAGTGTGAGGTGGGGGGGGAGTGTGAGGTGGGGGGGAGTGTGAGGTGGGGGGGAATGTGAGGTGGGGGGGAGTGTGAGGTGGGGGGGGAGTGTGAGGTGGGGGGGGAGTGTGAGGTGGGGGGGAGTGTGAGGTGGGGGGGGAGTGTGAGGTGGGAGTGTGAGGTGGGGGGGAGTGTGTGAGGTGGGGGGGATGTGAGGTGGGGGGGAGTGTGAGGTGGGGGGGAGTGTGAAGTGGGGGGGGGGAGTGTGAGGTGGGGGGGAGTGTGAGGTGGGGGGGGGAGTGTGAGGTGGGGGGGAGTGTGAGGTGGGGGGGTGTGAGGTGGGGGGGGAGTGTGAGGTGGGGGGGATGTGAGGTGGGGGGGAGTGTGAGGTGGGGGGAGTGTGAGGTGGGGGGGAGTGTGAGGTGGGGGGAGTGTGAGGTGGGGGGGAGTGTGAGGTGGGGGGGGGTGTGAGGTGGGGGGGAGTGTGAGGTGGGGGGGAGTGTGAGGTGGGGGGGAGTGTGAGGTGGGGGGGGAGTGTGAGGTGGGGGGGAGGTGTGAGGTGGGGGGAGTGTGAGGTGGGGGGGAGTGTGAGGTGGGGGGGGAGTGTGAGGTGGGGGGAGTGTGAGGTGGGGGGGAGTGTGAGGTGGGGGGATGAGTGGATGTGAGGTGGGGGGGAGTGTGAGGTGGGGGGGAGTGTGAAGTGGGGGGGGGGAGTGTGAGGTGGGGGGGAGTGTGAGGTGGGGGGGGAGTGTGAGGTGGGGGGGAGTGTGAGGTGGGGGGGAGTGTGAGGTGGGGGGGAGTTTGAGGTGGGGGGGAGTGTGAGGTGGGGGGGAGTGTGAGGTGGGGGGGTGAGGTGGGGGGAGTTTGAAGTGGGGGGGGAGTGTGAGGTGTGGGAGTGTGAGGTGGGGGGGAGTTTGAGGTGGGGGGAGTGTGAGGTGGGGGGGGTGAGGTGGGGGGGTGTGAGGTGGGGGGGAGTGTGAGGTAGGGGGGAGTGTGAGGTGGGGGGTGAGTTGGGGGGGAGTTTGAGGTGGGGGGGAGTGTGAGGTGTGGGAGTGTGAGGTGGGGGGGAGTTTGAGGTGGGGGGAGTGTGAGGTGGGGGGGGTGAGGTGGGGGGAGTGTGAGGTGGGGGGGGAGTGTGAGGTGGGGGGGGAGTGTGAGGTGGGGGGGGAGTGTGAGGTGGGGGGGAGTGTGAGGTTGGGGGGGGAGTGTGAGGTGGGGGGGGGAGTGTGAGGTGGGGGGGAGTGTGAGGTGGGGGGGGAGTGTGAGGTGGGAGTGTGAGGTGGGGGGGGAGTGTGAGGTGGGGGGGATGTGAGGTGGGGGGGAGTGTGAGGTGGGGGGGAGTGTGAAGTGGGGGGGGGAGTGTGAGGTGGGGGGGAGTGTGAGGTGGGGGGGAGTGTGAGGTGGGGGGGAGTGTGAGGTGGGGGGGTGTGAGGTGGGGGGGGAGTGTGAGGTGGGGGGAATGTGAGGTGGGGGGGATGTGAGGTTGGGGGAGTGTGAGGTGGGGGGAGTGTGAGGTGGGGGGGAGTGTGAGGTGGGGGGGAGTGTGAGGTGGGGGGGGGTGTGAGGTGGGGGGGAGTGTGAGGTGGGGGGAGTGTGAGGTGGGGGGAGTGTGAGGTGGGTGGGAGTGTGAGGTGGAAGGGGGAGTGTGAAGTGGGGTGGAGTGAGAGGTGGGGGGGGTGAGGTGGGGGGGAGTGTGAGGTGGGGGGAGTGAGAGGTGGGGGGAGTGTGAGGTGGGGGGGAGTGTGAGGTGGAGGGGGGTGACGTGGGGGGAGTGTGAGGTGGGGGGGAGTGTGAGGTGGGGGAGTGTGAGGTGGGGGGGGAGTGTGAGGTGGGGGGAGTGTGAGGTGGGGGGGAGTGTGAGGTGGGGGGAGTGTGAGGTGGGGGGAGTGTGAGGTGGGGGGAGTGTGAGGTGGGGGGGGGTGTGAGGTGGGGGGAGTGTGTCTAGGTGGGGGGAGTGTGAGGTGGGGGCAGTGTGAGGTGGGTGAGTTGGGGGGGAGTGTGAGGTGGGGGGGGGTGTGAGGTGGGGGGGAGTGTGAGGTGGGGGGAGTGTGAGGTGGGGGGGGGTGTGAGTTGGGGGGAGTGTGAGGTGGGGGGGAGTGTGAGGTGGGGGGGAGTGTGAGGTGGGGGGGGGTGAGGTGGGGGGGTGTGAGGTGGGGGGGAGTGTGAGGTGTTGGTGGGGTGAGGTGGGGGGGAGTGTGAGGTTGGGGGAGTGTGAGGTGGGGGGGTGAGGTGGGGGGGAGTGTGAGGTGGGGGGGAGTGTGAGGTGGGGGGGAGTGTAAGGTGGGGGGGAGTGTGAGGTGGGGGGGAGTGTGAAGTGGGGGGGAGTGTGAGGTGGGGGGAGTGTGAGGTCGGGGGGAGTGTGAGGTGGGGGGGAGTGTGAGGTGGGGGGGGAGTGTGAGGTGGGGGGGAGTGTGAGGTGGGGGGGGAGTGTGAGGTGGGGGGGATGTGAGGTGGGGGGGAGTGTGAGGTGGGGGGGAGTGTGAAGTGGGGGGGGGGAGTGTGAGGTGGGGGAGGTGGGGTGAGGTGGGGGAGTTTGAGGTGGGGGGGGAGTGTGAGGTGTGGGAGTGTGAGGTGGGGGGGAGTTTGAGGTGGGGGGAGTGTGAGGTGGGGGGAGTGAGGTGGGGGGGTGTGAGGTGGGGGGGAGTGTGAGGTAGGGGGGAGTGTGAGGTGGGGGGGTGAGGTGGGGGGGAGTTTGAGGTGGGGGGGAGTGTGAGGTGTGGGAGTGTGAGGTGGGGGGGAGTTTGAGGTGGGGGGAGTGTGAGGTGGGGGGGGTGAGGTGGGGGGAGTGTGAGGTGGGGGGGAAGTGTGAGGTGGGGGGGAGTGTGAGGTGGGGGGGGGAGTGTGAGGTGGGGGGGAGTGTGAGGTGGGGGGGGGGAGTGTGAGGTGGGGGGGAGTTTGAGGTGGGGGGAGTGTGAGGTGGGGGGGGTGAGGTGGGGGGAGTGTGAGGTGGGGGGGGAGTGTGAGGTGGGGGGGGGTGAGGTGGGGGGGTGTGAGGTGGGGGGGAGTGTGAGGTAGGGGGGAGTGTGAGGTGGGGGGGGAGTGTGAGGTGGGGGGGGAGTTTGAGGTGGGGGGAGTGTGAGGTGGGGGGGGTGAGGTGGGGGGAGTGTGAGGTGGGGGGGAGTGTGAGGTGGGGGGGGGTGAGGTGGGGGGGTGTGAGGTGTGGGGGAGTTTGAGGTGGGGGGGAGTGTGAGGTGTGGGAGTGTGCGGTGGGGGGGAGTTTGAGGTGGGGGGAGTGTGAGGTGGGGGGGTGAGGTGGGGGGAGTGTGAGGTGGGGGGGGAGTGTGAGGTGGGGGGGAGTGTGAGGTGGGGGGGAGTGTGAGGTGGGGGGGAGTGTGAGGTGGGGGGGGGTGTGAGGTGGGGGGGAGTTTGAGGTGGGGGGAGTGTGAGGTGGGGGGGGTGAGGTGGGGGGAGTGTGAGGTGGGGGGGGGTGTGAGGTGGGGGGGAGTGTGAGGTGGGGGGGAGTGTGAGGTGGGGGGGAGTGTGAGGTGGGGGGGAGTGTGAGGTGGGGGGGAGTTTGAGGTGGGGGGGAGTGTGAGGTGGGGGGGGAGTGTGAGGTGGGGGGGAGTGTGAGGTGGGGGGGGAGTGTGAGGTGGGGGGGATGTGAGGTGGGGGGGAGTGTGAAGTGGGGGGGAGTGTGAAGTGGGGTGGGGGAGTGTGAGGTGGGGGGGAGTGTGAGGTGGGGGGGGAGTGTGAGGTGGGGGGGAGTGTGAGGTGGGGGGTGTGAGGTGGGGGGGGGAGTGTGAGGTGGGGGGGATGTGAGGTGGGGGGGATGTGAGGTGGGGGGGAGTGTGAGGTGGGGGGGAGTGTGAGATGGGGGGGAGTGTGAGGTGGGGGGGAGTGTGAGGTGGGGGGAGTGTGAGGTGGGGGGAGTGTGAGGTGGGGGGGGGGTGTGAGGTGGGGGGGAGTGTGAGGTGGGGGGGAGTGTGAGGTGGGGGGAGTGTGAGGTGGGTGGGAGTGAGGTGGAAGGGGGAGTGTGAAGTGGGGGGGAGTGAGAGGTGGGGGGGGGTGAGGTGGTGGGGAGTGTGAGGTGGGGAGGAGTGTGAGGTGGGGGGGGTGACGTGGGGGGAGTGTGAGGTGGGGGGGAGTGTGAGGTGGGGGGGGAGTGTGAGGTGGGGGGGAGTGTGAGGTGGGGGGGAGTGTGAGGTGGGGGGAGTGTGAGGTGGGGGGGAGTGTGAGGTGGGGGGGGAGTGTGAGGTGGGGGGGAGTGTGAGGTGGGGGGGAGTGTGAGGTGGGGGGATGTGAGGTGGGGGGGAGTGTGAGGTGGGGGGGAGTGTGAAGTGGGGGGGGGGAGTGTGAGGTGGGGGGGAGTGTGAGGTGGGGGGGGGAGTGTGAGATGGGGGGGAGTGTGAGGTGGGGGGGAGTGTGAGGTGGGGGGGAGTTTGAGGTGGGGGGAGTGTGAGGTGGGGGGGAGTGTGAGGTGGGGGGGTGAGGTGGGGGGAGTTTGAAGTGGGGGGGGGAGTGTGAGGTGTGGGAGTGTGAGGTGGGGGGGAGTTTGAGGTGGGGGGAGTGTGAGGTGGGGGGGGTGAGGTGGGGGGGTGTGAGGTGGGGGGAAGTGTGAGGTAGGGGGAGTGTGAGGTGGGGGGTGAGGTGGGGGGGAGTTTGAGGTGGGGGGAGTGTGAGGTGGGGGGGAGTTTGAGGTGGGGGAGTGTGAGGTGGGGGGGGGAGTGTGAGGTGGGAGTGTGAGGTGGGGGGGGAGTGTGAGGTGGGGGGGATGTGAGGTGGGGGGAGTGTGAGGTGGGGGGGAGTGTGAAGTGGGGGGGGGGGAGTGTGAGGTGGGGGGGAGTGTGAGGTGGGGGGGGGAGTGTGAGGTGGGGGGGAGTGTGAGGTGGGGGGGTGTGAGGTGGGGGGGGAGTGTAAGGTGGGGGGGATGTGAGGTGGGGGGGATGTGAGGTGGGGGGGAGTGTGAGGTGGGGGGGAGTGTGAGGTGGGGGGGAGTGTGAGGTGGGGGGGAGTGTGAGGTGGGGGGAGTGTGAGGTGGGGGGGAGTGTGAGGTGGGGGGGGGTGTGAGGTGGGGGGAGTGTGAGGTGGGGGGAGTGTGAGGTGGAAGGGGGAGTGTGAGGTGGGAAGGGGGAGTGTGAAGTGGGGGGGAGTGAGAGGTGGGGGGGTGAGGTGGGGGGGAGTGTGAGGTGGGGGGGAGTGAGAGGTGGGTGGAGTGTGAGGTGGGGGGAGTGTGAGGTGGAGGGGGGTGACGTGGGGGGAGTGTGAGGTGGGGGGGAGTGTGAGGTGGGGGGAGTGTGAGGTGGGGGGGAGTGTGAGGTGGGGGAGTGTGAGGTGGGGGGGAGTGAGTGAGGTGGGGGGGAGTGTGAGGTGGGGGGAGTGTGAGGTGGGGGGGAGTGTGAGGTGGGGGGGGGTGTGAGGTGGGGGGGAGTGTGAGGTGGGGGGAGTGTGAGGTGGGGGCAGTGTGAGGTGGGTGAGTTGGGGGGAGTGTGAGGTGGGGGGGAGTGTGAGGTGGGGGGGGGTGTGAGGTGGGGGGGAGTGTGAGGTGGGGGGGAGTGTGAGATGGGGGGGGGGTGTGAGTTGGGGGGAGTGCGAGGTGGGGGGGGTGTGAGTTGGGGGGAGTGTGAGGTGGGGTGAGGTGGGGGGAGTGTGAGGTGGGGGGGGTGAGGAGGGGGGGAGTGTGAGGTGGGGGGGAGTGTGAGGTGGGGGGGAGTGTGAGGTGGGGGGGAGTGTGAGGTGGGGGGGTGAGGTGTGGGGGTGTGAGGTGGGGGGGAGTGTGAGGTGTTGGTGGGGTGAGGTGGGGGGGAGTGTGAGGTCGGGGGAGTGTGAGGTGGGGGGAGTGTGAGGTGGGGGGAGTGTGAGGTGGGGGGAGTGTGAGGTGGGGGGGGGTGTGAGGTGGGGGGGAGTGTGAGGTGGGGGGAGTGTGAGGTGGGGGGGAGTGTGAGGTGGGGGGGGGTGTGAGGTGGGGGGGAGTGTGAGGTGGGGGGGAGTGTGAGGTGGGGGGGAGTGTGAGGTGGGGGGGGTGAGGTGTGGGGGTGTGAGGTGGGGGGGAGTGTGAGGTGTTGGTGGGGTGAGGTGGGGGGAGTGTGAGGTCGGGGGAGTGTGAGGTGGGGGGGTGAGGTGGGGGGGAGTGTGAGGTGGGGGGGAGTGTGAGGTGGGGGGGAGTGTAAGGTAGGGGGGGAGTGTGAGGTGGGGGGGAGTGTGAGGTGGGGGGGAGTGTGAGGTGGGGGGAGTGTGAGGTGGGGGGAGTGTGAGGTAGGGGGGAGTGTGAGGTGGGGGGGAGTGTGAAGTGGGGGGAGTGTGAGGTGGGGGGGGTGTGAGGTGGGGGGGAGTGTGAGGTGGGGGGGTGTGAGGTGGGGGGAGTGTGAGGTGTGGGGGGTGGTGTGAGGTGGGGGGGGTGTGAGGTGGGGGGAGTGTGAGGTGGGGGGAGTGTGAGGTGGGGGGGGAATGTGAGGTGGGGGGAGGTGAGGTGGGGGGAGGTGAGGTGGGGGGAGTGTGAGGTGGGGGGGAATGTGAGGTGGGGGGAGGTGAGGTGGGGGGGCGAGGTGAGGTGGTGACCGTGTGAGAGTCAAGCTGCTCTTGCAGCAGCAGCTTGACTCTCACGCGGTCACTACCCCCCACTTTCCCATTTGGGCTTTTTGTTGTCATCTAAGCCATCAACCCCACCCTCACGTGTGCACTGTTTTGTTTACACACGGGCGTGGTTGTGGTGGGGTTGTGATGGTTGTGGTGGAGTGGGGGTGGTTGTGGTGGGGTGGTGATGGTTGTGGTGGTGTGGTGATGGTCGTGGTGGGGTGGTGGTTGTGGTGGAGTGGTGATGGTTGTGGTGGTGATGGTTGTGGTTGGGTGGTGATGGTTGTGGAGGCGTTGTGATAGTTGTGGTGGGGTGGTGGTGGTTGTGGTGGGGTGGTGATGGTCATGGTGGTGTTGAGATAGTTGTGGTGGGGTGGTGGTGGTTGTGGTGGGGTGGTGATGGTTGTAGTGGGGTGGTGATGGTTGTGGTGGGGTGGTGATGGTTGTGGTGATGGTTGTGATGGTTGTGGTGGGGTGGTGGTGGTTGTGGTGGGGTGGTGATGGTTGTGGTGGGGTGGTGGTGGTTGTGGTGGGGTGGTGATGGTTGTGGTGGGGTGGTGATGGTTGTGGTGATGGTTGTGATGGTTGTGGTGGGGTGGTGGTGGTTGTGGTGGGGTGGTGATGGTTGTGGTGGGGTGGTGATGGTTGTGGTGGGGTGGTGATGGTTGTGGTGGGGTGGTGATGGTTGTGGTGGGGTGGTGGTGGTTGTGGTGGGGTGGTGATGGTTGTGGTGGGGTGGTGGTGGTTGTGGTGGGGTGGTGATGGTTGTGGTGGGGTGGTGGTGGTTGTGGTGGGGTGGTGATGGTTGTGGTGGGGTGGTGGTGGTTGTAGTGGGGTGGTGGTGGTTGTGGTGGGGTGGTGGTGGTTGTGGTGGGGTGGTGGTGGTTGTGGTGGGGTGGTGGTGGTTGTGGCTCACGCTACGCAGGGCGCGTTCCACCCCCACGGTCACCACCTCGTGACCTCTGTACGGCCCAGCGAGGACGCACGCGCGGCACACGACGACAAGGAGGAGGAGGAGGCGGCGGTGGCAGTCTCCGAGCCACGACAGAAATACTCCAGCGACTTGGAGTCATCTCGGCACCTACGATGGCTGCTCATCATTTTCTCATCCTCCTCCTCCTTCGTATGCGTGAGCAGCAGCGGGAGTTGGTCCACCATGTCAGCGAGGAGCACGTTCTTTGCCGGCCTCGGGTCTCCGCGGAAGACTCGGCGGCAGTGAGGGCACGAGAAATGCCCGACCCAGCAGGGAGTTGATGACGATGGGGACGATGACGACGACGATGATGACGACGATGATGATGACGACAATGACGATGATGACGACGATGACGACGATGACGACGACGACGATGATGACGATGATGACCACGATGATGATGATGACGACGATGATGACGATGATGACGATGACGACGACGACAATGACGACGACGATGACGCCAATGACGACGATGACGACGATGATGATGATGACGATGACGACGATGATGACGATGATGACGACGACGATGACGATGATGACGACGATGACGACGATGATGATGATGACGATGATGACGACGACAATGACGACGACGATGATGATGATGATGACGACGACGATGACGACGACGATGCCGACGACGATGACGACGATGATGACGACGACGATGATGACGATGACGACGATGACGATGACGACGACGACGATGACGACGACGATGACGCCGATGACGACGATGACGACGATGATGATGATGATGACGATGACGACGATGATGACGATGATGACGACGACGATGACGATGATGACGACAATGACGATGATGACGACGATGACGACGATGATGACGACGACGATGATGACGATGACGACGATGACGATGACGACGACGACGATGACGATGACGACGACGACGATGACGACGATGACGATGATGATGACGACGACGATGACGATGATGACGATGACGACGATGACGATGATGACGATGACGATGATGACGACGATGACGACGATGACGACGATGACGACGATGACGAGGACGACGATGACGACGACGATGATGACGATGACGACGATGACGACGACGATGATGGAGGGGATGTCGCAGCTGCATCCCACGTGTGGTCGATGCACACCCGCCATAACGTGTGGCCACACGCAAGCGTCACCGCAGTGGCGAACAGCTCCAAGCAAATTTATCACTCTTTGGAAGAACGTAATCAACCAGGTAGGGGGTTGACGAATCTCTGTGTTGTATTGCATTATATTTCTAAGTTTACTAGGTTTGTTTCTCATTCATTTGTACCTCATGATGATTGCTTGTGTTGCAATCGAAACGTCGTATTCTATGATTTAGTTTATTTTCTATCAACGTGACTTTACCGCAAGAACCAGAAAGTATCTCCAAGCAGTTTAACACGTAGGAACGAATTGCATTCCTAAGTCGATGACTGTCCGTACAGCAGGGACGTGTGGTCAGGGGAGGCAGGGGAGGCAGAGCCTCACCTGTCATACTCCAATGAAAATAGCTGTTACGAAAAAAAAATATTAAGATTTTTCCACTGATCTGTGTTATGAATGTCATTTCTGTACGAGTCCAATAATTTTTTCGTCAAAAATCGCCAAATTTGCGGAGCTCCGCTGCAAATACAGGAAGAGACGAGAGGTGAGGCAGCGACGAGCTCAGCCTCCCCTCTGATTGCGCAACCCCTCAGTAACTGGATGGGGCGCGGGCAATAAGCGCGTGCCTGTTACTATCTCTCTGTGTGTCACCAATGTAATGTTTGTAGACCCGTTCATTTTATGTCCTCGCCTTCCATACTCCAGGTAACTTATTTCACGTGTGTGTATAAATATAATTAGGCTCGCTGGCCTCGTCATGAAACTGCAATGAAAAAGTACCAGGGGAGGCAGCTATCACATCTGCCTCACTGAGGGGTCGTGTCTAACACGCCCCCCTCGGTGAGGACACACCCCCCAGTGAGGCCACGCCCCCTCAGTGTGTGAATCTGGCTCTTACACTCGCCAGTGCCTCCCCAGCCATTGACCTCACCGCACGTCACTGCCGTACAGTACATTATATCATATGCCAGAACGTATATAAATACTACATAACCTTTACATACCTTTAATAATAACGATAATGCTGATGACGATGACAATCAGATGATTGGAGGGGGGGGGGTAGGGGTGGTTACAAAGGGGGCCAGGCCACCCTGTCCCTCTTCCTCCGGGTCATCAATGACAGATGAGTGGGCAGGGTGAGTAGGCACGCGCGTAGGCAGGCACAGTGGTGCTGGTGGCTGGGTGGGTGTCGCTGGTGGCTGCGTGGGTGTCGCTGGTGGCTGCGTGGGTGTCGCTGGGTGGGTGTCGCTGGTGGCTGGGTGGGTGTCGCTGGTGGCTGCGTGGGTGTCGCTGGGTGGGTGTCGCTGGTGGCTGCGTGGGTGTCGTTGGTGGCTGGGTGGGTGTCGCTGCTGGCTGGGTGGGTGTCGCTGGGTGGGTGTCGCTGGTGGCTGGGTGGGTGTCGCTGGTGGCTGCGTGGGTGTCGCTTGTGGCTGGGTGGGTGTCGCTGCTGGCTGGGTGGGTGTCGCTGCTGGCTGGGTCGTGAATCGTGGCTAATTGTATCCATTCCTCTCAGTCTAACCGACACCACGCAGCTCAAAGTCGATCAGGCAGCTATCTTGAAAATGTCCGATTTTATCTTAAATGCCACGGTTCACAGAGCATACAAAACAACGGTGTTGATTTAGCAGAGCAGAAATTACATTTTTTAATACTGAGAAATCAACGTCCGATTTGATCATCGCAGTGTTTCGTTGCCCTACTCCGTCTTCCCCTTGACCCTGCGAGTGTCAGGTTTGGTGTTAAACTTCACTCAGCGAGTGCAGGCAGCATGCAGTCCGCGTGATGAACCACGTGGACGTTCGAGGTTAAGCTAATTTCTGGAAGAAAATAAACGGAGAAAGTTGGCGCACTTTTTTATTTATTTATTACCGGATCACGACAAAGCCACCGCCGAAGCAAACAACGACAAAGCACACGACCAGGGAGAAGTGAGCAGCACCTCAAATGGTACAAGCCCCCCCCTCTGAGAAATATGACCACAGCCATAATATGCAGGAGGTGTAAAGTGAGAACTTGACTCGCGCCTATGGCTCTACACAATCCTTACACACACATTTCGATTTAAAGCTTTCGTGACTGCAATGATTCATCTTCTTTGGTTCTTTCGGTAAAGTCACGTAGAATGGGAATAAAATAATAAATTGATAAAATAAAATAACACAATAATATTCTCACGACGTTTCGGCCACAACACAAGCGGCCTTCATCAGGTGAAGGGAGCGAGACTGTCTGGTAGGACAGCGCTGGAGTGAGAGAGCCACGTTCAGATCACGGCTTTTAAGCTGTGTGAGAGGAACAAAGAGCCTTAGAGTCGCGGCATCTCTTCAGAAAGGTGAGAGGCTCTTTGTTCCTCTCACACAGCTTAAAAGCCGTGATCTGAACGTGGCTCTCTCACTCCAGCGCTGTCCTACCAGACAGTCTCGCTCTCTTCACCTGATGAAGGCCGCTTGTGTTGTGGCCGAAACGTCGTGAGAATATTATTGTGTTATTTTATTTAATCAATTTATTATTTTATTCTCATTCTACGTGACTTTACCGAAAGAACCAAATAAGACTTACACACACAGTCCACGAGGCGTTGTCTGCACAGCAGAGCTGCTCTGCTGAACTTCAGCAGGGAGGTCAGCACAGAAGCTTCAGCTGGCAGCCTTGGTGAGGGTAGAGGCATGGGCTGGATCCCCACTCCTGTCCGCTACCTCTGGTCCCCCCACTCACCCACCCACCTACCTACCCAACCAGCCACTTACCTACCTACTCACCCGTCCACCTACTCACCCACCTACCCACTCACCCAAAACCCGCCATTCGCCACTAAGTGACGCCGACGTCACCACGGTGCTTGTGCCAGGCCAGGTGCACTTTGAGGCCACGTGAAGTGTCAAAGGCTCACTCACCCACCTATCTACTCACCCACCCACGTGCCTACTCACCCACCTACCTACTCACCCACCCACCTACTCACCCACCCACCTACTCACCCATTTATTTCACTAGGTAGAGCCCACTGAGCTGCGTAGCTTTTTTTAAAGAAGCGACCTGGCCACAAATGAGAGCTCAACGAAGTCGCTTATCATCATCATCACGTGGACATTTATGTCAGCCCAATACTCTAAATGCGTGACGTTGATTATAAATGTGGAGGGAAAAACCGGTGGACCCAGAGAAAAAATCTACGCGACCATGGGAAGTGAGAGAGAGAAGGCACACAAACTGCAGATATAGAGTAACAAGCGTCGTCAGGGTCGGGATCGAACCTACGACCTCCTGCGTGCCAGGCGAGGGAGTTAACATCTCCCACCCACCAGTCGTTGCACTTGTTTGTCATTTGGTCAAAGGATGACGACAAAGCCACCGCCAAAGCAAACAACGACAAAGCACACGACCAGGGAGAAGTGAGCAGCACCTCAAATGGTACAAGCCCCCCTCTGAGAAATATGACCACAGCCATAATATGCAGGAGGTGTAAAGTGAGAACTTGACTCGTGCCTATGGCTCTACACAATCCTTACACACACAGCCCACAGAGGCGTTGTCTGCACAGCAGATCTGCTCTGCTGAACTTCAGCAGGGAGGTCAGCACAGGAGCTTCAGCTGGCAGCCTTGGTGAGGGTAGAGGCATGGGCTGGATCCCCACTCCTGTCCGCTCCCTCTGGTCCCCCCACACACCCACCCACCTACCTACCCAACCAGCCACTTACCTACCTACTCACCCGTCCACCTACTCACCCACCTACCCACTCACCCAACACCCGCCATTCGTCACTAAGTGACGCCAACGTCACCACGGTGCTTGTGCCAGGCCAGGTGCACTTTGAGGCTACGTGAAGTGTCAAAGGCTCACTCACCCACCTATCTACTCACCCACCCACGTGCCTACTCACCCACCTATCTACTCACCCACCCACCTCCCTACCTAAAACAATGTTTTATTTTACTAGGTAGAGCCCACTGAGCTGCTTAGCTTTTTTAAATAAGCGACATGGCCACAAATGAGAGCTCAACGAAGTCGCTTATCATCATCACGTGGACATTCATGTCAGCCCAATACACTAAATACGTGATGTTGATTCTAAATGTGGAGGGGAAAAACCGGTGGACCCGGAGAAAAATCGACGCGACCATGGGAAGTGAGAGAGAGAACGCACGCAAACTGCAGATATAGAGTAACAGGCGTCGTCAGGGTCGGGAGCGAACCTACGACCTCCTGCGTACCAGGCGAGGGAGTTTACATCTCCCAGCCACCAGTCGTCGGACTTATTTGCCATTTGGTCAACGGATCACGACCTGCCACTGCCAAAGCAAACACCGCGGCGCCCTCTACTTACCCACCCACCCACCTACCCATCCATTGAAGCAGAATCAGAATATATTTTTTTATCCTTTTAAAAGGTGAAGGTGAAGAGACATTTTACACACAGAGCTACCTGTATACCACAAGCACACAGCAGGTACCAGCAGACAACAACAACAGTCCCAGACCACACCAAGACAACAACAACAGTCCCAGACAACACCAAGACAACAACAACAGTCCCAGACCACACCAAGACAACAACAACAGTCCCAGACAACACCAAGACAACAACAACAACAGTCCCAGACAACACCAAGACAACAACAACAGTCCCAGACCACACCAAGACAACAACAACAACAGTCCCAGACAACACCAAGACAACAACAACAGTCCCAGACAACACCAAGACAACAACAACAGTCCCAGACAACACCAAGACAACAACAACAACAGTCCCAGACAACACCAAGACAATAACAACAACAACAACAGTCCCAGACAACACCAAGACAACAACAACAGTCCCAGCCCACACCAAGACAACAACAACAACAGTCCCAGACCACACCAAGACAACAACAACAACAGTCCCAGACCACACCAAGACAACAACAACAGTCCCAGACCACACCAAGACAACAACACACAGCAGTAGTAGGCCCTCAATGCAATGGAACATGAAACTGTCGATATTACGCCGGTAAGGATCACAGAGTTACAAATCGCATTTTGCAAATGCGGTTGTATCCTGCACCAATGTTCCGCTTCAGGATAAGAACTTTTTCGAAGGAAGATTTAGCGACGTTTAGGGATAAGGAATGAGGTCGACCTGAGAAACCCTCGGTAGTCATGGAGATGGTCCCCAATTCCTCTACTGACCCACTGACTGCAGAGGGACATTTGGGTTCTTAACGGAGTCGAGATGTCCGCATTTGGCGTGGACGATCGCAAGGACGATGGAGAAGAGGGCGCCACCAATCGTCATCACGGTCACTCCAGCGATCTGTGGAACAAAGAGCCGAGATCACAAACCGCAAATTAACTTCTGCATCTCCCTTGCTGCGCCCAGACAGCGCAGACACACAGACAGACACAGGTGATACACACAGACAGACACAGGTGATACACACAGACACAGGTGATACACACAGACACAGGTGATACACACAGACACAGGTGATACACACAGACAGCCACAGGTGATACACACAGACACAGGTGATACACACAGACACAGGTGATGTACACAGACACAGGTGATGTACACAGACACAGGTGATACACACAGACACAGGTGATGTAGACACACAGACACAGGTGATACACACAGACACAGGTGATACACACAGTCACAGGTGATGTACACAGACACAGGTGATACACACAGACACAGGTGAAACACACAGACACAGGTGATGTACACAGACACAGGTGATACACACAGACAGACAGACACAGGTGATACACACAGACACAGGTGATACACACAGACACAGGTGATACACACAGACACAGGTGATACACACAGACACAGGTGATACACACAGACAGCCACAGGTGATACACACAGACACAGGTGATACACACAGACACAGGTGATGTACACAGACACAGGTGATGTACACAGACACAGGTGATACACACAGACACAGGTGATGTAGACACACAGACACAGGTGATACACACAGACACAGGTGATACACACAGTCACAGGTGATGTACACAGACACAGGTGATACACACAGACACAGGTGAAACACACAGACACAGGTGATGTACACAGACACAGGTGATACACACAGACAGACAGACACAGGTGATACACACAGACACAGGTGATACATACAGACAGAGGTGATACACACAGACACAGGTGATACACACAGACACAGGTGATACACACAGACAGACAGACACAGGTGATACACACAGACACAGTTGATACACACAGTCACAGGTGATACACACAGACACAGGTGATGCACACAGACACAGGTGATACACACAGACACAGGTGATACACACAGACACAGGTGATACACACAGACACAGGTGATACAAACAGACACTGCAGTGATATCTCAGTTGGAGGAGCGGGGGGGGGAGGTTGATGATCGGAACGGAGGCGGTGTGTGGGGATCACCGTACCCGTGAGTCTGAGATGCACTTCTCGTATTGCACCACGGTAGCCGCTGCGTTTCTCCCCACGAGGCACAGCGAGTCGCTGGGGTAGCCGCCTTGGATGCAGCAGACTGCCTCCGAGTTGAGCAGCGCCACGGACACCCACGCCATGGAGGCCACGAACGTGAGCGCGCTGTAGCGCGCGAGACGCGCCCTCTTGTCGGGGTCACGGCGAGCTCTGTACGCCTCGTAGACGACGGTGGTAAGGGACACGACCAAGATGAGGATGGGACCCAGGAGCGTGAGCAAGCCGAACGCCACGCCATAGTTGCAGGGGCAGTCGGTGATGTGGTTGAAGACCTCCTGAAGTCCGGTCATGAGCAGAGCGGCCAAGCCGTTGCTTAGAGGAATGCTCTTCGCTATTTCTGCCCGAAATGTGCCGAGGTGCTGACCCATCCCTGGCTGTCCAAGCTGTTCTGCCATGGTGGTGGTGGTGGTGGTGATCGTGACGATGCTGATGCTACTACTGATGCTGAAGATGCTGCTGATGCTGCTGATTCTGCTGATGGTGATGGCGAGCCACCAAGAGGGGTTGCAATGGATCACTTCCCGTTGGCGCCGGCTCTTAAATGACAGCCGGCATCATTCGTAGTGGTTGGGACGCCCACCCCCCCCCCCCACCCCCGTCGGATTTTCTAGTTCCTCTTCTGAGGTTACGTGGGGAATGCACGCGTAGCGGCAGGGTGTCAACTGCTGTCCCCTTGAACGAGGTCACCGCTCTCGCATGGAGAGCGGTGACCTCTGAGGTGGCCTGGAGATCGTGGGTTCGATACCGACCCAGATAACGCCTGCTGCTGCTGTATATTTGGAGTCTGCGTCCTTCTCTCTCTCCCCGTCCGTAGTCGCGTGAATTTTTTCTCCGGGTCCTCCGGTTTTTTTCCCCCTCCCACATTTAGTCGACAACGCAGGGCCGTATTATATAATAAGACACAGTAGGCAGTGTGACCAGGGCCTACTCACTCACCCACTCACCCAGCCACCCACTCACCCAGCCACCCACTCACCCAGCCACCCACTCACCCAGCCACTCACTCACTCACCCAGCCACCCACTCACCCAGGCACCCACTCACCCAGCCACCCACCCACTCACACAGCCACCCATCCACTCCCCCACTCACCCAGCCACCCACTCACCCAGCCACCCACTCATCCAGCCACCCACTCACCCAGCCACCCACTCACCCAGCCATCCACTCGCCCAGCCACCCACTCACCCAGCCACCCACCCACTCACCCAGCCACCCACTCACCCATCCACTCACCCAGCCACCCACTCACCCAGCCACCCACTCACCCAGCCACCCACCCACTCACCCAGCCACCCACTCACCCATCCACTCACCCAGCCACCCACTCACCCAGCCACCCACTCACCCATCCACTCACCCAGTCACCCACTCACTCACCCAGCCACCCACTCACCCATCCACTCACCCAGTCACCCAGCCACCCACTCACTCCCCCACTCACCCAGCCACCCACTCACCCAGCCACCCACTCACCCAGTCACTCGTACGCACATAGCCGACGGGAGGGTGTATTGGGGATGATTTAAAGGGCTGTGGGGCGGGTATCCGGGGTTGGTTTTAGAACGAGTGAATTAACGATCGGAGGATTTGCGCGTGAATTCCCAGGGCAACGGCACACTCCGGATGATGATGATAATGCCTGCGCGTTAATTCCCGAGCGAACACGCATGGGCGAGCGCAAACACGTGGGCAACTACGCACTGACGCGCAAACACCGGGCACAATGGTGAAGGGACGCCGCAGCTGCGCGCGTTTCACTCGTCGTTCACACCAGCGCCGCACCACTCCCAGCACTCCGCAATACCACTGAAACCACACAGCGTGAGTCTCTCATGCGAGTCAATATTTACGTGACCCAGAGCCGAAATCAGGAGGGTAAAATTAACCTGCCTCGCGACAGTCTGAACCCACCCCACCTCGCCTATTCTCCACTAAGCCCGTCGTACGTACTCACGATTTTTCGTGTCCGTGTTAAGAAGTTGGGGAGACGAGGGTGTTGTAGATCCCTCCCCTGCTTGTGGGGCCCAGCTGCACTCGGAGTTGCGGCGAGGCTGATCGCGTGGCTCGCTGACTTGAGAAGAACACGAACTGATCATCGTGACCTCCTCTCCCATTTGATCCTCTTCTACATCGAAGAAAACCCTCAGCTAATCCGGCGGCCTTCACGGCCAATCAGATCGATGCACCCGCACCGGTGCTCTCAGCGACGTCCGTTTCCCTCTTTACACATCAAAGGGGCCGCCGCTAATCCTAGGGGGTTCCCAGCCAATCAGAGCGCTCCCCCGTGTACCCTGTGCTCGTGTTGGCGCTGTTGGTGGCCCCTGGAGGAAGTCGGCCAATTGCCTGGCCCCGGGGAACCGTGGAGAATGTTCCCATGACTGCCCCCTGAGGTCCTACGTGTGGGTGGGGGGGGTGTTCATGTGGGGGGTGGAGAGGGGACAGCAGCCTCGGCCACGCTGCTTTGTTGTGGTGCCGTCGCAGGTGCGGCGCACGCAGAGCGGCTTCGCTGCTGTGGCCTCACACGACCATCACCACGTGGTCCATGGTCACGTGGTCCACAGTTAACCGCTCCCCGTGCTCACCTCTCAATGAAACACCCCACGGTTTAGAGCCGTGCACTCTCAGTACCCTGAAGCAGAGCTCACATGTCCGACTACAACCACAACGTGATGTCACACAAGGCTCTTAGTACGACAACAACGTGATGTCACACAAGGCTGCTAGTACAACCACAAAGCTGTCACACAAGGCTGTTAGTACGACAACAACGCTACGTCACACAAGGCTGTTAGTACGACCACAACGTGATGTCACACAAGGCTGTTAGTACGACCACAACGCTAGGTCACACAAGGCTGTTAGTACGACCACAACGCTAGGTCACGCAAGGCTGTTAGTACGACCACAATGCTACGTCACACAAGGCTGTTGGTACTACCACAACGTGATGTCACACAAGGCTGTTAGTACAACCACAACGCTACGTCACACAAGGCTGTTAGTACGACCACAAAGCTACGTCACACAAGGCTGTTAGTACGACTACAACGCTAGGTCACACAAGGCTGTTAGTACGACCACAACGCTACGTCACACAAGGCTGTTAGTACAACCACAAAGCTACGTCACACAAGGCTGTTAGTACGACTACAACGCTAGGTCACACAAGGCTGTTAGTACGACCACAACGCTACGTCACACAAGGCTGTTAGTACGACCACAACGTGATGTCACACAAGGCTGTTAGTACGACCACAATGCTACGGTCACACAAGGCTATTAGTACGACCACAACACTACGTCACACAAGGCTGTTAGTACAACCACAACGCTACGTCACACAAGGCTGTTAGTACGACTACAACGCTAGGTCACACAAGGCTGTTAGTACGACCACAATGCTACGTCACACAAGGCTGTTGGTACTACCACAACGTGATGTCACACATGGCTGTTAGTGCAACCACAACGCTACGTCACACAAGGCTGTTAGTACGACCACAATGCTACGTCACACAAGGCTGTTGGTACTACCACAACGCTATGTCACACAAGGCTATTAGTACGACCACAACGCTACGTGAAACAAGGCTGTTAGTACAACCACAACGCTACGTCACACAAGGCTGTTAGTACGACCACAACGCTACGTCACACAAGGCTGTTAGTACGACCACAACGCTACGGTCACACAAGGCTATTAGTACGACCACAACACTACGTCACACAAGGCTGTTAGTACGACCACAACGTGATGTCACACAAGGCTGTTAGTACGACCACAACGCTACGGTCACACAAGGCTATTAGTACGACCACAGCACTACGTCACACAAGGCTGTTAGTACAACCACAAAGCTACGTCACACAAGGCTGTTAGTACGACTACAACGCTAGGTCACACAAGGCTGTTAGTACGACCACAATGCTACGTCACACAAGGCTGTTGGTACTACCACAACGTGATGTCACACAAGGCTGTTAGTACAACCACAACGCTACGTCACACAAGGCTATTAGAACGACCACAATGCTACGTCACACAAGGCTGTTGGTACTACCACAACGTGATGTCACACATTGATGTTAGTACAACCACAACGCTACGTCACACAAGGCTGTTAGTATGACCACAAAGCTACGTCACACAAGGCTGTTAGTACGACCACAACACTACGTCACACAAGGCTGTTAGTACGACCACAACGCTATGGTCACACAAGGCTGTTAGTACGACCACAACGCGATGTCACACAAGGCTGTTAGTACAACCACAAAGCTACGTCACACAAGGCTGTTAGTACGACTACAACGCTAGGTCACACAAGGCTGTTAGTACGACCACAATGCTACGTCACACAAGGCTGTTGGTACTACCACAACGTGATGTCACACAAGGCTGTTAGTACAACCACAACGCTACGTCACACAAGGCTATTAGTACGACCAGAATGCTACGTCACAGAAGGCTGTTGGTAGTACCACAACGTGATGTCACACATTGCTGTTAGTACAACCACAACGCTACGTCACACAAGGCTGTTAGTACGACCACAAAGCTACGTCACACAAGGCTGTTAGTACGACCACAACACTACGTCACACAAGGCTGTTAGTACGACCACAACGCTATGGTCACACAAGGCTGTTAGTACGACCACAACGCGATGTCACACAAGGCTGTTAGTACGACCACAACGCTATGGCCACACAAGGCTGTTAGTACAACCACAACGTGATGTCACACAAGGCTGTTAGTATGACCACAACGTGATGTCACACAAGGCTGTTAGTACGACCACAACGTGATGTCACACAAGGCTGTTAGTACGACCACAACGTTATGGTCACACAAGGCTGTTAGTACAACCACAACGCTATGGTCACACAACGCTGTTAGTACGACCACAACGCTATGGTCACACAAGGCTGTTAGTATGACCACAACACTACGTCACACAAGGCTGTTAGAAAGACAACGGTATGTCACACAAGGCTGTTAGTACGACCACAACGCTACGTCACACAAGGCTGTTAGTACGACCACAACACTACGTCACACAAGGCTGTTAGTACGACCACAACACTACGTCACACAAGGCTGTTAGTACAACCACAACGTGATGTCACACAAGGCTGTTAGTACGACCACAACACTACGTCACACAACGCTGTTATTACGACCACAAAACTACGTCACACAAGGCTGTTAGTACAACTGCAACGCTACGTCACACAAGGCTGTTAGTACGACCACAACACTACGTCACACAAGGCTGTGAGTATGACCACAACACTACGTCACACAAGGCTGTTAGTACGACCACAACACTACGTCACACAAGGCTGTTAGTACAACCACAACGTGATGTCACACAAGGCTGTTAGTACGACCACAACACTACATCACACAAGGCTGTTAGTACGACCACAACACTACGTCACACAAGGCTGTTAGTACGACCACAACGTGATGTCACACAAGGCTGTTAGTACGACCACAACGTTATGGTCACACAAGGCTGTTAGTACAACCACAACGCTATGGTCACACAACGCTGTTAGTACGACCACAACGCTATGGTCACACAAGGCTGTTAGTATGACCACAACACTACGTCACACAAGGCTGTTAGAAAGACAACGGTATGTCACACAAGGCTGTTAGTACGACCACAACGCTACGTCACACAAGGCTGTTAGTACGACCACAACACTACGTCACACAAGGCTGTTAGTACGACCACAACACTACGTCACACAAGGCTGTTAGTACAACCACAACGTGATGTCACACAAGGCTGTTAGTATGACCACAACACTACGTCACACAAGGCTGTTAGAAAGACAACGGTATGTCACACAAGGCTGTTAGTACGACCACAACGCTACGTCACACAAGGCTGTTAGTACGACCACAACACTACGTCACACAAGGCTGTTAGTACGACCACAACACTACGTCACACAAGGCTGTTAGTACAACCACAACGTGATGTCACACAAGGCTGTTAGTACGACCACAACACTACGTCACACAACGCTGTTATTACGACCACAAAACTACGTCACACAAGGCTGTTAGTACAACTGCAACGCTACGTCACACAAGGCTGTTAGTACGACCACAACACTACGTCACACAAGGCTGTGAGTATGACCACAACACTACGTCACACAAGGCTGTTAGTACGACCACAACACTACGTCACACAAGGCTGTTAGTACAACCACAACGTGATGTCACACAAGGCTGTTAGTACGACCACAACACTACATCACACAAGGCTGTTAGTACGACCACAACACTACGTCACACAAGGCTGTTAGTACGACCACAACGCTACGTCACACAAGGCTGTTAGTTCGACCTCAACGCTATGCCACACAAGGCTGTTAGTATGACCACAACACTACGTCACACAAGGCTGTTAGTACAACCACAACACTACGTCACACAGCGCTGTTAGTACGACCACAACGCTATGGCCACACAAGGCTGTTAGTACAACCACAACGTGCTGTCACACAAGGCTGTTAGTACGACCACAACGCTATGTCACACAAGGCTGTTAGTACGACCACAACACTACGTCACACAAGGCTGTTAGTACGACCACAACACTACGTCACACAAGGCTGTTAGTATGACCACAACACTACGTCACACAAGGCTATTAGTACGACCACAAGGCTACGTCACACGAGGCTGTTAGTACGACCACAACACTACGTCACACAAGGCTGTTAGTATGACCACAACACTACGTCACACAAGGCTGTTAGTACAACCACAACACTACGTCACACAGCGCTGTTAGTACGACCACAACGCTACGTCACACAAGGCTGTTAGTATGACCACAACGCTACGGTCACACAAGGCTGTTAGTACAACCACAACGCTATGTCACACAAGGCTGTTAGTACGACCACAACACTACGTCACACAAGGCTGTTAGTACGACCACAACACTACGTCACACAAGGCTGTTAGTACGACCACAACACTACGTCAAACAAGGCTGTTAGTACGACCACAACGCTACGGTCACACAAGGCTGTTAGTACGACCACAACGCTATGTCACACAAGGCTGTTAGTATGAACACAACGCGATGTCACACAAGGCTGTTAGAACGACCACAACGCTATGTCACACAAGTCTGTTAGTACGACCACAACGTGATGTCACACAAGGCTGTTAGTACAACCACAACGTGATGTCACACAAAGCTGTTAGTACGACCACAATGCTACGTCACACAAGGCTGTTAGTACGACCACAATGATACGTCACACAAGGCTGTTAGTACGACCACAACGCTATGTCACACAAGGCTGTTAGTACGACCACAACACTACGTCACACAAGGCTGTTAGTACGACAACGCTATGTCACACAAGGCTGTTAGTACGACCACAACGCTACGTCACACAAGGCTGTTAGTACGACCACAACACTACGTCACACAAGGCTGTGAGTATGACCACAACACTACGTCACACAAGGCTGTTAGTACGACCACAACACTACGTCACACAAGGCTGTTAGTACAACCACAACGTGATGTCACGCAAGGCTGTTAGTACGACCACAACACTACGTCACACAAGGCTGCTATTTCGACCACAACACTACGTCACACAAGGCTGTTAGCACAACTGCAACGCTAAGTCCCGCAAGGCTGATAGTACGACCACAACACTACGTCACACACGGCTGTGAGTATGACCACAACACTACGTCACACAAGGCTGTTAGTACGACCACAACACTACGTCACACAAGGCTGTTAGTACAACCACAACGTGATGTCACACAAGGCTGTTAGTACGACCACAACACTACGTCACACAAGGCTGTTAGTACAACCACAACACCACGTCACACAAGGCTGTTAGTACGACCACAACACTACGTCACACAAGGCTGTTAGTACGACCACAACGCTACGTCACACAAGGCTGTTAGTACGACCACAACGTAATGCCACACAAGGCTGTTAGTACGACCACAATGCTACGTCACACAAGGCTGTTAGTACGACCACAACACTACGTCACACAAGGCTGTTAGTATGACCACAACACTACGTCACACCAGGCTGTTAGTACGACTACAACGCTACGTCACACAAGGCTGTTAGTACGCCCACAACGTGATGTCACACAATGCTGTTAGTACGACCACAATGCTACGTCACACAAGGCTGTTAGTACGACCACAACGCTATGTCACACAAGGCTGTTAGTACAACCACAAAGCTACGTCACACAAGGTTGTTAGTACGACCACAATGCTAATCACACAAGGCTGTTAGTACAACCACAACGCTACGTCACACAAGGCTGTTTGTACGACCACAACGCTACGTCACACAAGGCTGTTAGTACGACCACAACGTGATGTCAAACAAGGCTGTTAGTACGACCACAATGCTATGTCACACAAGGCTGTTAGTAGGACGACAACGCTACGTCACACAAGGCTGTTAGTACGACCACAACGCTACGTCACACAAGGCTGTTAGTACAACCACAACACTACTTCACACAGCGCTGTTAGTATGACCACAACGCTATGGCCACACAAGGCTGTTAGTGCAACCACAACACTACGTCACACAAGGCTGTTAGTATGACCACAACGTGATGTCACACAAGTCTGTTAGTACAACCACAACGTGATGTCACACAAGGCTGTTAGTACGACCACAACACTATGTCACACAAGGCTGTTAGTACGACCACAACGCTATGTCACACAAGGCTGTTAGTACGACCACAACGCTATGCCACACAAGGCTGTTAGTACGACCACAACACTACGTCACACAAGGCTGTTAGTACGACCACAACGCTACGTCACACAAGGCTGTTAGTACGACCACAATATTACGTCACACAAGGCTGTTAGTACGACCACAACGCTACGTCACACAAGGCTGTTAGTACAACCACAACGCTACGTCACACAAGGCTGTTCGTACGACCACAACGCTACGTCACACAAGGCTATTAGTACGACCACAAAACTACGTCACACAAGGCTGTTAGTACAACTGCAACGCTACGTCACACAAGGCTGTTAGTACGACCACAACACTACGTCACACAAGGCTGTGAGTATGACCACAACACTACGTCACACAAGGCTGTTAGTACGACCACAACACTACGTCACACAAGGCTGTTAGTACAACCACAACGTGATGTCACACAAGGCTGTTAGTACGACCACAATGCTATGTCACACAAGGCTGTTAGTAGGACGACAACGCTACGTCACACAAGGCTGTTAGTACGACCACAACGCTACGTCACACAAGGCTGTTAGTACAACCACAACACTACTTCACACAGCGCTGTTAGTACGACCACAACGCTATGGCCACACAAGGCTGTTAGTGCAACCACAACACTACGTCACACAAGGCTGTTAGTATGACCACAACGTGATGTCACACAAGTCTGTTAGTACAACCACAACGTGATGTCACACAAGGCTGTTAGTACGACCACAACACTATGTCACACAAGGCTGTTAGTACGACCACAACGCTATGTCACACAAGGCTGTTAGTACGACCACAACGCTATGCCACACAAGGCTGTTAGTACGACCACAACACTACGTCACACAAGGCTGTTAGTACGACCACAACGCTACGTCACACAAGGCTGTTAGTACGACCACAATATTACGTCACACAAGGCTGTTAGTACGACCACAACGCTACGTCACACAAGGCTGTCAGTACAACCACAACGCTACGTCACACAAGGCTGTTCGTACGACCACAACGCTACGTCACACAAGGCTATTAGTACGACCACAAAACTACGTCACACAAGGCTGTTAGTACAACTGCAACGCTACGTCACACAAGGCTGTTAGTACGACCACAACACTACGTCACACAAGGCTGTGAGTATGACCACAACACTACGTCACACAAGGCTGTTAGTACGACCACAACACTACGTCACACAAGGCTGTTAGTACAACCACAACGTGATGTCACACAAGGCTGTTAGTACGACCACAACACTACATCACACAAGGCTGTTAGTACGACCACAACACTACGTCACACAAGGCTGTTAGTACGACCACAACGTGATGTCACACAAGGCTGTTAATACGACCACAACGCTATGTCACACAAGGCTGTTAGTACGACCACAACACTACGTCACACAAGGCTGTTAGTATGACCACAACACTACGTCACACAAGGCTGTTAGTACGACCACAACGCTACGTCACACAAGGCCGTTAGTTCGACCTCAACGCTATGCCACACAAGGCTGTTAGTATGACCACAACACTACGTCACACAAGGCTGTTAGTACAACCACAACACTACGTCACACAGCGCTGTTAGTACGAACACAACGCTATGGCCACACAAGGCTGTTAGTACAACCACAACGTGATGTCACACAAGGCTGTTAGTACGACCACAACGCTATGTCACACAAGGCTGTTAGTACGACCACAACACTACTTCACACAGCGCTGTTAGTACGACCACAACGCTATGGCCACACAAGGCTGTTAGTGCAACCACAACACTACGTCACACAAGGCTGTTAGTATGACCACAACGTGATGTCACACAAGTCTGTTAGTACAACCACAACGTGATGTCACACAAGGCTGTTAGTACGACCACAACACTATGTCACACAAGGCTGTTAGTACGACCACAACGCTATGTCACACAAGGCTGTTAGTACGACCACAACGCTATGCCACACAAGGCTGTTAGTACGACCACAACACTACGTCACACAAGGCTGTTAGTACGACCACAACGCTACGTCACACAAGGCTGTTAGTACGACCACAATATTACGTCACACAAGGCTGTTAGTACGACCACAACGCTACGTCACACAAGGCTGTTAGTACAACCACAACGCTACGTCACACAAGGCTGTTCGTACGACCACAACGCTACGTCACACAAGGCTATTAGTACGACCACAAAACTACGTCACACAAGGCTGTTAGTACAACTGCAACGCTACGTCACACAAGGCTGTTAGTACGACCACAACACTACGTCACACAAGGCTGTGAGTATGACCACAACACTACGTCACACAAGGCTGTTAGTACGACCACAACACTACGTCACACAAGGCTGTTAGTACAACCACAACGTGATGTCACACAAGGCTGTTAGTACGACCACAATGCTATGTCACACAAGGCTGTTAGTAGGACGACAACGCTACGTCACACAAGGCTGTTAGTACGACCACAACGCTACGTCACACAAGGCTGTTAGTACAACCACAACACTACTTCACACAGCGCTGTTAGTACGACCACAACGCTATGGCCACACAAGGCTGTTAGTGCAACCACAACACTACGTCACACAAGGCTGTTAGTATGACCACAACGTGATGTCACACAAGTCTGTTAGTACAACCACAACGTGATGTCACACAAGGCTGTTAGTACGACCACAACACTATGTCACACAAGGCTGTTAGTACGACCACAACGCTATGTCACACAAGGCTGTTAGTACGATCACAACGCTATGCCACACAAGGCTGTTAGTACGACCACAACACTACGTCACACAAGGCTGTTAGTACGACCACAACGCTACGTCACACAAGGCTGTTAGTACGACCACAATATTACGTCACACAAGGCTGTTAGTACGACCACAACGCTACGTCACACAAGGCTGTCAGTACAACCACAACGCTACGTCACACAAGGCTGTTCGTACGACCACAACGCTACGTCACACAAGGCTATTAGTACGACCACAAAACTACGTCACACAAGGCTGTTAGTACAACTGCAACGCTACGTCACACAAGGCTGTTAGTACGACCACAACACTACGTCACACAAGGCTGTGAGTATGACCACAACACTACGTCACACAAGGCTGTTAGTACGACCACAACACTACGTCACACAAGGCTGTTAGTACAACCACAACGTGATGTCACACAAGGCTGTTAGTACGACCACAACACTACATCACACAAGGCTGTTAGTACGACCACAACACTACGTCACACAAGGCTGTTAGTACGACCACAACGTGATGTCACACAAGGCTGTTAATACGACCACAACGCTATGTCACACAAGGCTGTTAGTACGACCACAACACTACGTCACACAAGGCTGTTAGTATGACCACAACACTACGTCACACAAGGCTGTTAGTACGACCACAACGCTACGTCACACAAGGCCGTTAGTTCGACCTCAACGCTATGCCACACAAGGCTGTTAGTATGACCACAACACTACGTCACACAAGGCTGTTAGTACAACCACAACACTACGTCACACAGCGCTGTTAGTACGAACACAACGCTATGGCCACACAAGGCTGTTAGTACAACCACAACGTGATGTCACACAAGGCTGTTAGTACGACCACAACGCTATGTCACACAAGGCTGTTAGTACGACCACAACACTACGTCACACAAGGCTGTTAGTACGACCACAACACTACGTCACACAAGGCTGTTAGTATGACCACAACACTACGTCACACAAGGCTATTAGTACTACCACAAGGCTACGTCACACGAGGCTGTTAGTACGACCACAACACTACGTCACACAAGGCTGTTAGTATGACCACAACACTACGTCACACAAGGCTGTTAGTACAACCACAACACTACGTCACACAGCGCTGTTAGTACGACCACAACGCTATAGCCACACAAGGCTGTTAGTACAACCACAACGTGATGTCACACAAGGCTGTTAGTACGACCACAACGCTATGTCACACAAGGCTGTTAGTACGACCACAACGCTACGTCACACAAGGCTGTTAGTACGACCACAACGCTACGTCACACAAGGCTGTTAGTATGACCACAACGCTACGGTCACACAAGGCTGTTAGTACAACCACAACGCTATGTCACACAAGGCTGTTAGTACGACCACAACACTACGTCACACAAGGCTGTTAGTACGACCACAACACTACGTCACACAAGGCTGTTAGTACGACCACAACACTACATCAAACAAGGCTGTCAGTACGACCACAACGCTACGGTCACACAAGGCTGTTAGTACGACCACAACGCTATGTCACACAAGGCTGTTAGTATGAACACAACGCGATGTCACACAAGGCTGTTAGTACGACCACAACGCTATGTCACACAAGTCTGTTAGTACGACCACAACGTGATGTCACACAAGGCTGTTAGTACGACCACAACGTGATGTCACACAAGGCTGTTAGTACGACCACAATGATACGTCACACAAGGCTGTTAGTACGACCACAACGCTATGTCACACAAGGCTGTTAGTACGACCACAACACTACGTCACACAAGGCTGTTAGTACGACAACGCTATGTCACACAAGGCTGTTAGTACGACCACAACGCTACGTCACACAAGGCTGTTAGTACGACCACAACACTACGTCACACAAGGCTGTGAGTATGACCACAACACTACGTCAAACAAGGCTGTTAGTACGACCACAACACTACGTCACACAAGGCTGTTAGTACAACCACAACGTGATGTCACGCAAGGCTGTTAGTACGACCACAACACTACGTCACACAAGGCTGCTATTTCGACCACAACACTACGTCACACAAGGCTGTTAGCACAACTGCAACGCTAAGTCCCGCAAGGCTGATAGTACGACCACAACACTACGTCACACACGGCTGTGAGTATGACCACAACACTACGTCACACAAGGCTGTTAGTACGACCACAACACTACGTCACACAAGGCTGTTAGTACAACCACAACGTGATGTCACACAAGGCTGTTAGTACGACCACAACACTACGTCACACAAGGCTGTTAGTACAACCACAACACCACGTCACACAAGGCTGTTAGTACGACCACAACACTACGTCACACAAGGCTGTTAGTACGACCACAACGCTACGTCACACAAGGCTGTTAATACGACCACAACGTAATGCCACACAAGGCTGTTAGTACGACCACAATGCTACGTCACACAAGGCTGTTAGTACGACCACAACACTACGTCACACAAGGCTGTTAGTATGACCACAACACTACGTCACACCAGGCTGTTAGTACGACTACAACGCTACGTCACACAAGGCTGTTAGTACGCCCACAACGTGATGTCACACAAGGCTGTTAGTACGACCACAATGCTACGTCACACAAGGCTGTTAGTACGACCACAACGCTATGTCACACAAGGCTGTTAGTACAACCACAAAGCTACGTCACACAAGGTTGTTAGTACGACCACAATGCTAATCACACAAGGCTGTTAGTACAACCACAACGCTACGTCACACAAGGCTGTTTGTACGACCACAACGCTACGTCACACAAGGCTGTTAGTACGACCACAACGTGATGTCAAACAAGGCTGGTAGTACGACCACAATGCTATGTCACACAAGGCTGTTAGTAGGACGACAACGCTACGTCACACAAGGCTGTTAGTACGACCACAACGCTACGTCACACAAGGCTGTTAGTACAACCACAACACTACTTCACACAGCGTTGTTAGTACGACCACAACGCTATGGCCACACAAGGCTGTTAGTGCGACCACAACACTACGTCACACAAGGCTGTTAGTATGACCACAACGTGATGTCACACAAGTCTGTTAGTACAACCACAACGTGATGTCACACAAGGCTGTTAGTACGACCACAACACTATGTCACACAAGGCTGTTAGTACGACCACAACGCTATGTCACACAAGGCTGTTAGTACGACCACAACGCTATGCCACACAAGGCTGTTAGTACGACCACAACACTACGTCACACAAGGCTGTTAGTACGACCACAACGCTACGTCACACAAGGCTGTTAGTACGACCACAATATTACGTCACACAAGGCTGTTAGTACGACCACAACGCTACGTCACACAAGGCTGTTAGTACAACCACAACGCTACGTCACACAAGGCTGTTCGTACGACCACAACGCTACGTCACACAAGGCTATTAGTACGACCACAACACTACGTCACACAAGGCTGTTAGTACAACCACAACGCTACGTCACACAAGGCTGTTAGTACGACTACAACGTGATGTCACACAAGGCTGTTAGTACGACCACAACGCGATGTCACACAAGGCTGTTAGTTCGACCACAACGCTATGTCACACAAGGCTGTTAGTACAACCACAACGTGATGTCACACAAGGCTGTTAGTACGACCACAACTCTACGTCACACAAGGCTGTTAGTACGACCACAACGTTATGGTCACACAAGGCTGTAAGTTCGACCAAAACGTGATGTCACACAAGGCTGTTAGTACAACCACAACGTGATGTCACACAAGGCTGTTAGTACGACCACAACACTACGTCACACAAGGCTGTTAGTACAACCACAACACCACGTCACACAAGGCTGTTAGTACGACCACAACACTACGTCACACAAGGCTGTTAGTACGACCACAACGCTACGTCACACAAGGCTGTTAGTACGACCACAACGCTATGCCACACAAGGCTGTTAGTACGACCACAATGCTACGTCACACAAGGCTGTTAGTACGACCACAACACTACGCCACACAAGGCTGTTAGTATGACCACAACACTACGTCACACCAGGCTGTTAGTACGACTACAACACTACGTCACACAAGACTGTTAGTACGACCACAACGCTACGTCACACAACGCTGTTAGTACGACCACAACGTTATGGTCACACAAGGCTGTAAGTTCGACCACAACGTGATGTCACACAAGGCTGTTAGTACAACCACAACGTGATGTCACACAAGGCTGTTAGTACTACCACAACACTACGTCACACAAAGCTGTTAGTACAACCACAACACCACGTCACACAAGGCTGTTAGTACGACCACAACACTACGTTACACAAGGCTGTTAGTACGACCACAACGCTACGTCACACAAGGCTGTTAGTACGACCACAACGCTATGCCACACAAGGCTGTTAGTACGACCACAATGCTACGTCACACAAGGCTGTTAGAACGACCACAACACTACGCCACACAACCTGTTAGTATGACCACAACACTACGTCACACCAGGCTGTTAGTACGACTACGACACTACGTCACACAAGGCTGTTAGTACGCCCACAACGTGATGTCACACAAGGCTGTTAGTACGACCAAAACGCTACGTCACACAAGGATGTTAGTACGACCACAACGCTACGTCACACAAGGCTGTTAGTACAACCACAAAGCTACATCACACAAGGCTGTTAGTACGACCACAACGCTACGGTCACACAAGGCTGTTAGTACGACCACAACGCTAAGTCACACAAGGCTGTTTGTACGACCACAACGCTACGTCACACAAGGCTGTTAGTACGACCACAACGTGATGTCACACAAGGCTGTTAGTACGACCACAATGCTACGTCACACAAGGCTGTTAGTACGACGACAACGCTACATCACACAAGGCTGTTAGTACGACCACAACGCTACGTCACACAAGGCTGTTAGTACAACCACAACACTACTTCACACAGCGCTGTTAGTACGACCACAACGCTATGGCCACACAAGGCTATTAGTACGACCACAACACTACGTCACACAAGGCTGTTAGTATGACCACAACGTGATGTCACACAAGGCTGTTAGTACAACCACAACGTGATGTCACACAAGGCTGTTAGTACGACCACAACGCTATGTCACACAAGGCTGATAGTACGACCACAACGCTATGCCACACAAGGCTGTTAGTACGACCACAATACTACGTCACACAAGGCTGTTAGTACGACCACAACGCTACGTCACACAAGGCTGTTAGTACGACCACAATATTACGTCACACAAGGCTGTTAGTACGACCACAACGCTACGTCACACAAGGCTGTTAGTACAACCACAACGCTACGTCACACAAGGCTGTTCGTACGACCACAACGCTACGTCACACAAGGCTGTTAGTACAACCACAACGCTACGTCACACAAGGCTGTTAGTACAACTACAACGTGATGTCACACAAGGCTGTTAGTACGACCACAATGCGATATCACACAAGGCTGTTAATACGACCACGACGCTATGTCACACAAGGCTGTTAGTACAACCACAACGTGATGTCACACAAGGCTGTTAGTACGACCACAACGCTACGTCACACAAGGCTGTTAGTAGGACCACAACGTTATGGTCACACAAGGCTGTTAGTACGACCACAATGCTACGTCACACAAGGCTGTTAGTACGACCACAACGCTATGCCACACAAGGCTGTTAGTACGACCACAATGCTACGTCACACAAGGCTGTTAGAACGACCACAACACTACGCCACACAAGGCTGTTAGTATGACCACAACACTACGTCACACCAGGCTGTTAGTACGACTACAACACTACGTCACACAAGGCTGTTAGTACGCCCACAACGTGATGTCACACAAGGCTGTTAGTACGACCACAACGCTACGTCACACAAGGCTGTTAGTACGACCACAACGCTACGTCACACAAGGCTGTTAGTACAACCACAAAGCTACATCACACAAGGCTGTTAGTACGACCACAACGCTACGGTCACACAAGGCTGTTAGTACAACCACAAAGCTACATCACACAAGGCTGTTAGTACGACCACAACGCTACGGTCACACAAGGCTGTTAGTACGACCACAACGCTAAGTCACACAAGGCTGTTTGTACGACCACAACGCTACGTCACACAAGGCTGTTAGTACGACCACAACGTGATGTCACACAAGGCTGTTAGTACGACCACAATGCTACGTCACACAAGGCTGTTAGTACTACGACAACGCTACGTCACACAAGGCTGTTAGTACGACCACAACGCTATGTCACACAAGGCTGTTAGTACAACCACAACACTACGTCACACAAGGCTGTTAGTATGACCACAACGTGATGTCACACAAGGCTGTTAGTACAACCACAACGTGATGTCACACAAGGCTGTTAGTACGACCACAACGCTCTGTCACACAAGGCTGTTAGTACGACCACAACGCTATGCCACACAAGGCTGTTAGTACGACCACAACACTACGTCACACAAGGCTGTTAGTACGACCACAACACTACGTCACACAAGGCTGTTAGTACGACCACAATATTACGTCACACAAGGCTGTTAGTACGACCACAACGCTACGTCACACAAGGCTGTTAGTACAACCACAACGCTACGTCACACAAGGCTGTTCGTACGACCACAACGCTACGTCACACAAGGCTATTAGTACGACCACAACACTACGTCACACAAGGCTGTTAGTACAACCACAACGCTACGTCACACAAGGCTGTTAGTACGACTACAACGTGATGTCACACAAGGATGTTAGTACGACCACAACGCGATGTCACACAAGGCTGTTAGTACGACCACAACGCTATGTCACACAAGGCTGTTAGTACAACCACAACGTGATGTCACACAAGGCTGTTAGTACGACCACAACGCTACGTCACACAAGGCTGTTAGTACGACCAAAACGTTATGGTCACACAAGGCTGTAAGTTCGACCACAACGTGATGTCACACAAGGCTGTTAGTACAACCACAACGTGATGTCACACAAGGCTCTTAGTACGACCACAACACTACGTCACACAAGGCTGTTAGTACAACCACAACACCACGTCACACAAGGCTGTTAGTACTACCACAACACTACGTCACACAAGGCTGTTAGTACGACCACAACGCTACGTCACACAAGGCTGTTACTACGACCACAACGCTATGCCACACAAGGCTGTTAGTACGACCACAATGCTACGTCACACAAGGCTGTTAGTACGACCACAACGCGATGTCACACAAGGCTGTTAGTACGACCACAACGCTACGTCACACAAGGCTGTTAGTACGACCACAACGCTACGTCACACAAGGCTGTTAGTACAACCACAAAGCTACATCACACAAGGCTGTTAGTACGACCACAACGCTACGGTCACACAAGGCTGTTAGTACAACCACAAAGCTACATCACACAAGGCTGTTAGTACGACCACAACGCTACGTCACACAAGGCTGTTACTACGACCACAACGCTATGCCACACAAGGCTGTTAGTACGACCACAATGCTACGTCACACAAGGCTGTTAGTACGACCACAACACTACGCCACACAAGGCTGTTAGTATGACCACAACACTACGTCACACCAGGCTGTTAGTACGACTACAACACTACGTCACACAAGGCTGTTAGTACGACCACAACGCTACGTCACACAACGCTGTTAGTACGACCACAACGTTATGGTCACACAAGGCTGTAAGTTCGACCACAACGTGATGTCACACAAGGCTGTTAGTACAACCACAACGTGATGTCACACAAGGCTGTTAGTACGACCACAACACTACGTCACACAAGGCTGCTAGTACAACAACAACTCCACGTCACACAAGGCTGTTAGTACGACCACAACACTACGTCACACAAGGCTGTTAGTACGACCACAACGCTACGTCACACAAGGCTGTTAGTACGACCACAACGCTATGCCACACAAGGCTGTTAGTACGACCACAATGCTACGTCACACAAGGCTGTTAGAACGACCACAACACTACGCCACACAAGGCTGTTAGTATGACCACAACACTACGTCACACCAGGCTGTTAGTACGACTACAACACTACGTCACACAAGGCTGTTAGTACGCCCACAACGTGATGTCACACAAGGCTATTAGTACGACCACAACGCTACGTCACACAAGGCTGTTAGTACGACCACAACGCTACGTCACACAAGGCTGTTAGTACAACCACAAAGCTACATCACACAAGGCTGTTAGTACGACCACAACGCTACGGTCACACAAGGCTGTTAGTACGACCACAACGCTAAGTCACACAAGGCTGTTTGTACGACCACAACGCTACGTCACACAAGGCTGTTAGTACGACCACAACGTGATGTCACACAAGGCTGTTAGTACGACCACAATGCTACGTCCCACAAGGCTGTTAGTACTACGACAACGCTACGTCACACAAGGCTGTTAGTACGACCACAACGCTATGTCACACAAGGCTGTTAGTACAACCACAACACTACGTCACACAGCGCTGTTAGTACGACCACAACGCTATGGCCACACAAGGCTGTTAGTACGACCACAACGCTACGTCACACAAGGCTGTTAGTACAACTGCAACGCTACGTCACACAAGGCTGTTAGTACGACCACAACCCTACGTCACACAAGGCTGTTTGTACGACCACAACGCTATGTCACACAAGGCTGTTAGTACAACCACAACGCTACGTCCCACAAGGCTGTTAGTACGACGACAACGCTACGTCACACAAGGCTGTTAGTACGACCACAACGCTACGTCACACAAGGCTGTTAGTACAACCACAACACTACGTCACACAGCGCTGTTAGTACGACCACAACGCTATGGCCACACAAGGCTGTAAGTACGACCACAACGTGATGTCACACAAGGCTGTTAGTACAACTGCAACGCTACGTCACACAAGGCTGTTAGTACAACCACAACCCTACGTCACACAAGGCTGTTTGTACGACCACAACGCTATGTCACACAAGGCTGTTAGTACAACCACAACGCTACGTCACACAAGGCTGTTTGTACGACCACAACGCTACGTCACACAAGGTTGTTAGTACGACCACAACGTGATGTCAAACAAGGCTGTTAGTACGACCACAATGCTATGTCACACAAGGCTGTTAGTAGGACGACAACGCTACGTCACACAAGGCTGTTAGTACGACCACAACGCTACGTCACACAAGGCTGTTAGTACAACCACAACACTACGTCACACAGCGCTGTTAGTACGACCACAACGCTATGGCCACACAAGGCTGTTAGTGCGTCCACAACACTACGTCACACAAGGCTGTTAGTATGACCACAACGTGATGTCACACAAGTCTGTTAGTACAACCACAACGTGATGTCACACAAGGCTGTTAGTACGACCACAACACTATGTCACACAAGGCTGTTAGTACGACCACAACGCTATGTCACACAAGGCTGTTAGTACGACCACAACGCTATGCCACACAAGGCTGTTAGTACGACCACAACACTACGTCACACAAGGCTGTTAGTACGACCACAACGCTACGTCACACAAGGCTGTTAGTACGACCACAATATTACGTCACACAAGGCTGTTAGTACGACCACAACGCTACGTCACACAAGGCTGTGAGTACAACCACAACGCTACGTCACACAAGGCTGTTCGTACGACCACAACGCTACGTCACACAAGGCTATTAGTACGACCACAACACTACGTCACACAAGGCTGTTAATACAACCACAACGCTACGTCACACAAGGCTGTTAGTACGACTACAACGTGATGTCACACAAGGCTGTTAGTACGACCACAACGCGATGTCACACAAGGCTGTTAGTTCGACCACAACGCTATGTCACACAAGGCTGTTAGTACAACCACAACGTGATGTCACACAAGGCTGTTAGTACGACCACAACGCTACGTCACACAAGGCTGTTAGTACGACCACAACGTTATGGTCACACAAGGCTGTAAGTTCGACCACAACGTGATGTCACACAAGGCTGTTTGTACAACCACAACGTGATGTCACACAAGGCTGTTAGTACGACCACAACACTACGTCACACAAGGCTGTTAGTACAACCACAACACCACGTCACACAAGGCTGTTAGTACGACCACAACACTACGTCACACAAGGCTGTTAGTACGACCACAACGCTACGTCACACAAGGCTGTTAGTACGACCACAACGCTATGCCACACAAGGCTGTTAGTACGACCACAATGCTACGTCACACAAGGCTGTTAGTACGACCACAACACTACGCCACACAAGGCTGTTAGTATGACCACAACACTACGTCACACCAGGCTGTTTGTACGACTACAACACTACGTCACACAAGGCTGTTAGTACGACCACAACGCTACGTCACACAACGCTGTTAGTACGACCACAACGTTATGGTCACACAAGGCTGTAAGTTCGACCACAACGTGATGTCACACAAGGCTGTTAGTACAACCACAACGTGATGTCACACAAGGCTGTTAGTACGACCACAACACTACGTCACACAAGGCTGTTAGTACAACCACAACACCACGTCACACAAGGCTGTTAGTACGACCACAACACTACGTCACACAAGGCTGTTAGTACGACCACAACGCTACGTCACACAAGGCTGTTAGTACGACCACAACGCTATGCCACACAAGGCTGTTAGTACGACCACAATGCTACGTCACACAAGGCTGTTAGAACGACCACAGCACTACGCCACACAAGGCTGTTAGTATGACCACAACACTACGTCACACCAGGCTGTTAGTACGACTACAACACTACGTCACACAAGGCTGTTAGTACGCCCACAACGTGATGTCACACAAGGCTGTTAGTACGACCAAAACGCTACGTCACACAAGGATGTTAGTACGACCACAACGCTACGTCACACAAGGCTGTTAGTACAACCACAAAGCTACATCACACAAGGCTGTTAGTACGACCACAACGCTACGGTCACACAAGGCTGTTAGTACGACCACAACGCTAAGTCACACAAGGCTGTTTGTACGACCACAACGCTACGTCACACAAGGCTGTTAGTACGACCACAACGTGATGTCACACAAGGCTGTTAGTACGACCACAATGCTACGTCACACAAGGCTGTTAGTACGACGACAACGCTACATCACACAAGGCTGTTAGTACGACCACAACGCTACGTCACACAAGGCTGTTAGTACAACCACAACACTACTTCACACAGCGCTGTTAGTACGACCACAACGCTATGGCCACACAAGGCTATTAGTACGACCACAACACTACGTCACACAAGGCTGTTAGTATGACCACAACGTGATGTCACACAAGGCTGTTAGTACAACCACAACGTGATGTCACACAAGGCTGTTAGTACGACCACAACGCTATGTCACACAAGGCTGATAGTACGACCACAACGCTATGCCACACAAGGCTGTTAGTACGACCACAACACTACTTCACACAAGGCTGTTAGTACGACCACAACGCTACGTCACACAAGGCTGTTAGTACGACCACAATATTACGTCACACAAGGCTGTTAGTACGACCACAACGCTACGTCACACAAGGCTGTTAGTACAACCACAACGCTACGTCACACAAGGCTGTTAGTACAACCACAACGCTACGTCACACAAGGCTGTTAGTACGACTACAACGTGATGTCACACAAGGCTGTTAGTACGACCACAATGCGATGTCACACAAGGCTGTTAATACGACCACAACGCTATGTCACACAAGGCTGTTAGTACAACCACAACGTGATGTCACACAAGGCTGTTAGTACGACCACAACGCTACGTCACACAAGGCTGTTAGTAGGACCACAACGTTATGGTCACACAAGGCTGTTAGTACGACCACAATGCTACGTCACACAAGGCTGTTAGTACGACCACAACGCTATGCCACACAAGGCTGTTAGTACGACCACAATGCTACGTCACACAAGGCTGTTAGAACGACCACAACACTACGCCACACAAGGCTGTTAGTATGACCACAACACTACGTCACACCAGGCTGTTAGTACGACTACAACACTACGTCACACAAGGCTGTAAGTACGCCCACAACGTGATGTCACACAAGGCTGTTAGTACGACCACAACGCTACGTCACACAAGGCTGTTAGTACGACCACAACCCTACGTCACACAAGGCTGTTAGTACAACCACAAAGCTACATCACACAAGGCTGTTAGTACGACCACAACGCTACGGTCACACAAGGCTGTTAGTACGACCACAACGCTAAGTCACACAAGGCTGTTTGTACGACCACAACGCTACGTCACACAAGGCTGTTAGTACGACCACAACGTGATGTCACACAAGGCTGTTAGTACGACCACAATGCTATGTCACACAAGGCTGTTAGTACGACGACAACGCTACGTCACACAAGGCTGTTAGTACGACCACAACGCTACGTCACACAAGGCTGTTAGTACAACCACAACACTACTTCACACAGCGCTGTTAGTACGACCACAACGCTATGGCCACACAAGGCTGTTAGTACGACCACAACACTACGTCACACAAGGCTGTTAGTACGACCACAACGCTACGTCACACAAGGCTGTTAGTACGACCACTATATTACGTCACACAAGGCTGTTAGTACGACCACAACGCTACGTCACACAAGGCTGTTAGTACAACCACAACGCTACGTCACACAAGGCTGTTCGTACGACCACAACGCTACATCACACAAGGCTATTAGTACGACCACAACACTACGTCACACAAGGCTGTTAGTACAACCACAACGCTACGTCACACAAGGCTGTTAGTACGACTACAACGTGATGTCACACAAGGATGTTAGTACGACCACAACGCGATGTCACACAAGGCTGTTAGTACGACCACAACGCTATGTCACACAAGGCTGTTAGTACAACCACAACGTGATGTCACACAAGGCTGTTAGTACGACCACAACGCTACGTCACACAAGGCTGTTAGTACGACCACAACGTTATGGTCACACAAGGCTGTAAGTTCGACCACAACGTGATGTCACACAAGGCTGTTAGTACAACCACAACGTGATGTCACACAAGGCTGTTAGTACGACCACAACACTACGTCACACAAGGCTGTTAGTACAACCACAACACCACGTCACACAAGGCTGTTAGTACTACCACAACACTACGTCACACAAGGCTGTTAGTACGACCACAACGCTACGTCACACAAGGCTGTTAGTACGACCACAACGCTATGCCACACAAGGCTGTTAGTACGACCACAATGCTACGTCACACAAGGCTGTTAGTACGACCACAACACTACGCCACACAAGGCTGTTAGTATGACCACAACACTACGTCACACCAGGCTGTTAGTACGACTACAACACTACGTCACACAAGGCTGTTAGTACGACCACAACGCTACGTCACACAACGCTGTTAGTACGACCACAACGTTATGGTCACACAAGGCTGTAAGTTCGACCACAACGTGATGTCACACAAGGCTGTTAGTACAACCACAACGTGATGTCACACAAGGCTGTTAGTACGACCACAACACTACGTCACACAAGGCTGTTAGTACATCCACAACTCCACGTCACACAAGGCTGTTAGTACGACCACAACACTACGTCACACAAGGCTGTTAGTACGACCACAACGCTATGTCACACAAGGCTGTTAGTACGACCACAACGCTATGCCACACAAGGCTGTTAGTACGACCACAATGCTATGTCACACAAGGCTGTTAGAACGACCACAACACTACGCCACACAAGGCTGTTAGTATGACCACAACACTACGTCACACCAGGCTGTTAGTACGACTACAACGCTACGTCACACAAGGCTGTTAGTACGCCCACAACGTGATGTCACACAAGGCTGTTAGTACGACCACAACGCTACGTCACACAAGGCTGTTAGTACGACCACAACGCTACGTCACACAAGGCTGTTAATACAACCACAAAGCTACATCACACAAGGCTGTTAGTACGACCACAACGCTACGGTCACACAAGGCTGTTAGTACGACCACAACGCTAAGTCACACAAGGCTGTTTGTACGACCACAACGCTACGTCACACAAGGCTGTTAGTACGACCACAACGTGATGTCACACAAGGCTGTTAGTACGACCACAATGCTACGTCCCACAAGGCTGTTAGTACGACGACAACGCTACGTCACACAAGGCTGTTAGTACGACCACAACGCTACGCCACACAAGGCTGTTAGTACAACCACAACACTACGTCACACAGCGCTGTTAGTACTACCACAACGCTATGGCCACACAAGGCTGTTAGTACGACCACAACACTACGTCACACAAGGCTGTTAGTATGACCACAACGTGATGTCACACAAGGCTGTTAGTACAACCACAACGTGATGTCACACAAGGCTGTTAGTACGACCACAACACTACGTCACACAAGGCTGTTAGTACGACCACAACGCTATGTCACACAAGGCTGTTAGTACAACCACAACGCTATGCCACACAAGGCTGTTACTACGACCACAACACTACGTCACACAAGGCTGTTAGTATCACCACAACACTACGTCACACAAGGCTGTAAGTACGACCACAACGCTACGTCACACAAGGCTGTTAGTACGACCACAACGCTACGTCACACAAGGCTGTTAGTACGACCATAACGCTACGTCACACAAGGCTGTTAGTACGACCACAATATTACGTCACACAAGGCTGTTCGTACGACCACAACGCTACGTCACACAAGGCTGTTAGTACAACCACAACGCTACGTCACACAAGGCTGTTGGTTCGACCACAACGCTACGTCACACAAGGCTATTAGTACGACCACAACACTACGTCACACAAGGCTGTTAGTACGACTACAACGTGATGTCACACAAGGCTGTTAGTACGACCACAACGCGATGTCACACAAGGCTGTTAGTACGACCACAACGCTATGTCACACAATGCTGTTAGTACAACCACAACGTGATGTTACACAAGGCTGTTAGTACGACCACAACGCTACATCACACAAGGCTGTTAGTACGACCACAACGTTATGGTCACACAAGGCTGTAAGTACGACCACAACCTGATGTCACACAAGGCTGTTAGTACAACTGCAACGCTACGTCACACAAGGCTGTTAGTACGACCACAACCCTACGTCACACAAGGCTGTTTGTACGACCACAACGCTATGTCACACAAGGCTGTTAGTACAACCACAACGCGATGTCACACAAGGCTGTTAGTACAACCACAACGCTACGTCACACATGGCTGTTAGTACAACCACAACGTGATGTCACACAAGGCTGTTAGTACGACCACACCGCTACGTCACACAAGGCTGTTAGTACGACCACACCGCTACGTCACACAAGGCTGTTAGTACGACCACAACGCTACGTCACACAAGGCTGTTAGTAAGACCACAACGCTACGTCACACAAGGCTGTTAGTACGACGACAACGCTACGTCACACAAGGCTGTTAGTACGACCACAACGCTACGTCACACAAGGCTGTTAGTACAACCACAACACTACGTCACACAGCGCTGTTAGTACGACCACAACGCTATGGCCACACAAGGCTGTTAGTACGACCACAACACTACGTCACACAAGGCTGTTAGTATGACCACAACGTGATGTCACACAAGGCTGTTAGTACAACCACAACGTGATGTCACACAAGGCTGTTAGTACGACCACAACACTACGTCACACAAGGCTGTTAGTACGACCACAACGCTATGTCACACAAGGCTGTTAGTACAACCACAACGCTATGCCACACAAGGCTGTTAGTACGACCACAACACTACGTCACACAAGGCTGTTAGTATCACCACAACACTACGTCACACAAGGCTGTTAGTACGACCACAACGCTACGTCACACAAGGCTGTTAGTACGACCACAACGCTACGTCACACAAGGCTGTTAGTACGACCATAACGCTACGTCACACAAGGCTGTTAGTACGACCACAATATTACGTCACACAAGGCTGTTAGTACGACCACAACGCTACGTCACACAAGGCTGTTAGTACAACCACAACGCTACGTCACACAAGGCTGTTGGTACGACCACAACGCTACGTCACACAAGGCTATTAGTACGACCACAACACTACGTCACACAAGGCTGTTAGTACGACTACAACGTGATGTCACACAAGGCTGTTAGTACGACCACAACGCGATGTCACACAAGGCTGTTAGTACGACCACAACGCTACGTCACACAAGGCTGTTAGTACGACCACAACGTTATGGTCACACAAGGCTGTAAGTACGACCACAACGTGATGTCACACAAGGCTGTTAGTACAACTGCAACGCTACGTCACACAAGGCTGTTAGTACGACCACAACCCTATGTCACACAAGGCTGTTTGTACGACCACAACGCTATGTCACACAAGGCTGTTAGTACAACCACAACGCGATGTCACACAAGGCTGTTAGTACAACCACAACGCTACGTCACACATGGCTGTTAGTACAACCACAACGTGATGTCACACAAGGCTGTTAGTACGACCACACCGCTACGTCACACAAGGCTGTTAGTACGACCACACCGCTACGTCACACAAGGCTGTTAGTACGACCACAACGCTACGTCACACAAGGCTGTTAGTAAGACCACAACGCTACGTCACACCAGGCTGTTAGTACAACCACAACGTGATGTCACACAAGGCTGTTAGGTTGACTGCAACGTTATGTAAGACCATCTTTTTGTGACCACACAGACTGTAATAACTACAGGGAAACTCCCTCCTCAGTGTGCCGCCAAAGGTCCTGGCAAGGATTATTCAACATCGCCTTGCCAGGCACACTGAGAAGAGGTTTGCGGAGCCCCAATGCGGTTTCAGGAAAGGGCGGTCCTGCAAAGATGCCATATTTTCTGTCCGTCTGCTACAGCAGAGGTGTAGGGAATTCGAACAAGACCTACATCTCTGCTTTATTGACCTGGTCAATGTCTATGATACTATCAGTAGGCCTGGGCTCTGGGTTGTTCTTCGTGATTTCGGAGTCCCTCACCCTTTGCTTAATGATCATTAAGAATCTTCATGATGGTGAGCGGGCCCGGGAAAAACTACGTGGCCGGGAGTCATTCGCTGTACACCTTAGGGTGTGACAGGGATGCCCTTTGGCTCCCACATTATTTAACATCCATTACGACCACGTAGTTCGTGAAGCCTTCAATACCTGTACCGGAGGAATTTCCATCTGGTAAGACACAATGGGAGGCTGATCGATGCCCGGGTGCGGTCAAGGGATGGTTCTCTATTGCTCAACCGCGTTATGTATGCCGATGATCTGGTGATTGCTGCTCACTCAGAGGAGGAGTTGGAGGCGCTGCTGCTGAACCTGGAGCTTGCCCCTAAGAGGTGGGGCCTTACCATCAGCCCCACCAAAACTAAGCACCTGCCTGGGTATTTTGTACCATCGGACACTCCACCCCCACAACTCCCAATTGGTGATGTGGCAGTTGTGGAGAGAGTGGAGAGTTTCCCATATCTGGGCAATGTGATCATGCCCGGCTCTGGTTTAACAGCAGAGGTCTCACTCCGAATCAGTCGAGAGGCATTATCTTTTCATCGGTTGCGTAATGCTGTGTGGAAGCTACCTGGTCTCTCGCTCTGCACAAAGCTGCAGGTCTTCTCGGCCACGGTCATTCCCTCCCTTCTCTACGCTTGCGACACGTGGACCCCCCTAATGGAGCATCTTCGCCGGTTAGAAACATTTAGGCTGGCCTGCCTACGATCCATCCTGGGTTTAACCAGGCTGGATTGTGTGAGGAGCTCACAAATCCTTGAAAGATCTGGACAAAGTCCCATCGGTGAGCTCCTACGGCAGGCAAGGATGCGTTGGCTGGGCCATGTAGCCCGCATGCCCAGCCACCGCATTCCCAGCCACCGCATGGCTAAACAGCTTTTGTTCGGCCGAATCGAGCTAAACGGGCGCGTCACGGGCTAGAGAAGAGATGGAGCGATGTGGTACAGGAGGATGTGGAGCTGAGTGGACTTGCCGATGACTGGTACCAGCGGTATCAAGATCGGCCTCTGTGGAGGAGGCTCTTGAAGGACGCTACTGGGCAGTTGGAGACAGTCGCCCTCCAACAACAATGGAGGGCGGAGGAGCGACGCTCACAACAATAAGCGGAGCGCCGGGTAGCTAAAGCACAGCAAGTTGGCACAGTAGGGAGGCACAGGTGGTGCATCAGCCAGTCGTCTCAGTCAGTCGACCTGTGGCATCTGGGTCTGCCCCATGACCTCCTGCCAGCGGGCGTTCAACACTTCACGTGGCCTCAAGTTGCACCTAACCTGGCACAAGCGTCGTGGTGACGTCACCGCCACTTTGTAGCGAATGACGGTTGTTGTTGATGATGTAGATGGTGGTGATGATGGTGATGATGATTATGGTGGTGTTGATGGTGATGATGATTATGGTGGTGTTGATGTTGATTATGGTGATGGTATTCTCTCTCTTTATGCCATTGACTTGGGCACTGACTTGGATCATTCCAGGGTAAATCTTTTTGCAGATGACACGATACTGATTACTGCTGTCCGCTTTCCAGATGACGTGATTGCTAAGCTCCAGGGTGATTTCAACAAACTACATCAGCTAGTTGTTCTTAAACTAGTCCTGAATACCTCCAAAACCAAGGTGCTATACTTCTCACCGGCACTAAAGCAGAAAGTTATTTTTCCCCAATTACATTCCTTAAATAATTATCAAATAGAGCAAGTCAAGATCTATAAGTATCTTGGGGTCATTCTGGATTCAAAACTGAATTTTGAAGATCACATTGATTATATTGGTAAAAAGACAAAAATAAAAATTGGTTTTATGTATTGACACAAGCACTGCTTCCCCCCAATGTTCCGTTTGAAATTGATAAAAGCTACCATACTGCCTCTACTTGATTACTGTGATATCGTGTATAAATCAGCCCCAAGTAATGTACTGAAGAAGCTTGATTCCATCTATCATTTGGCCTTAAGATTTGCATTGAACTGCCCATATAAGACTCACCACTGTGATCTCTACATTGGGTCAAACTTAACATATCTTAATGTTCGACGGCTTGTGCACCAGATCTTATTTATTCGCGATGTACTGACAAAAAAATCCGCAGACTACCTGCTGGATCTCCTCTCTGTTTCAAAGAACAAATTTGACCTCAGGTCTTCGCTCATTTACCAGCTTCACATTCCCTATTGCCGTACAAAAACCGGCGGAAGGGCCTTTGCTATTGATGCCCCCAGGGTCTGGAATGCTATTGCCAATAAACTGCAACTTGAATCACTACCTATGAGATCTTCACTCAAAATTGCTCTAGAGGAGTTGTACACCCCTAGCTGCCACTGCTATTCATTGGCGTAAAATAAAATAAAATGTTTCGCTCCGGATGACCGCTGCAAAGTATTATCTGTATTTTGATTTAGTGTGCTGATCTTAAAGGTGTATTGAAAAATGTGATGCTCCTGTTGTTGTGGAGTGACTAATGCAGCCAGCTATGGCTCTCGGGTTTGGTGTTACATGTTGTTTATGTAGTTTATTGTTAAAAATTCGGTCACAGTCCCTATGATCACTGTTACATTGCATTTATGGCTTTATTTTGGTGATTTCGAAAAGTTTTTTGGGTTGGCCATGTTTTTGTTTATTGTAGTATGGAGTTAGACTGATGTCCTTAATCTAAGTTGTATTGTGGTTGTTGTTGTTGCATCCCACTGGGATTTTTGCACACAGCGTTGGTGTACGGTGCTATTTCAGGAATATTTTGCTGTTTTTTCCTGGAATTTCTGTTTGTACAGTCACAAATTCACTTTAAGATGTTTTCTTGTTCATGTTTTGTTTGTTTGTTGCGGTTGCACCCGATTCAAGAGCCGAATGGCTCTTGAAATGGAACTATGAGCTATGTATTGATGATGGTGATGATGATTATGGTGGTGTTGATGTTGATTATGGTGATGGTATTGATGGTGGTGATGGGGGGGGGGTGTCATTCGACCCCTCGCTTCCCGCCCCTTGCGCGTAGCAAAAGTACGAGTCACAGACGAGGCGTGAATACTCTTTGGTTCTGTTCGGTAAAGTCACGTAGGTAAAAAATAAAATAACAAAAATCACGACGTTTCGGCCACAACACAAGCGGCCTTCATCAGGTGAAGGGACCGTGCTGTCATGAGGACAGCGTTGGAGTGAAAACAGCCAAGCCCAGGTCGCGTCCTTTAAGCTGTGTGGGAGGAAGCAAAACGCTTGACAAAGGAATTAGCATAGAAATGAGCACGACGTACGTAGGAGGTGCATGGGCCATGATGGACTCACTCTTCTCCCCCCCCCCGCCCCGCTGCTGGTCCGTCATGGTCCCTGCCCGCTCCTGGCCCATGCACCTCCTACGTACGTCGTGCTCATTTCTATGCTAATTCCTTTGTCAAGCGTTTTGCTTCCTCCCACACAGCTCAAAGGACGCGACCTGGGCTTGGCTGTTTTCACTCCAACGCTGTCCTCATGACAGCACGGTCCCTTCACCTGATGAAGGCCACTTGTGTTGTGGCCGAAACGTCGTGATTTTTGTTGTTTTATTTTTTACCTACGTGACTTTACCGAATAGAACCAAAGAGTATGGATCCTTGCAGTCACGAAAGCTTTAAACCTAGAGGCGTGAATGTTGTGAATTGATGAGTGGGGCCCGCGAGGTCTGGGGAGTGATGCGTGGGGTTTGGGGGGTGGTGGGCGGGGTCTGGGGGTGGTGAGTGGGGTCTGGTGGGCGGGGTCTAGGGAGTGGTGGGCGTGGTCTAGGAAGTGGTGGGCAGGGTCTAGGGAGTGGTGGGCGAGGTCTGGGAAGTAGTGGGCGGGGTATGGGGGGGTGGTGGGCGGGGTATAGAGGGTGGTCGTTGAACCTGGAGTGGCGGGCGGGGTCTGGGGGGGTTGGTGATCAGGGTTTGGGGATGGTGGGCGTGGTCTGGTGGGGCAGGGTATGGGGGGTGGTGGGCGGGATCTGGAGTGGTGGGCGGGGTCTAGGGAGGTGGTGAGCGGGGGTCTGGGGAGTGGTGGACGGGGTATGGGGCGGGGTCTGGTGGGCGGGGTCTGGGGTGGTGGGCGGGGTCTGGGTTTGGCCTGAGGGGTTGTGACAGCGATTATTTGAACCAGTCCTGGGCCACTCCTAGGTCGACTCAGCCCTCAAACGAGCACCTGGCACGATGATGAAAACATCGCCACTGGGGAGACAAAGGCGGCCGGGCTTAGGCGAGTGGGTAACTGACCGAGTGGATGGGCAACTTCCAGCACCAACACCGATCACCATGCATCAAGGTGACACCAAAAAAAACGACGATCCGATCTCAGACCCTCAGGAAGGTCTGCTGAAGATTTGCACCGACCTTATTTATTTATTACAGTACATACAGTACAGTACTGCCCCCCCCCCGACTTGCACACACGGGAGAGGCCGCAGCTCCAGCGGAAGGGCCCCCAGGGATCTCCCGTGGTGGTTACCGTGGGTGGCGGGGGGGGTGGGAGAGAGGAGAGGGCCGAGGAGGAGGGAGTGAAATGGGAGTGGATCCTTGAGCTTAAGAAGCTGTCGAGTGAAGCCTCCGAGGTCCTTGCAAAGCTCCGGAGGCGTTCGCGAAATTATTAGCGGCACTGAGCGGGGAGCTGTGGCGCAGCGGTTAGCACGCTTTGTGCGTGTGCGACACAGGGATATTTGTCTTTGTGTTCGTGAATGTGTGGGTGTGTTAGTGTGTGGGTAAGTGTGTGTGTCAGTGTGGGGGTGAGTGAGTGTGTGGATGAGTGTGTGCGTCAGTGTGTGGGTGAGAGAGTGTGTGGGTGTGAGGGTGAGTGAGTGCGTCAGTGTGGGTGTGTCAGTGTGTGGGTGTGTGAGTGTCAGTGTAAGGGTGAGTGTGTCAGTGTGGGTGTGAGTGTGTCAGTGTGGGAGTGTGTCGGTGTGAGTGTGGGGGTGAGTGTGTTAGTGTGTGGGTGAGTGTGTCAGTGTGAGTGAGTGGGTCAATGTGGGAGTGAGTGTGTCGGTGTGTGTGATGAGAGTGTTTGTGGGGGTGAGTGTGTCAGTGTGTGGGTGAGTGTGTCAGTGTGAGTGTGTCAGTGTGAGTGAGTGGGTCAGTGTGGGGGTGAGTGAGCAGAGCACTGGGCAGCCAAAAGACAGCGAGTTGGGATAGCTGGGGGCACAGTCTTCTTGGTCGGTGAACGCATGGCACCAGCTGGGTCTGTCCCGTGACCTCCTGCACAGAGCCTGGCACAGCAGTCAACCCATGGCACCAGCTGGGTCTGTCCCGTGACCTCCTCTTGCCAGCAAGCCTTCGATAGTTCACATGAATGTAAAGTGCACTTAGCCTGGCACGAGCACCGTGGTGACGTCACCGCCACTCGGTGGCGAATGGCGGTTGTTGTGGGTGAGTGTGTGGGTGGGTGAGTGTGTGGGTGGGCGAGTGTGTGGGTGGGCGAGTGTGTGGGTGGGCGAGTGTGTGGGTGTGTGTGTGGGTGAGTGTGTGGGTGGGTGAGTGTGTAGGTGGGTGTATGGGTGGGTGAGTGTGTGGGTGGGCGAGTGTGTGGGTGTGTGTGTGTGTGAGTGTGTGGGTGGGTGAGTGTGTGGGTGGGTGTATGGGTGGGTGAGTGTGTGGGTGGGCGAGTGTGTGGGTGTGTGTGTGTGCTGCGTCTAATCCTCTTGCTTTGCCTTGGCCTTCTGCTCTTGGTCGAATCTGGAGGCACACACACACACACACCATTGATCATCCCTATTGATCACAACTATTAATCACCACTATTCGTTCGTTCGTTTCTCAATCCGCATGTTGAGTAGGGCGGTCCAGACCTCCCTTTCCCCATTGACAGATTGTAACACTTCCTGGGGAATTCCCAGGCAGCGTTCCCAGGCCAGCCGAGCGACACAGTCCCACCAGTGTGTCCAGGGCCGGCCCCAGGGTTTTCGCCCAGTGGGAAGTGCTGTCCGGTAGAGTTCCAGGGGGAGGCATCACTACCCGGTGCCTGATCCACCTCAACTGGCTCCTCTCAATGAGGAGCAGCGGCTCGACTCTGAGGCTCTCCCGGAGTTACCGAGCTCTTCGCACCATCACGGAGAGCGGCGAGCCCGGCAACCCTGCCGGGCTCACTCATTTCGGCCCCTCGTAGATACGATTCCATCCTTTCGGTCATTACCTCAAAGCTAATCGCCACAGGCGAGGGTGGGAACGTGGACCGACCTGCAAGCCGCGAGCTTTGTTTGAGAACTCAGCTCCCGCTTCACTACCACGGAACGGTGCGGCGCCCGCAACACTGCGGACGCCGCACCGATCCGCCGGCCGATCTCCCATTCACCACTCGCGAAAGAGACCCCCAGGTACTTAAACTCCTCCACTAAGGGCAGCTTTCCTCCCCCCCCCCAACTGGGGAGACTAATCCACCGTCTCCCAGGAGTGAACCATGACCTCAGATTTGGAGGTTGCTGATCCTCATCCCAACGGCTTTACACTCGGCATCAAACCGTTCGAGTGCACGCTGGAGATCAGACTGACGAGGCAAAGAGGCAGCGATGCCACCCAGTTACAAACCCCCGTAGCGGATACTCTCCATACCTTGACTGCGCCTTGATATCCTTTCTAGATTTAAAGCTTTCGTGACTGCAAGGATCCATACTCTTTGGTTCTATTCGGTAAAGTCACGTAGGTAAAAAAATAAAACAACAAAAAATCACGTTTCGGCCACAACACAAGCGGCCTTCATCAGGTGAAGGGATCAGGCTGTCCCGAGGACAGCGCTGGAGTGGAACACAGCCACGCTCAGACCGCGACCTTTAAGCCGTGTGCGAGTAAACAAGGTGCCTTGACAAAGGAATTAGCATAAAAATTAGCATTTGATTGGCCGACTTAGCATGACGAACGGTGTAGAGGTGGTGTACATGCGGGTGAACATGCCGGATGGCGCGGGGAGGGAGGGGGAGTTTACCTATTGATGGTGTGAAAAGGGAATTTTTAAGAGCTGCGAAAGTTTGGGGTACCACTACTTGAAAAATATACTGTACCATTGAAAATTAGTTTAATGTTTGGTTCGATTTAGAACATCTTTCCACTGGTTGCTTAATTTGAAACCATCTTCTCGGTTGAAATTGTGTTTGTAGATCTGAATTGCCTCGTGAACAAATCTCTGATAAAAACCCGTGGGTTTGCAAAGAACCTTGGTATCGGAGAAAATGATATCGTGATCACCCACAGCGTTGTAACATGATCAGCTATGGCAGAAGAATTCGTTCTGCCGTGTTTCAAATCTGATTTGTGCTCGCGAATTCGGTCAGAAATATGTCGCTTTGTCTCACCGATATAGCAATCACCGCAGGTACAACTCAATTTGTAAACCCCGGGGTACTGTAAGTCAGGAATGACATCCTTCACGGATGGGATCAGATCACGAATTGTGTACCTGGATCTTGTGTTTGTTTAGAATTTTGGAAATCTTTTTAGTAACGCCTGCTATATGTGGTAGTGTGATGGTTTTGACCGGTCAAAACCATCACACTACCATATATAGCAGGCGTTACTAAAAAGATTTCCAAAATTCTAAACAAACACAAGATCCAGGTCCGGTTCTCTTCACCCGAGTGTCCAGAACATACGGCGTTAGGTCCGATGATAAAACTATAAAGTCAATCATTGGTGCCCTGGTACCAAGTACACTTATGAGCACCCTGTGTTCGAACACGGCGTTTGTTATTGACATTCCGTGACTAGCGCAGAATTCCAATAGCATCTCCTCGTTCGGGTTCAGATCAGGGGGGTTGGGGGCATTCCTCCCAATCACGCCTCTCCAGGTGTCTCCATCGTTTCCCACGTGAGCATTGAAGTCGCCCAGGAAGACTGTGGAGTCGGTAGGCGGCACTTTTCGAGCACTGCACCCACCGACTCTAAGAAGAATGAACGCTCTGAACCGATGTTTGGCGCATAAGCACAGACAAGTGAGAGTTTTCTTTCTGAGACCCAAAGTCTCATTGAGGTGACCCCCTCATACACTGGGACAAACTCCAATTGAACAGCACCCAGCCGGGGGCTTACGAGTATTCCCACACCTGCCCGGAGCTTCTCACCAGCTGCTACTCTGGAATAGGAGAGAGATCACCCCCCGATAGGGACGTTTGGTTCCAGTGCCAACGCTGTGCGTGGAGGTGAGACCGATTATATTTAGTCGCTACCTTTCCACCTTCTCCACCAGCACCGGCTCTCCTTCCTCCCCAGTGACGTGACATTTCACGTCCCAATAGCGAGGGTCCATCGCCAAGGTCCAGTCCATCTGGGACCATCCCTCCCCCAGCCATACTGGCATTGCACGCGCCCCTCACCCTCGTCCTGAGGATGCTGGGCCCACTGCACGGCACCACGTAGCCATTGGAGGCTGGGCCCGACCGAGTTACGTGGCTTACTGGGTCACCAGGCGCCTGCCGGCAAACACCACCCCCAGGCCTGGCTATTGCTCACTATTGATCAACACTATTGATCGTCTCTGACCTCCAAATGCGGAAGAGCTGCGTGCCACCAGCGAACGCGAGGAAGAGGTTGACGGCGAAGAGGTTGTAGTTGACTGGGGTGATGACCAGAGAGTAGCGAGACCACACCGTGCCTAGCGGGGAGGGAGGGGAGAGAGTGAGGGGAGAGTGAGGGGAGAGATAGGGTAGAGTGAGGGGAGAGAGTTAGGGGAGAGAGGGGAGAGTGGGGAGAGAGATAGGGGAGAAATAGGGGAGAGAGTGAGGGGAGAGAGTCAGGGGAGAGTGGGGAGAGAGATAAGGGAGAGATAGGGGAGAGAAGGGAGAGATAGGGGAGAAAGTGAGGGGAGAGAGTGAGGGGAGAGAGTGAGGGGAGAGAGTGAGGGGAGAGAGGGGAGAGTGGGGAGAGATAGGGGAGAGAGTGAGGGGAGAGGGCGAGGGGAGAGAGCGAGGGGAGAGAGCCAGGGGAGAGAGGGGAGAGTGGGGAGAGAGATAGGGGAGAGATAGGGGAGAGAGTTAGGTGAAAGAGTGAGGGGAGATAGGGGAGAGACAGGGGAGAGAGATAGGGGAGAGATAGGGGAGAGAGATAGGGGAGAGATAGGGGAGAGAGGGGAGAGAATAGAGGAACCAGACCGTACCTAGCAGGAAGAGGGGGGGGGGGTTGTAGTTGACTGGGATGACCCCAGCACGTGCCACTCACCCTCCCACTCATCCATCACCACCATCTCTACCCCAGCCCATGCCGTGCCCCGTTTAGCCCCCCTCTATATCCTGGCTAAACAGAAGCCGCTTTGGGGCATGCGGTGACTGGGTGTGTGATGGCTGTGTGTGTGATGGCTGTGTGTGTGATGGCTGTGTGTGTGATGGTTGTGTGTGTGATGGTTGTGTGTGTGATGGTTGTGTGTGTGATGGCTGTGTGTGTGATGGCTGTGTGTGTGATGGCTGTGTGGGTGATGGTTGTGTGTGTGATGGTTGTGTGTGTCATGGCTGTGTGTGTGATGGCTGTGTGTGTGATGGTTGTGTGTGTGATGGCTGTGTGTGTGATGGCTGTGTGTGTGATGGTTGTGTGTGTGATGGCTGTGTGTGTGATGGCTGTGTGTGTGATGGCTGTGTGTGTGATGGCTGTGTGTGTGATGGCTGGGTGTGTGATGGCTGTGTGTGTGATGGCTGTGTGTGTGATGGCTGTGTGTGATGGCTGTGTGTGTGATGGCTGTGTGTGTGATGGCTGTGTGTGTGATGGTTGTGTGTGTGATGGTTGTGTGTGTGATGGCTGTGTGTGTGATGGCTGTGTGTGTGATGGCTGTGTGTGTGATGGCTGTGTGTGTGTGATGGCTGTGTGTGTGATGTCTGTGTGTGTGATGGCTGTGTGTGTGATGGCTGTGTGTGTGATGGTTGTGTGTGTGATGGCTGTGTGTGTGATGGCTGTGTGTGTGATGGCTGTGTGTGTGATGGCTGTGTGTGTGATGGCTGTGTGTGTGATGGCTGTGTGTGTGATGGCTGTGTGTGTGATGGCTGTGTGGGTGATGGCTGTGTGTGTGATGGTTGTGTGTGTGATGGCTGTGTGTGTGATGGTTGTGTGTGTGATGGCTGTGTGTGTGATGGCTGTGTGTGTAATGTCTGTGTGTGTGATGGCTGTGTGTGTGATGGCTGTGTGTGTGATGGTTGTGTGTGTGATGGCTGTGTGTGTGATGGCTGTGTGTGTGATGGCTGTGTGTGTGATGGCTGTGTGTGTGATGGCTGTGTGTGTGATGGTTGTGTGTGTGATGGCTGTGTGTGTGATGGCTGTGTGTGATGGCTGTGTGTGTGATGGCTGTGTGTGTGATGGCTGTGTGTGTGATGGTTGTGTGTGTGATGGCTGTGTGTGTGATGGCTGTGTGTGTGATGGTTGTGTGTGTGATGGCTGTGTGTGTGATGGCTGTGTGTGTGATGGCTGTGTGTGATGGCTGTGTGTGTGATGGCTGTGTGTGATGGCTGGGTGTGATGGATGTGTGTGTGATGGCTGTGTGTGTGATGGCTGTGTGTGTGATGGCTGTGTGTGATGGCTGTGTGTGTGATGGCTGTGTGTGTGATGGATGTGTGTGTGATGGATGTGTGTGTGATGGCTGTGTGTGATGGCTGTGTGTGTGATGGTTGTGTGTGTGATGGTTGTGTGTGTGATGGTTGTGTGTGTGATGGCTGTGTGTGTGATGGCTGGGTGTGATGGTTGTGTGTGATGGCCGTGTGTGATGGCCGTGTGTGTGATGGCCGTGTGTGTGATGGCCGTGTGTGTGATGGCCGTGTGTGCGATGGCTGTGTGTGCGATGGCTGTGTGTGCGATGGTTGTGTGTGTGATGGTTGTGTGTGTGATGGCTGTGTGTGCGATGGCTGTGTGTGCGATGGCTGTGTGTGCGATGGTTGTGTGTGTGATGGCTGTGTGTGTGATGGCTGTGTGTGTGATGGTTGTGTGTGTGATGGCCGTGTGTGTGATGGCCGTGTGTGTGATGGCCGTGTGTGCGATGGCTGTGTGTGCGATGGCTGTGTGTGCGATGGCTGTGTGTGCGATGGTTGTGTGTGCGATGGCTGTGTGTGTGATGGTTGTGTGTGTGATGGCTGTGTGTGTGATGGCTGTGTGTGTGATGGCTGTGTGTGCGATGGCTGTGTGTGCGATGGCTGTGTGTGTGATGGCTGTGTGTGTGATGGCTGTGTGTGATGGCTGTGTGCGTGATGGCTGTGTGTGTGATGGTTGTGTGTGTGATGGCTGTGTGTGTGATGGCTGTGTGTGTGATGGCTGTGTGTGTGATGGCTGTGTGTGTGATGGCTGTGTGTGTGATGGCTGTGTGTGTGATGGCTGTGTGTGTGATGGCTGTGTGTGTGTGATGGCTGTGTGTGTGATGGCTGTGTGTGATGGCTGTGTGTGTGATGGCTGTGTGTGCAATGGCTGTGTGTGCGATGGTTGTGTGTGTGATGGTTGTGTGTGTGATGGTTGTGCGTGTGATGGCTGGGTGTGTGATGGCTGTGTGTGTGATGGTTGTGTGTGTGATGCCTGTGTGTGTGATGTCTGTGTGTGTGATGGCTGTGTGTGTAATGTCTGTGTGTGTGATGGCTGTGTGTGATGGCTGTGTGTGTGATGTCTGTGTGTGTGATGTCTGTGTGTGTGATGGCTGTGTGTGTGATGGCTGTGTGTGCGATGGCTGTGTGTGCGATGGCTGTGTGTGTGATGGCTGTGTGTGCGATGGCTGTGTGTGCGATGGCTGTGTGTGCGATGGCTGTGTGTGCGATGGCTGTGTGTGCGATGGCTGTGTGTGTGATGGCTGGGTGACCCAGCAGCCAGACCTCCTCGCCTTGCCGGGGAGGAGCTCACCGAACGGTGGGGTGACTGTGTCCAGACCTCTCAAGGACATGGCCACGCCACACCCACCAGCTCACTCGAGTGGACTGGGGCAAGGTTGAGCGACTTTCACAATCGCAATCGCCCCCTCCACCCCCCGCCGTGCCCCGCACGTGCCCGAAGTGGATGTGGATGTAAAAATCGGTGGAAGCAGCACGAGCCCATGTGGATCCGCTCAGCCCAAAAAAGATCAAAAACACACAACGTGTTTACGAGCTAATTCACGGCCTCCCCCTGGCTCAAGGTCACTGCTGGAGCCAAAGCCACCCCTACCTCCCCCATCCACGGGTAGCCCCTCCCTGGGGGTACCCCCGGTGGGAGCCGTCCATGCTTCAGTCAGCTGTCAGTAGGGGTGGGGTCCTATAGTCTATGTGAGCAAGTGCCTCTATGTATCGGAGGGTCTCTATGTATCTCTATGTATCTCTGTGTGTCTCTATGTATCTCTGTGTCTCTCGATGTATCTCTGAGTGTCTCTTTGCATCTCTATGTATCTCGGTGTGTCTCTATGTAGCTCTGTATGTCTCTATGTACCTCTGTGTGTCTCTATGCATCGGAAGGTCTCTATGCATCTCTATGTATCTCGGTGTGTCTCTATGTAGCTCTGTATGTCTCTATGTATCTCTATGTATCTCTGTGTGTCTCTATGTATCGGAGGGTCTCTATGCATCTCTATGTATATCTGAGTGTCTCTATGCATCTCTATGTATCTCGGTGTGTCTCTATGTATCTCTGTGTGTCTCTATGTATCGGAGGGTCTCTATGCATCTCTGTGTGTCTCTATGTATCTCTGAGTGTCTCTATGCATCTCTATGTATCTCTGAGTGTCTCTATGTATCTCTGAGTATCTCTATGCATCTCTGTGTATCTCTGAGTGTCTCTATGCATCTCTATGTATCTCTGAGTGTCTCTATGCATCTCTGTGTGTCTCTATGTATCTCTGAGTGTCTCTATGCATCTCTATGTATCTCTGAGTGTCTCTATGCATCTCTATGTATCTCGGTGTGTCTCTATGTAGCTCTGTATGTCTCTATGTATCTCTATGTATCTCTGTGTGTCTCTATGTATCGGAGGGTCTCTATGCATCTCTATGTATCTCTGAGTGTCTCTATGCATCTCTATGTATCTCGGTGTGTCTCTATGTATCTCTGTGTGTCTCTATGTATCGGAGGGTCTCTATGCATCTCTGTGTGTCTCTATGTATCTCTGAGTGTCTCTATGCATCTCTATGTATCTCTGAGTGTCTTTATGTATCTCTGAGTGTCTCTATGCATCTCTATGTATCTCTGAGTGTCTCTATGCATCTTTATGTATCTGGGTGTGTCTCTATGTATCTCTGTGTCTCTGTATCGGAGGGTCTCTATGCATCTCTATGTATCTCTGAGTGTCTCTATGCATCTCTGTGTGTCTCTATGTATCTCTGAGTGTCTCTATGCATCTCTATGTATCTCTGAGTGTCTCTATGTATCTCTGAGTGTCTCTATACATCTCTATGTATCTCTGAGTGTCTCTATGCATCTCTATGTATCTCTGAGTGTCTCTATGCATCTCTGTGTGTCTCTATGTATCTCTGAGTGTTTCTATGCATCTCTATGTATCTCGGTGTGTCTCTATGCATCTCTATGTGTCTCTATGTATCGGAGGGTCTCTATGCATCTCTGAGTGTCTCTATGCATCTCTATGTATCTCTGAGTGTCTTTATGTATCTCTGAGTGTCTCAATGCATCTCTATGTATCTCTGTGTGTCTCTATGTATCTCTGCTTGTCTTTGCGTATCTCTGTGTGTCTCTATGTATCTCTGCTTGTCTCTACGTATCTCTGTGTGTCTCTATGTATCTCTGCGTGTCTCTATGTATCGGAGGGTCTCTATGTATCTCTGAGTGTCTCTATGCATCTCTGTGTGTCTCTATGTATCTCTGCTTGTCTCTACGTATCTCTGTGTGTCTCTATGCATCTCTATGTACCTGTGTGTCTCTGCGTGTCCCTGCGTCACTGTGTATCTATGTATCTCTGCTTGTCTCTAAGTATCTCCGTGGGTCTCTATGCATCCCCATAAGTCTCTGCGAGTCTCTATGGGTCTCCGCGTCTCTGTGAATCTGCGTGTCTCTGAGTGTCTCTGTATATCTGCGTGCCTCTGCGTCTCCGTGTGTCTGTGTGTCTGTGTGTCTGTGTATCGCTGTGTTTCTCCGTGCGTCTCCGTGTGTCTCTGCGTCTGTGTGTCTCCGCGTCTCCGCGTGTCTCCGTGTGTCTGTGTGTCTGTGTGTGTGTCTGTGTGTATGTCTGTGCGTGAGTGTCTCCGTGCGTCTCCGTGTGTCTGTGTCTCCGCGTGTCTCCGTGTGTCTGTGTGTCTGTGTGTCTGTTTCCGCGTCTCTGTGTGTCTCCGTGCGTCTGTGCGTGAGTGTCTCCGTGTGTCTGTGTGTGCGTCTCCGTGCGTCTCCGTGCGTCTGTGTCTCCGCGTGTCTCCGTGCGTGTCTGTGTGTCTGTCTCCGCATCTCCGTGTGTCTCCGTGTGTCTGTGTCTCCGTGTGTCTCCATGTGTCTGTGTGTGTCTGTGTCTCCGTGTGTGTCTCCGCGTCTCCGTGCGTGAGTGTCTCCGCGTGTCTGTGCGCGAGTGTCTCCGTGTGTCTCCGTGTGTGTCTCCGCGTCTCCGTGTGTCTCCGCGTGTCTCTGTGTGTGTGTGTCTCCGTGTGTCTCCATGTGTCTGTGTGTGTCTGTGTCTCCGTGCGTCTCCGCGCGTGAGTGTCTCCGTGTGTCTGTGCGTGAGTGTCTCCGTGTGTCTCCGTGTGTGTCTCCGTGTCTCCGTGTGTCTCCGCGTGTCTCTGTCTCCGTGTGTCTCCATGTGTCTGTGTGTGTCTGTGTCTCCGTGCGTCTCCGCGTGTCTGTGCGTGAGTGTCTCCGTGTGTCTGTGCGTGAGTGTCTCCGTGTGTCTCCGTGTGTGTCTCTGCGTCTCCGTGTGTCTCCGCGTGTCTCCGCGTGTGTGTGCGTGCACGAGCTACCTGTGGCCGTGAGCACTCCGGATTGGGCGGCGCTGAGCTTGTCGGCGGGGCGCAAGAGATCAGCCAATCCCGCGATCACCAGGCCCTAGACAAAGACAAAGGTTCCACACAGGTAGCCTTCAGCAGGGCCGTTTGGGGCAAGTGCTGTCAGCACAGCGCGCCAACCGCTGCGCCACCACTCTCCACCCACAAAGACAAAGGTTCCACCCCGGGTAGCCTCTCGTAGGGCTGTCGGGGCAAGTGCTGTTAGCGAGCACCACCGATGAAGGCCGGCACGGCACACGAGGGGGTGGGTGACCAGCACCGCGCCCGGCCGACTTTGTCTCCTCAGTGGCGATGTTCACTACACACCACACCAGGTACTCATTTGAGGCTGAGTCGACCTAGGGGAGGCCCAGGACCGGTTCAGATAATCGTCACCGGTGTTGGCCGTGAGCGTGGAATCGAACCCGAGTCGCCATGTTCGTAGCGCAGCGTCGCGCTAACCGCTACACGACCGCTCTACGACACACATACACTCAAGCTGGAATGTGTTTTCCCCTCTCTGACCTTGGGCCACACACACAGCACAGCACAGTATCTGCCCTGTATGTGTGTGGCCCAAACAACACGACACAGTGATATGCGATATCACTCATGACACCCAGGCTAAGCTCCCCGTGTAGCCCCTAGCAGGCTTCAGGGGCAAGTATGTTGCGTGTATGAATGTTGAACTTCTTTTGCACCATACGTAGCCAACCGTGCTAATCGGAGGTGCGGGGAGAGCAAAGCCACAACATGAAGCTGGTTGTAATTACTGGTGAGACGTCGTACTCAGATTGTAAATGTTGTGGTTTTGCTCTCCGTTTAGTGCTGTACTAGTAGCGAATTGGCACGTTCTGTTAACGTGACAAACCTTTACCAATTGGCAGTGTCGGGTGGTGGGGAGTTTAACGGCGCATTGATATTTACGCGATCCACCCCAACAAAACCTGTATTATGTATTATTCTGAGAGTCAATGATGATGAATGGATTGCATGAATGGCGTGAATGAGTGATAGCCACGTGGTAGGAATATGAATAGGGAACAGTAACTGTGGCGGTGGTTATGAGGGGGAGATGACGGTGGGGTCGTGGTGAGCTCGAGGCAACGAGAAGAGAGAGTCGAGTGAGGAGCGGGAACTTGGTGATGCGAAGATGACTGACGCTATCCACACATACAAACACAGAGACAATTTCAACCGAGAAGATGGATTCTGGCTTAGCAATCATTGGAAGGATTTGATAAACCATTTCAGGTCTTAATTGATTGTTCACGCTTACAGTGGCTTTCAGACCGCACCCATTATTTTCGTCTCCCCCCTCCTCTTTTCCGAACATAGATGGACTCGTCCATCTGAACAAAACTGTCAAATCGCTCTCCGTGGTGCTAACGTTAAAATAAACCCGCCACTTTTTTCAAATTTTCTTGCTGTGGTTTTCACACCTGATGATGATTGCTTGTGTTGCAGTAGAAACGTCGTGAGAATTTTATTGTTTAATATTTTTATTATTATTTTTTTGTTTCCCTTCTACGTGACTTTACCGAAAGAACCAAGAATATGAATCCCTGCAGTCACGAAAGCTTTAAATCAAAAAATGACTGCTTCAAGTTTGTTCGAGCGAAGGAGCGTGGGACGAGTAGGGGGCGCCCCCCCCCCCCCCCCCCCCCCGCCCATAGCGACGGACCGGGCGGTCGCCCTCGGGCGCGCGACCCAGTTAAGTGGGGGGGGGGGCGCCAAATTTACCGTTTCAAAATCGGCGCGCGCGTAAGAGAGGGAATATGAATTAGAATTTGTTCCTCAACATTTCTGAGACTGTATCGGTTGGAGAGAGAGCGAGAGAGCGAGAGAAGAGAAAGCGAGAGAGAGCGAGAGAAGAGAGAGAGAGCAAGCGAGAGAGCGAGCGAGAGAACGAGAGGGAGAGAGAGAGCGAGTGAGAGAGAGAGCGAGAGAGAGCGAGAGAGAGCGAGAGAAGAGAGCGAGCGAGAGAGCGAGCGAGAGAACGAGAGGGAGAGAGTGAGAGAGAGAGAGAGAGCGAGAGAAGAGAGAGAGCGAGCGAGCGAGAGAGCGAGCGAGAGAACGAGAGGGAGAGAGCGAGCGAGCGAAGGCGTGGATTGAGCATGAGGAGGAGAGAGCGACGGCAAAGATTGAGAACGTAGAGGGCGTTAAGGGGAAGCGTGGCAGGCTCCGGTACTCATATCAAGCCCAGTCAGCCTCGGGGGGAAGTGTCCGAGCACCAGGTTCAGGTGACATATTGGGTTCAGTGTTGAGCGGGAATGGAACTCGGGTCTCTACCAGGGTTCGTAGCGCAGCGCTGCGTTTTATTTGACTGGGCGCAGGAAGGCCTCAGCCGAGCTGCTGTGCGGCTCTTTTGAGAAGCGACTCTGAATACCGCCAAGGATTTCTCAACCGAGTAGCTCATCCTCATCATCATCACTCTCGTGTCTGGGAATGTAGAGTAGAAGCCAAATTACTCATGAATATGCATAGACACCCATACTCCTAGAAACCCAAACTGACCCACAGAGACCCATACAGACCCACAGATTACCCATACAGACCAAACAGAGACGCACAGAGACCCATACAGACCAAACAGAGACCCATACAGACCCACAGAGACCCATAGAGCCAGAGAGACCCATACAGACCCACAGAGACCCATACAGACCAAACAGAGACCCACACAGGCCCACAGAGACCCATAGAGACCTGTACAGACCCACAGAGACCCGTACAGACCAAACAGAGACCCATACAGACCCAGAGAGACCCATACAGACCAAACAGAGACCCATACACACCAAAGAGACCCACAGAGACCTAAACAGACCAAACAGAGACGCATACAGACCCACAGAGACCCGTACAGACCAAACAGAGACCCATACAGACCCAGAGAGACCCATACAGACCAAACAGAGACCCATACACACCAAAGAGACCCACAGAGACCTAAACAGACCAAACAGAGACGCATACAGACCAAACAGAGACCCACAGAGACCCAAACAGACTCACAGAGACCCATACAGACCCACAGAGACCCATACAGACCCACAGAGACCCATACAGACCAAACAGAGACCCACAGAGACCCATACAGACCAAACACAGACCCATACAGACCAAACAGAGACCCACACGGACCCACAGAGACCCATACAGACCCACAGAGACCCATACAGACCCACAGAGACCCATACAGACCCAGAGAGCCATACAGACCAAACAGAGACCCACACAGACCCAGAGAGACCCATACAAACCCACAGAGACCCATTCAGACCCACAGAGACCCATACAGACCTAACAGAGACCCATACAGACCAAACAGAGACCCACAGAGACCCATACAGACCCACAGAGACCATACAGACCAAACAGAGACCCATACAAACCCACAGAGACCCATACAGACCAAACAGAGACCCATACAGACCAAACAGAGACCCAAACAGACCCACAGAGACCCATACAGACCCACAGAGACGCATACAGACCAAACAGAGACCCATACAGACCCACAGAGACCCATACAGACCCACAGAGACCCATACAGATCCAGAGAGACCCACAGAGACCCATACAGACCCACAGAGACCCATACAGACCCAGAGAGACCCATACAGACCCACAGAGACCAATACAGACCCACAGAGACCCATACAGACCCACAGAGACACATACAGACCCACAGAGAATAAAATAATAAATTGATAAAATAAAATAACACAATAATATTCTCACGACGTTTCGGCCACAACACAAGCGGCCTTCATCAGGTGAAGGGAGCGAGACTGTCTGGTAGGACAGCGCTGGAGTGAGAGAGCCACGTTCAGATCACGGCTTTTAAGCTTAGAGTCGCGGCATCTCTTCAGAAAGGTGAGAGACTCGATTAGTTGAGCCTTCTTATCCCGAAGTCTGTTGAATGATCTTAAGGATGTGTGGAATCCCTCCCTGTAGAGGCGGTTAAATTTCGATTTAAAGCTTTCGTGACTGCAATGATTCATCTTCTTTGGTTCTTTCGGTAAAGTCACGTAGAATGAGAATAAAATAATAAATTGATAAAATAAAATAACACAATAATATTCTCACGACGTTTCAATTTATTATTTTATTCTCATTCTACGTGACTTTACCGAAAGAACCAAAGAAGATGAATCATTGCAGTCACGAAAGCTTTAAATCGAAATTTAACCGCCTCTACGGGGAGGGATTCCACACATCCTTAAGATCATTCAACAGACTTCGGGATAAGAAGGCTCAACTAATCGAGTCTCTCACCTTTCTGAAGAGATGCCGCGACTCTAAGCTTAAAAAGCCACAGAGACCCATACAGACCCTGAGAGATAGACTTAGACTCATGCTTAGAGACCGATAGAAATGGATAGAAACCCATACTCATAAGAGACCCATAGCGATACACAGATGCCCATACTCAGAGAGCCATACTCAGAGAGTTGTTGAGTTAAAGAGTTGTTGAGTTATAGAGTTGTTGAGTTAAAGAGTTGTTGAGTTAAAGAGTTAAAGAGTTGTTGAGTTAAAGAGTTGTTGAGTTAAAGAGTTAAAAAGTTGTTGAGTTAAAGAGTTAAAGAGTTGATGAGTTAAAGAGTTGTTGAGTTAAAGAGTTAAAGAGTTGTTGAGTTAAAGAGTTGTTGAGTTAAAGAGTTGTTGAGTTAAAGAGTTGTTGAGTTAAAGAGTTAAAGAGTTGAGTTAAAGAGTTGTTGAGTTAAAGAGTTGTTGAGTTAAAGAGTTGAGTTAAAGAGTTGAGTTAAAGAGTTGTTGAGTTAAAGATTAAAAGTTGTTGAGTTAAAGAGTTAAAGAGTTGTTGAGTTAAAGAGGTTGTGAGTTAAAGTGTTGTTGAGTTAAAGAGTTAAAGAGTAGTTGAGTTAAAGAGTTGTAGAGTTAAAGAGTTGTTGAGTTAAAGAGTTAAAGATTTGTTGAGTTAAATAGTTGTTGAGTTAAAGAGTTGTTGAGTTAAAGAGCTGTTGAGTTAAAGAGTTAAAGAGTTGTTCAGTTAAAGTGTTGTTGAGTTAAAGAGTTGTTGAGTTAAACAGTTGTTGATTTAAAGAGTTAAAGTGTTGTTGAGTTAAAGAGTTAAGGAGTTGTTGAGTTAAAAAGTTAAAGAGTTGTTGAGTTAAAGAGTTGTTGAGTTAAAGAGTTGTCGAGTTAAAGAGTTGTTGAGTTAAAGAGTTGTTGAGTTAAAGAGTTGTTGAGTTAAAGAGTTAAATAGTTGCTGAGTTAAAGAGTTGTTGAGTTAAAGAGTAGTTGAGTTAAAGAGTTGTTGAGTTAAAGAGTTAAAGCGTTGTTGAGTTCAAGAGTTGTTGAATTAAAGAGTTAAAGAGTTGTTGAGTTAAGAGTTGTTGAGTTAAAGAGTTGATGAGTTAAAGAATTAAAGAGTTGTTGAATTAATGAGTTGTTGAGTTAAAGAGTTGTTGAGTTAAAGAGTTAAAAAGTTGTTGAGTTAAAGACGTTGTTGAGTTAAATAGTTGTTGAGTTAAAGAGTTAAAGAGTTGTTGAGTTAGAGTTAAAGAGTTGTTGAGTTAAAGAGTTAAGGAGTTGTTGAGTTAAAAAGTTAAAGAGTTGTTGAGTTAAAGAGTTGTTGAGTTAAAGAGTTGTTGAGTTAAAGAGTTAACGAGTTAAAGAGTTGTTGAGTTAAAGAGTTGTTGAGTTAAAGATTTAAAGAGTTGTTGAGTTAAAGAGTTGTTGAGTTAAAGAGTTGTTGAGTTAAAGAGTTGTTGATTTAAAGAGTTAAAGTGTTGTTGAGTAAAAGAATTAAAGAGTTGTTGAGTTAAAGCGTAGTTGAGTTAAAGAGTTGTTGAGTTAAAGAGTTGTTGAGTTAAAGAATTAAAGAGTTGTTGAGTTAAAGAGATGTTGAGTTAAAGAGTTGTTGAGTTAAAGAGTTAAAGAGTTGTTGAGTTAAAGAGTTGTTGAGTTAAAGAGTTGTTGAGTTAAAGAGTTAAAGAGTTGTTGAGTTAAAGAGTTGTTGAGTTAAAGAGTTAAAGAGTTGTTGAGTTAAAGAGTTGTTGAGTTAAAGAGTTGTTGAGTTAAAGAGTTGTTGAGTTAAAGAGTTGTTGAGTTAAAGAGTTAAAAAGTTGTTGCGTTAAAGAGTTGTTGAGTTAAAGAGTTGTTGAGTTAAAGAGTTAAAGAGTTATATTCTTAGTTTTTTCGGTAAAGTCACGTTGAAGAGAAACAACAAAATAACAAAATATATATAAAACAATAAAAAATTCTCACGACGTTTCGACCATAACTCAAACGGTCATCATCAGGTGTGTCGGTTTGCATAAATTTATTTTGAAAACGGCATATTTATTTATATATATAAAAAAATAACGTTTGCGTCACGCGCAACGATGGCAGTTTGCCAGGACTAGTCCATCTATTTTTTTTTTTTGAAAAGAGGAGGGGGGAGACGAAATTTGTTTTTATGTATGCTGTCTGAAAGGCACTGTAAGCGTGAACAATCAATCAAGAACTGAAATGATTTATCAAATCTTTCCAATGATTGCTAAGATAGAATCCATCTTCTCGGTTGAAATTGTCTCTGTGTTTGTATATGTGGATAGCCTCATGAACGAATCTCTCATGGAAGCCAGATGGCTTACAAAGAACCTCCGTCTTGGAAAAGTCAATGGCATGTGAGCCTACTGAATTAGAACAATGATCTGCTACGGCCGAGGTGTTGGTCCTACCGTGTTTAAGGTCTGCTTTATGTTCACGAATGCGGTCCGAGATATGGCGTTTGGTTTCTCCAATGTAACTACTACCACAGAGGCAACTTAGTTTGTAGACACCAGGGTATTGTATGTCCGGAATCACATCTTTTACAGACGGAACCAGATCACGGATTTTATGTAATGTGTTGAAACGGACCTGGATCTTGTGTTTATTCAAGATTTTGGAGATCTTTTTTGTGATCCCAGCAATGTAGGGTAAAGTGATGGTTTTGAAAGGCTCCTCAAGAGGGTTCTTCTTCATGGTTTGAGTGATAGCTTTGCGGATTGTATAGTCGGAGTAACCATTAGCCCTAAGAGCTTGGTGTACGTGCTTGAGTTCACTGCTTATGTGTTCCTGGTCGGATATGCATTGGGCTCTATGATACAGAGTCTTGATGAGAGAATTCTTCTGTGATGGATGGTGGTGGGAATCCGGTTTCAGATAAGCATCCGTATGGGTAGCTTTCCTGTAGACAGAGTGGCTCATTGAACCATCAGGTCTCTTTTTAATTAGGACATCCAAAAAAGGTATCTTGCCATCTATTTCGACTTCCATGGTAAATCTGATGGCTGGGTGTATGGAATTGATGTGGTCGAAGAATTTGTCTAGAGCAGGCCGGCCATGTGGCCAGATGACAAAAGTGTCATCCACGTACCTCTTCCATAAGGTTGGGCGCAGAGTGGCAGTCTGGATGGCGTCAGTCTCAAATTTCTCCATGAAAATGTTAGCTATAACTGGAGAAAGGGGGGAGCCCATTGGGGTGCCCTCAGTTTGTTTGTAGAAAGTTCCATTCCAAGTGAAGTATGTATTGGTTAAACAGTGTCTCACCAGGGGGGGTACCTCAGTGTTTAGTCCTTGATGAACCAAGTCTTCAATGATTGCAATGGTGTCAGGTACAGGAACCTTGGTGAATAAGGAAACTACATCAAAACTGACAAGCAGGTCGTCTGGGGACAGGGAAATACCCTTGATTGTTGATACCAGGTGAGTAGAATTTTGTACCGCAGAGGTGGTCTTTCCAGTGAAAGGACGCAGGATTTCAGACAAAAAAACGAGCTAGTTTGTAGGTGGGGGAGCTGATAGTAGAGACTATGGGACGAAGAGGTGTATCAACTTTATGTATTTTTGGTAAGCCGTATAATCTTGGTGGCCTGGCAGCAGAAGGTTTCAACGAAAACTGTTTAGATTGATCAATTAATGCGGTTGAATCAGAAATTATTTTGTTGGTTTGTGTGACGAGGCTGTTGGTGGGATCTCTTTTTATTTTTGTATAACTACCATCGTCGAGTAATTCTTTAATTTTGTTGTTGTATTCTATTTTATCCATGATAACAGTAGCATTGCCTTTGTCAGCTGAGAGAACTACAATATCATTCCTCTTTTTTAATTTATATAATTCAAAACGCTCATCTTTGCTGAGGTTGCTAGCTGGCATCTTAGCGTTTTTGAGGGTTGCAGCGATTTCAGATCTTGCTACGTCTGCAGCGATGTGACCCAGGCCCCTGAGAGCAACGTCTACTTGGGCAATTATATCATTAACTGGTATGTGTTTAGGTGTGACTGCAAAGTTTAGACCTTTAGCTAAAACGGATTTCAGACCATCGGAAATAGAACTGTTACTGCGATTAATTACGACTTTATTAACGTCTAACTTTTTGGTGTGTGGGTCCGGTCTTTTGTTTAAGAGGAGGTTAAATTTGGAAATCAGGTTTTCCTTACATTTGGTCGACATAGTAGCAGCTGAAGAGGCAGTCATATTGTCTACATGTTCCCAATCCGATGTGGACATTATTGCCGTCAATGATAAGTGTGATTTGTAGAGTGTCTTGTCTAACTGATCTAGTTCTGTGCGTATAAGTCTGATTTTTTCTGAGATAAGAGCTAAGCTAGTTTTGAAAAGAATTCAAATGCGAAACGAATTCTTTTCAAAACTAGCTTAGCTCTTATCTCAGAAAAAATCAGACTTATACGCACAGAACTAGATCAGTTAGACAAGACACTCTACAAATCACACTTATCATTGACGGCAATAATGTCCACATCGGATTGGGAACATGTAGACAATATGACTGCCTCTTCAGCTGCTACTATGTCGACCAAATGTAAGGAAAACCTGATTTCCAAATTTAACCTCCTCTTAAACAAAAGACCGGACCCACACACCAAAAAGTTAGACGTTAATAAAGTCGTAATTAATCGCAGTAACAGTTCTATTTCCGATGGTCTGAAATCCGTTTTAGCTAAAGGTCTAAACTTTGCAGTCACACCTAAACACATACCAGTTAATGATATAATTGCCCAAGTAGACGTTGCTCTCAGGGGCCTGGGTCACATCGCTGCAGACGTAGCAAGATCTGAAATCGCTGCAACCCTCAAAAACGCTAAGATGCCAGCTAGCAACCTCAGCAAAGATGAGCGTTTTGAATTATATAAATTAAAAAAGAGGAATGATATTGTAGTTCTCTCAGCTGACAAAGGCAATGCTACTGTTATCATGGATAAAATAGAATACAACAACAAAATTAAAGAATTACTCGACGATGGTAGTTATACAAAAATAAAAAGAGATCCCACCAACAGCCTCGTCACACAAACCAACAAAATAATTTCTGATTCAACCGCATTAATTGATCAATCTAAACAGTTTTCGTTGAAACCTTCTGCTGCCAGGCCACCAAGATTATACGGCTTACCAAAAATACATAAAGTTGATACACCTCTTCGTCCCATAGTCTCTACTATCAGCTCCCCCACCTACAAACTAGCTCGTTTTTTGTCTGAAATCCTGCGTCCTTTCACTGGAAAGACCACCTCTGCGGTACAAAATTCTACTCACCTGGTATCAACAATCAAGGGTATTTCCCTGTCCCCAGACGACCTGCTTGTCAGTTTTGATGTAGTTTCCTTATTCACCAAGGTTCCTGTACCTGACACCATTGCAATCATTGAAGACTTGGTTCATCAAGGACTAAACACTGAGGTACCCCCCCTGGTGAGACACTGTTTAACCAATACATACTTCACTTGGAATGGAACTTTCTACAAACAAACTGAGGGCACCCCAATGGGCTCCCCCCTTTCTCCAGTTATAGCTAACATTTTCATGGAGAAATTTGAGACTGACGCCATCCAGACTGCCACTCTGCGCCCAACCTTATGGAAGAGGTACGTGGATGACACTTTTGTCATCTGGCCACATGGCCGGCCTGCTCTAGACAAATTCTTCGACCACATCAATTCCATACACCCAGCCATCAGATTTACCATGGAAGTCGAAATAGATGGCAAGATACCTTTTTTGGATGTCCTAATTAAAAAGAGACCTGATGGTTCAATGAGCCACTCTGTCTACAGGAAAGCTACCCATACGGATGCTTATCTGAAACCGGATTCCCACCACCATCCATCACAGAAGAATTCTCTCATCAAGACTCTGTATCATAGAGCCCAATGCATATCCGACCAGGAACACATAAGCAGTGAACTCAAGCACGTACACCAAGCTCTTAGGGCTAATGGTTACTCCGACTATACAATCCGCAAAGCTATCACTCAAACCATGAAGAAGAACCCTCTTGAGGAGCCTTTCAAAACCATCACTTTACCCTACATTGCTGGGATCACAAAAAAGATCTCCAAAATCTTGAATAAACACAAGATCCAGGTCCGTTTCAACACATTACATAAAATCCGTGATCTGGTTCCGTCTGTAAAAGATGTGATTCCGGACATACAATACCCTGGTGTCTACAAACTAAGTTGCCTCTGTGGTAGTAGTTACATTGGAGAAACCAAACGCCATATCTCGGACCGCATTCGTGAACATAAAGCAGACCTTAAACACGGTAGGACCAACACCTCGGCCGTAGCAGATCATTGTTCTAATTCAGTAGGCTCACATGCCATTGACTTTTCCAAGACGGAGGTTCTTTGTAAGCCATCTGGCTTCCATGAGAGATTCGTTCATGAGGCTATCCACATATACAAACACAGAGACAATTTCAACCGAGAAGATGGATTCTATCTTAGCAATCATTGGAAAGATTTGATAAATCATTTCAGTTCTTGATTGATTGTTCACGCTTACAGTGCCTTTCAGACAGCATACATAAAAACAAATTTCGTCTCCCCCCTCCTCTTTTCAAAAAAAAAAAATAGATGGACTAGTCCTGGCAAACTGCCATCGTTGCGCGTGACGCAAACGTTATTTTTATATATATAAATAAATATGCCGTTTTCAAAATAAATTTATGCAAACCGACACACCTGATGATGACCGTTTGAGTTATGGTCGAAACGTCGTGAGAATTTTTTATTGTTTTATATATATTTTGTTATTTTGTTGTTTCTCTTCAACGTGACTTTACCGAAAAAACTAAGAATATGAATTACTGCAGTCACGAAAGCTTTAAATCAAAAGTTAAAGAGTTGTTGAGTTAGAGTTAAAGAGTTAAAGAGTTGTTGAGTTAAATAGTTAAGGAGTTGTTGAGTTAAAAAGTTAAAGAGTTGTTGAGTTAAATAGTTGTTGAGTTAAAGAGTTGTTGAGTTTAAGAGTTAAAGCGTTGTTGAGTTCAAGAGTTGTTGAATTAAAGAGTTAAAGAGTTGTTGAGTTAAGAGTTGTTGAGTTAAAGAGTTGATGAGTTAAAGAATTAAAGAGTTGTTGAGTTAATGAGTTGTTGAGTTAAAGAGTTGTTGAGTTAAAGAGTTAAAAAGTTGTTGAGTTAAAGACGTTGTTGAGTTAAATAGTTGTTGAGTTAAAGAGTTAAAGAGTTGTTGAGTTAGAGTTAAAGAGTTGTTGAGTTAAAGAGTTAAGGAGTTGTTGAGTTAAAAAGTTAAAGAGTTGTTGAGTTAAAGAGTTGTTGAGTTAAAGAGTTGTTGAGTTAAAGAGTTGTTGAGTTAAAGAGTTAAAGTGTTGTTGAGTTCAAGAGTTGTTGAATTAAAGAGTTAAAGAGTTGTTGAGTTAAGAGTTGTTGAGTTAAAGAGTTGATGAGTTAAAGAATTAAAGAGTTGTTGAGTTAATGAGTTGTTGAGTTAAAGAGTTGTTGAGTTAAAGAGTTAAAAAGTTGTTGAGTTAAAGACGTTGTTGAGTTAAATAGTTGTTGAGTTAAAGAGTTAAAGAGTTGTTGAGTTAGAGTTAAAGATTTGTTGAGTTAAAGAGTTAAGGAGTTGTTGAGTTAAAAAGTTAAAGAGTTGTTGAGTTAAAGAGTTGTTGAGTTAAAGAGTTGTTGAGTTAAAGAGTTAACGAGTTAAAGTGTTGTTGAGTTAAAAAGTTGTTGAGTTAAAGATTTAAAGAGTTGTTGAGTTAAAGAGTTGTTGAGTTAAAGAGTTGTTGAGTTAAAGAGTTGTTGATTTAAAGAGTTAAAGTGTTGTTGAGTAAAAGAATTAAAGAGTTGTTGAGTTAAAGTGTAGTTGAGTTAAAGAGTTGTTGAGTTAAAGAGTTGTTGAGTTAAAGAGTTAAAGAGTTGTTGAGTTAAAGAGTTGTTGAGTTAAAGAGTTGTTGAGTTAAAGAGTTAAAGAGTTGTTGAGTTAAAGAGTTGTTGAGTTAAAGAGTTGTTGAGTTAAAGAGTTAAAGAGTTGTTGAGTTAAAGAGTTGTTGAGTTAAAGAGTTAAAGAGTTGTTGAGTTAAAGAGTTGTTGAGTTAAAGAGTTGTTGAGTTAAAGAGTTGTTGAGTTAAAGAGTTGTTGAGTTAAAGAGTTAAAAAGTTGTTGCGTTAAAGAGTTGTTGAGTGAAAGAGTTGTTGAGTTAAAGAGTTAAAGAGTTATTGAGTTAGAGTTAAAGAGTTAAAGAGTTGTTGAGTTAAATAGTTAAGGAGTTGTTGAGTTAAAAAGTTAAAGAGTTGTTGAGTTAAATAGTTGTTGAGTTAAAGAGTTGTTGAGTTTAAGAGTTAAAGAGTTGTTGAGTTAAAGAGTTAAAGGGTTGTTGAGTTAAAGAGTTAAAGGGTTGTTGAGTTAAAGAGTTGTTGAGTTAAAGACTTGATGAGTTAAAGAGTTACAGAGTTAAAGAGTTGTTGAGTTAAAGAGTTGTTGAGTTAAAGAGTTAAAAGTTGTTGAGTTAAAGAGTTGTTGAGTTAAAGAGTTAAAGAGTTGTTGAGTTAAAGAGTTAAAAGTTGTTGAGTTAAAGAGTTAAAGAGTTGTTGAGTTAAAGAGTTGTTGAGTTAAAGAGTTGTTGAGTTAAAGAGTTAAAGAGTTGTTGAGTTAAAGAGTTGTTGAGTTAAAGAGTTGTTGAGTTAAAGAGTTGTTGAGTTAAATAGTTGTTGAGTTAAAGAGTTAAAAAGTTGTTGAGTTAAAGAGTTGTTGAGTTAAAGAGTTGTTGAGTTAAAGAGTTAAAGAGTTATTGAGTTAAAGAGATAAAGAGTTGTTGAGTTAAAGAGTTGCTGAGTTGTTGAGTTAAAGAGTTGTTGAGTTAAAGAGTTGTTGAGTTAAAGAGTTGTTGAGTTAAAGAGTTAAAACGTTGTTGAGTTAAAGAGTTGTTGAGTTAAAGAGTTGTTGAGTTAAAGAATTGCTGAGTTCATATTCTTAGTTTTTTCGGTAAAGTCACGTTGAAGGGAAACAACAAAATAATAAAATATATATAAAACAATAAAAAAATCTCACGACGTTTCGACCATAACTCAAACGATCATCTTTAGGTGTGTTCGTTTGCATAAATTTATTTTTAAACGGCGCATTTATTTATTTATAAAAAACATTAGCGCCACGCGCAACGATTTGCCAGTTTATTTAGGACTAGTCCATCTATATTCTGAAAAGAGGAGGGGGGAGACGAATTTTTTTATAATGTATGCTGTCTGAAAGCCACTGTAAGCGTGAACAATCAATTAAGACCTGAAATGGTTTATCAAATCTTTCCAATGATTGCTAAGATAGAATCCATCTTCTCGGTTGAAATTGTCTCTGTGCTTGTATATGTGGATAGCCTCATGAACGAATCTCTCATGGAAGCCAGATGGCTTACAAAGAACCTCTGTCTTGGAAAAGTCAATGGCATGTGAGCCTACTGAATTAGAACAATGATCTGCCACAGCCGAGGTGTTGGTCCTACCGTGTTTAAGGTCTGCTTTGTGTTCACGAATGCGGTCCGAGACATGGCGTTTGGTTTCTCCAATGTAACTACTACCACAGAGGCAACTTAGTTTGTAGACACCATGGTATTGTATGTCCGGAATCACATCTTTTACAGACGGAACCAGATCACGGATTTTATGTAATGTGTTGAAACGGACCTGAATCTTGTGTTTATTCAAGATTTTGGAGATCTTTTTTGTGATCCCCGCAATGTAGGGTAAAGTGATGGTTTTGAAAGGCGGGGATCACAAAAAAGATCTCCAAAATCTTGAATAAACACAAGATCCAGGTCCGTTTCAACACATTCAATAAAATCCGTGATCTGGTTCCGTCTGTAAAAGATGTGATTCCGGACATACAATACCCTGGTGTCTACAAACTAAGTTGCCTCTGTGGTAGTAGTTACATTGGAGAAACCAAACGCCATGTCTCGGACCGCATTCGTGAACACAAAGCAGACCTTAAACACGGTAGGACCAACACCTCGGCCGTAGCAGATCATTGTTCTAATTCAGTAGGCTCACATGCCATTGACTTTTCCAAGACAGAGGTTCTTTGTAAGCCATCTGGCTTCCATGAGAGATTCGTTCATGAGGCTATCCACATATACAAGCACAGAGACAATTTCAACCGAGAAGATGGATTCTATCTTAGCAATCATTGGAAAGATTTGATAAACCATTTCAGTTCTTAATTGATTGTTCACGCTTACATTGGCTTTCAGACAGCATACATTATAAAATTTCGTCTCCCCCCTCCTCTTTTCAAAATATAGATGGACTAGTCCTGGGTAAACTGCCAAATCGCTGCGCGTGACGCTAACGTCTTTTTATATATATATAAATAAATAAATGCGCCGTTTAAAAATAAATTTATGCAAACCAACACACCTGAAGATGACCGTTTGAGTTATGGTCGAAACGTCGTGAGAATTTTTAATTGTTTTATATATATTTTATTATTTTGTTGTTTCTCTTCAACGTGACTTTACCGAAAAAACTAAGAATATATATAGTTGATGAGTTGTTGAGTTAAAGAGTAAAAGAGTTGTTGAGTTGTGTTCCCTCACCCATTTCATGGTGGGAGCCCAGAAGAACACGGTCCTTGGGCCTGCAGAAGACAAAAGACAAAGGTCCCCCGTGTAGCCTTTAGCAGTCTGTAGGCGCAAGTGCTGCGAGTGGCGAGCAGCAGATCCTGCTGTGCCGCGCCGCCTCCGGTACTCAGACCCAGACCCAGTCGGCCTCGGGGAAGGTGTCCCAGGGTTCAGTTGAGATGTTGTGTACACACCTTGTGTGTGTGTACACCTTGTGTGTGTATGTGTACACATCTTGTGTGTGTGTACACACCTTGTGTGTGTGTGTGTACACACCTTGTGTGTGTGTGGACACACCTTGTGTGTGTACACACCTTGTGTGTGTGTGTGTTTACACACCTTGTGTGTGTGTACACACCTTGTGTGTGAGTGTTTACACCTTGTGTGTGTACACACCTTGTGTGTGTGTACACACCTTGTGTGTGTGTGTGGACACACCTTGTGTGTGTGTGTGGACACACCTTGTGTGTGTGTGTGTACACACCTTGTGTGTGTGTGTACACACCTTGTGTGTGTGTGTTTACACCTTGTGTGTGTACACACCTTGTGTGTGTGTGTTTACACACCTTGTGTGTGTGTGTACACACCTTGTGTGTGTGTACACACCTTGTGTGTGTGTGTGGATACACCTTGTGTGTGTGTGTACACACCTTGTGTGTGTGTGTACACACCTTGTGTGTGTGTGCACACCTTGTGTGTGTGTGTGTGCACACCTTGTGTGTGTGTGTGTGGACACACCTTGTGTGTGTGTGTGTGTTTACACACCTTGTGTGTGTGTGTGTTTACACACCTTGTGTGTGTGTTTACGCACCTTGTGCGTGTGTGTGTACAAACCGTGTGTGTGTGTGTATACACCTTGTGTGTATGTGTACACAGCTTGTGTGTGTGTACACACCTTGTGTGTGTGCACACACCTTGTGTGTGTGCGTACACACCTTGTGTGTGTGTGTACACACCTTGCGTGTGTGTGTGTACACACCTTGCGTGTGTGTGTGTACACACCTTGCGTGTGTGTGCACACCTTGTGTGTGTGTGTACACACCTTGTGTGTGTGTGTACACACCATGTCTGTGTGTGTACACACCTTGTGTGTGTGTGGACACACCTTGTGTGTGGACACACCTTGTGTGTGTACACACCTTGTGTGTGTGTGTACACACCTTGTGTGTGTGTGTACACCTTGTGTGTGTGTACACACCTTGTGTGTGTGTGTGTACACCTTGTGTGTGTGTGTACACACCGTGTGTGTGTGTACACACCTTGTGTGTGTGTGTGTACACCTTGTGTGTGTGTGTACACACCGTGTGTGTGTGTGTACACACCTTGTGTGTGTGTGTGTGCACACGCCTTGTGTGTGTGTACACGCCTTGTGTGTGTGTGTGTACACCTTGTGTGTGTGTGTGTACACACCTTGTGTGTGTACACACCGTGTGTGTGTGTGTACACCTTGTGTGTGTGTGTGTACACACCTTGTGTGTGTGTGTGTACACACCTTGTGTGTGTGTGTGTACACGCCTTGTGTGTGTGTGTGTACACCTTGTGTGTGTGTGTGTACACACCTTGTGTGTGTACACACCGTGTGTGTGTACACTTTGTGTGTGTGTGTGTACACACCTTGTGTACACACACACACACACGGTGTGTGTGTACACACACACACACGGTGTGTGTACACACACACACGGTGTGTACACACACAAGGTGTGTACACACACACACACAAGGTGTGTACACACACACGGTGTGTACACACCTTGTGTGTGTGTACACACCGTGTGTGTGTACACACACACACGGTGTATACACACACACGGTGTGTGTACACACACAAGGTGTGTACACACACAAGGTGTGTACACACACACGGTGTGTACACACACACGGTGTGTACACACACACGGTGTGTACGTACACACACGGTGTGTACACACACACGGTGTGTACACACCTTGTGTGTGTGTACACACCGTGTGTGTGTACACACACACACGGTGTACACACACACACACGGTGTGTGTGTACACACAAGGTGTGTACACACACACAAGGTGTGTACACACACACGGTGTGTACACACCTTGTGTGTGTGTACACACCGTGTGTGTGTACACACACACACGGTGTACACACACACACGGTGTGTGTGTACACACACAAGGTGTGTGTACACACACAAGGTGTGTACGTACACACAAGGTGTGTACACACACACGGTGTGTACACACCTTGTGTGTGTGTGTGTACACACCTTGTGTGTGTCTCTGTCTTCCTGTGTCTCTCTCTGTCTCTCTCTCTGCCCCACCACCACCACCGACCCCACGTCTGGGCCGCCTCTGTCTCTCTGTGTCTCCCTGTGTCTCTCTGTGTCTCTCCTGTCTCCCTGTGTCTCCCTGTGTCTCTCTGTGTCTCCCTGTGTCTCTCTGTGTCTCTCTGTGTCTCCCTGTGTCTCTCCTGTCTCTATGTCTCTCTGTATCTCTCCCTGTGTCTCTCTGTCTCCCTGTGTCTCCTGTGTCTCTCTGTGTCTCCCTGTGTCTCCCTGTGTCTCTGTGTCTCTCCTGTCTCCCTGTGTCTCCCTGTGTCTCTGTGTCTCTGTGTGTCTCTGTGTCTCTCTGTGACTCTCCTGTCTCCCTGTCTCTCCCTGTCTCTGTCTCCCTGTGTCTCCCTGTGTCTCTGTGTCTCTCCTGTCTCCCTGTGTCTCCCTGTGTCTCTCTCTGTCTCTCCCTGTGTCTCTCTCTGTGTCTTCCTGTGTCTCTGTGACTCTCCTATCTCCCTGTCTCTCTGTGTCTCCCTGTGTCTCCCTGTGTCTCTGTGTCTCTCCTGTCTCCTGTGTCTCTCTCTGTCTCTCTGTGTCTCTCTCTGTGTCTCCCTGTGTATCCCTGTGTCTCTCTGTGTCTCTGTGTGTCTCTGTGTCTCTCCTGTCTCCCTGTCTCTCTCTGTCTCTCCCTGTGTCTCTCTCTGTGTCTCCCTGTGTCTCCCTGTGTCTCTCTCTGTGTCTCCCTGTGTCTCCCTGTGTCTCTGTGTCTCTCCTGTCTCCCTGTGTCTCCCTGTGTCTCTCTCTGTCTCCCTGTGTCTCCTGTGTCTCCCTGTGTCTCCCTGTGTCTCTCTGTGTCTCTGTCTCCCTGTCTCCCTGTGTCTCCCTGTGTCTCTGTCTCTCCCTGTGTCTCTCTCTGTGTCTCCCTGTCTCCCTGTGTCTCCCTGTGTCTCTCTCTGTCTCTCCCTGTGTCTCTCCCTGTGTCTCCCTGTGTCTCTGTCTCCCTGTGTCTCTGTCTCCCTGTGTCTCTGTCTCCCTGTGTCTCTGTCTCCCTGTGTCTCTGTCTCTCTGTGTCTCCCTGTGTCTCTCTCTGTGTCTCTCTGTCTCTCTCTGTGTCTCTCTGTGTCTCCCTGTGTCTCCCTGTGTCTCTGTGTCTCTCCTGTCTCCCTGTGTCTCTCTGTGTCTCCCTGTGTCTCCTGTGTCTCCCTGTGTCTCTGTGTCTCTGTGTGTCTCTGTGTCTCTCTCTGTGTCTCCCTGTGTCTCTGTCTCTCTGTGTCTCTCTGTGTCTCTGTGTCTCTCTCTGTGTCTCCCTGTGTCTCTGTCTCCCTGTGTCTCTCTCTGTGTCTCCCTGTGTCTCTCTGTGTCTCCCTGTGTCTCTGTCTCTCTCTGTCTCTCTCTGTCTCTCTCTGTCTCCCTGTGTCTCTCTCTGTGTCTCCCTGTGTCTCTGTCTCTCCCTGTGTCTCTCTCTGTGTCTCCCTGTGTCTCTCTGTGTCTCCCTGTGTCTCTCCTGTCTCTGTGTCTCTCTGTATCTCTCCCTGTGTCTCTCTGTCTCTCTCTGTGTCTCTCCTGTGTCTCTCTGTGTCTCCCTGTGTCTCTCTGTGTCTCCTGTGTCTCCTGTGTCCCCTGTGTCTCTCTCTGTCTCTCTCTGTCTCTCTGTGTCTCTCTGTGTCTCTCTGTGTCTCCCTGTGTCTCCCTGTGTCTCCTGTGTCTCCCTGTGTCTCCCTGTGTCTCTGTGTCTCCCTGTCTCCCTGTGTCTCCCTGTGTCTCTCTCTGTCTCTCTGTGTCTCCCTGTGTCTCCCTGTGTCTCTGTCTCCCTGTGTCTCCCTGTGTCTCTGTCTGTGTCTCCCTGTGTCTCCCTGTGTCTCTGTCTCTCTCTGTGTCTCTCTCTGTGTCTCCCTGTCTCCCTGTGTCTCTGTCTCTCTGTGTCTCTCTGTGTCTCTGTGTCTCTCTCTGTGTCTCTGTCTCTCTGTGTCTCCCTGTGTCTCTCTCTGTCTCTCTGTGTCTCCCTGTGTCTCCCTGTGTCTCCCTGTGTCTCTGTGTCTCCCTGTCTCCCTGTGTCTCCCTGTGTCTCTCTCTGTCTCTCTGTGTCTCCCTGTGTCTCCCTGTGTCTCTGTCTCCCTGTGTCTCCCTGTGTCTCTGTCTGTGTCTCCCTGTGTCTCCCTGTGTCTCTGTCTCTCTCTGTGTCTCTCTCTGTGTCTCCCTGTCTCCCTGTGTCTCTGTCTCTCTGTGTCTCTCTGTGTCTCTGTGTCTCTCTCTGTGTCTCTGTCTCTCTGTGTCTCCCTGTGTCTCTCTCTGTCTCTCTGTGTCTCCCTGTGTCTCCCTGTGTCTCCCTGTGTCTCTGTGTCTCCCTGTCTCCCTGTGTCTCCCTGTGTCTCTCTCTGTCTCTCTGTGTCTCCCTGTGTCTCCCTGTGTCTCTGTCTCCCTGTGTCTCCCTGTGTCTCTGTCTGTGTCTCCCTGTGTCTCCCTGTGTCTCTGTCTCTCTCTGTCTCTCTCTCTGTCTCTCTCTGTGTCTCCCTGTGTCTCCCTGTGTCTCTGTCTCCCTGTGTCTCCCTGTGTCTCTGTCTCCCCCAGACACTCACCCGCCTCATGGTTCCACACCGGCTGCAGCTTGCGAGGCAGCACCCGGCCCACACCGTCAAGGAATCGCACCCAGGCGCCTGCTGCTGCCGCCATCTCGGCTCACCAGCTCACCCACTCACTCACTCACCAGCTCACTCACTCACCCACTCACTCACCAGGTCACTCACTCACCAGCTCACCCACCCACTCACTCACCAGGTCACTCACTCACCAGCTCACCCACCCACTCACCAGGTCACTCACTCACCCACTCACCACCTCACCCACTCACTCACCAGTTCACTCACCCACTCACCAGCTCGCTCACCAGCTCACCCACTCACCCACCAGCTCGCTCACCAACTCGCTCCTGACGCGACCTCTAGTCGACACGACCTCTGCACGGCCCCTTTAAATGCCACCACCACTCCCCAACTCCCACCCTCCTCTCCCCACGAACGTCCAATGGACGTTCGTAAACCTTCCACCGCAACAGGAGAGACGTCCTCTGGACGTTAGTGCCAAATCCTACCGGAATCGGAAGAAATCTACCGGCCGTTCATAAAGCTACAACCAGAATTCGAAGTTATCTACCGGCCGTTCATAAAGCCACTACCGGAATCGGAAGCTTGTGGAACGGACAGTCCGAGACCCCTTCTACCGCCACCGGAAGATGTCTACCGGCCTGTTCGTCATCCATCTACCGAAATTGGAAGTTGCTTACTGCCATCGAAAGACGTCTACCGGCCTGTTCGCTAATTCGCTACCGATATCAGAAGGCTTATTCCGCCACCGGAAGATAGCTTCTGGAAGTTTATAAGAATGACGTCATGGGGACAGGTGACAACGAAGAGGCGTGTTGGTGACGTAACGGAGGTGTGGTAGTGACGTCGCCTCAGACGCGGTGGCTAGTGACGTCACCGGGGGCGAGGTTTGCGTCAATGACGTCACCGGGGCTGCGGAACTCACAAATTTAACCGACACGTCCGCTGGACGTTCGGAAAATAAAATAACCGGAATTATTGGACGTCTCATGGAATTTATATTGGTAAAAAGTTACATTTTTATTTAAAGCTTTCGTGACTGCAGTGATTCATATTCTTAGCTCTTTCGGTAAAGTCACGTTGAAGGTAAAACAATAAAATAATAAAATATATATTAAACAATAAAAATTCTCACGACGTTTCGACCATAACACAAACGGTCGTCATCAGGTATTTTTATTGTTTCCCTTCAACGTGACTTTACCGAAAGAGCTAAGGATATGGTAAAAAGTTGTCGTCTTTTTGCCAAGGCGCTTGGCACAACTCTCGCAGAATGTCGAGATGAGCTGGGCGGAGGGAGCGAGGTGCTTTGGAGGACGTTCGGGGTGGTGGAGGGGATGGAGTTTTAACACGCGGGCAGAAGCAACCAACATTTTCATGGAGAAATTTGAGACTGACGCCATCCAGACTGCCACTCTGCGCCCAACCTTATGGAAGAGGTACATGGATGACACTTTCGTCATCTTGCCACATGGCCGGCCTGCTCTAGACCAATTCCTCGACCACATCAATTCCATACACCCAGCCATCAGATTTACCATGGAAGTCGAAATAGATGGCAAGCTACCCTTTTTGGATGTCCTAATTAAAAGGAGACCTGATGGTTCAATGAGCCACTCTGTCTACAGGAAAGCTACCCATACAGATGCTTACTTGAAACCGGATTCCCACCACCATCCATCACAGAAGAATTCTCTCATCAAGACTCTGTATCATAGAGCCCAATGCATATCCGACCAGGAACACATAAGCAGTGAACTCAAGCACGTACACCAAGCTCTTAGGGCTAATGGTTACTCCGACTATACAATCCGCAAAGCTATCACTCAAACCATGAAGAAGAACCCTCTTGAGGAGCCTTTCAAAACCATCACTTTACCCTACATTGCTGGGATCACAAAAAAGATCTCCAAAATCTTGAATAAACACAAGATCCAGGTCCGTTTCAACACATTACATAAAATCCGTGATCTGGTTCTGTCTGTAAAAGATGTGATTCCGGACATACATTACCCTGGTGTCTACAAACTAAGTTGCCTCTGTGGTAGTAGTTACATTGGAGAAACCAAACGCCATGTCTCGGACCGCATTCGTGAACACAAAGCAGACCTTAAACACGGTAGGACCAACACCTCAGCCGTAGCAGATCATTGTTTTAATTCAGTAGGCTCACATGCCATTGACTTTTCCAAGACAGAGGTTCTTTGTAAGCCATCTGGCTTCCATGAGAGATTCGTTCATGAGGCTATCCACATATACAAGCACAGAGACAATTTCAACCGAGAAGATGGATTCTATCTTAGCAATCATTGGAAAGATTTGATAAACCAATTCAGTTCTTAATTGATTGTTCACGCTTACAGTGGCTTTCAGACAGCATACATTATAAAAAATTTCGTCTCCCCCCTCCTCTTTTCAAAATATAGATGGACTAGTCCTGGGCAAACTGCCAAATCGCTGCGCGTGACGCTAACGTTTTTTATAAATAAATAAATGCGCCGTTTAAAAATAAATTTATGCAAACCAACACACCTGAAGATGACCGTTTGAGTTATGGTCGAAACGTCGTGAGAATTTTTTTTATTGTTTTATATATATTTTATTATTTTGTTGTTTCTCTTCAACGTGACTTTTCCGAAAAAAACTAAGAATATGACTTACTGCAGTCACGAAAGCTTTAAATCAAAATTTTAACATTCATGTAGTTTATATTTTAGTTTTTTCATCAGTTTACTATATGGTATTAATATAGTGTAGTGTATACCCAGTTACTTTATGATAATAGCTCAACTTATTGATGAATATATTGAGTACATTTATTATATTGATGTAGTGTATACTTAGTTCTTTCACATCGGCTTATTGTATGATAGTTGGGTAGTTGCAGTTCTTTAGCGGCAATATACGAAATGCCTCTGTTGATATGTAAATTCTGACTTTAACATAGCTACTTCCATGACCAGTTACATGCTAATCCCTCACAATAACATCATGCTAATTTCCCAATTACATGCTAATTTCTGACTTTAACACCCTGCTAATCCAACGCTTTAACACAGCTACTTCAAAGCTAAATTCTTCTGTTGATATGTAAACTCCTTTGTCAAGGCGCTCTGCTCCTCCCACCCAGCTTAAAAGACGATGCCAAGCTTAGCAGTGTTCATTGGAGCACTGTCTTCCCGACAGTTCTGTTCCTTCACCTGAAGACGGCTGCTTGTGTTGTGGCCGAAACGTCGTGAGAATTTTATTTTATGTTTTATTTGTATTATTTTATTATTTCCCTTCTACGTAACTACACTATACACTACACTATACACTACACTACTATACACTACTATACACTATACCTAACACTACTATACACTACACTACTACACACTACACTACACACTACACTACTATACACTATTATACACTACTATAAACTACACACTACACTACTACACACTACTACACACTACACTACTACACACTACACTATACACACTACACTACTATAAACTACACTATACACTACACTAATATACACTACACTATACACTACTATACACTACACTGTACACTACACTACGATACACTACACTGCTACACACTACACTACTACACACTACACTACTATACACTAGACTACAATAAACTACACTACTATACACTACAGTGATGGAACAAATTATTTGATCCCCTGCTGATTTTGTACGTTTGCCCACTGACAAAGAAATGATCAGTATATAATTTTAATTGTAGGTGTATTTGAACAGTGAGAGACAGAATAACAACAAAACAAAATCCAGAAAAACGCATGTCAAAAATGTTATAACTTCATTTGCATTTTAATGAGGGAAATAAGTATTTGACCCCTCTGCAAAACATGACTTAGTACTTGGTGGCAAAACCCTTGTTGGCAATCAGAGAGGTCAGACGTTTCTTGTAGTTGGCCACCAGGTTTGCACACATCTCAGGAGGGATTTTGTCCCACTCCTCTTTGCAGATCTTCTCCAAGTAATTAAGGTTTCGAGGCTGACGTTTGGCAACTCGAACCTTCAGCTCCCTCCACAGATTTTATATGGGATTAAGGTCTGGAGACTGGCTAGGCCACTCCAGGACCTTAATGTGCTTCTTATTGAGCCACTCCTTTGTTGCCTTGGCCGTGTGTTTTGGGTCATTGTCATGCTGGAATACCCATCCACGACCCATTTTCAATGCCCTGGCTAGGGAAGGATGTTCTCACCCAAGATTTGACGGTACATGGCCCCGTCCATCGTCCCTTTGATGCGGTGAAGTTGTCCTGTCCCCTTAGCAGAAAAACACCCACAAAGCATAATGTTTCCACCTCCATGTTTGACGGTGGGGATGGTGTTCTTGGGGTCATAGGCAGCATTCCTCCTCCTCCAAACACGGCGAGTTGAGTTGATGCCAAAGAGCTCGATTTTGGTCTCATCTGACCACAACACTTTCACCCAGTTGTCCTCTGAATCATTCAGATGTTCATTGTCAAACTTCAGACGGGCATGTATATGTGCTTTCTTGAGCAGGGGGACCTTGCGGGCGCTGCAGGATTTCATTCCTACACGGCGTAGTGTGTTACCAATTGTTTTCTTGGTGACTATGGTCACAGCGGCCTTGAGATCATTGACAAGATTTTCCCGTGAAGTTCTGGGCTGATTCCTCACCGTTCTCATGATCATTGCAAATCCACGAGGTGAGATCTTGCATGGAGCCCCAGGCCAAGGGAGATTGACAATTTTTTTGTGTTTCTTCCATTTGCGAATATTCGTGCCAACTGTTGTCACCTTCTCACCAAGCTGCTTGGCAATGGTCTTGTAGCTCATTTTAGCCTTGTGTAGGTCTACAATCTTGTCCCTGACATCCTTGGAGAGCTCTTTGGTCTTGGCCATGGTGGAGAGTTTGGAATCTGATTGATTCATTGCTTCTGTGGACAGGTGTCTTTTATACAGGTAACAAGCTGAGATTAGGAGCACTCCCTTTAAGAGTGTGCTCCTAATCTCAGCTCGTTACCTGTATAAAATACACCTGGGAGCCAGAAATCTTTCTGATTGAGAGGGGGTCAAATACTTATTTCCCTCATTAAAATGCATATTAATTTATAACATTTTTGACATGCGTTTTTCTGGATTTTCTTGTTATTCTCTCTCACTGTTCAAATATACCTACCATTAAAAGTATAGACTGATCATCTCTTTGTCAGTGGGCAAACGTACAAAATCAGCAGGGGATCATATACTTTTTTCCCTCACTGTATACACTACACTACTACACTATACACTACACTATACACTACTACACTACACTACTACACACTACTATACACTACTACACACTACGATGCACTACACTATACACTACACTACTATACACTACACTATACATTACACTACACTATTATACACTACACTACTATACACTACACACTACTATGCACTACACACAACACTATACACTACACTACTGTACACTACACTATATACTACACTACTACACACTACTATACACACTACACTACTATAAACTACACTATACACTACTACACACTACTATACACTACACTACTACTATACACTACATTATACATTACACTACTACACACTACTATACACTACTACACACTACGATGCACTACACTATACACTACACTACTATACACTACACTATTATACACTACACTACTATACACTACACACTACTATACACTACACACAACACTATACACTACACTACTGTACACTACACTATATACTACACTACTACACACTACTATACACACTACACTACTATAAACTACACTATACACTACTACACACTACTATACACTACACTACTACTATACACTACACTATACACTACATTATACATTACACTACTACACACTACTATACACTACACTACTATACACTACGCTATACACTACATTACTATAGACACTACACTACTATACACTACACTACACACTACTATACACTACACTACACACTACACTACTACACACCACTATACACTACACTACCAGACACTACACTACTATACACTACGCTATACACTACATTACTATAGACACTACACTACTATACACTACACTACACACTATACTACTACACACCACTATACACTACACTACCAGACACTACACTACTATACACACTACACTATACACTACACTATATACACACTACACTACTATACACTACTGCTATACACTACACTATACACTACACACTAGTGTTGTACTAGTGACGAATTGGCACGTTCTGTTTACGTGACAACCCTTATTAGTTGGCTGTGTCGGGTGGTGGCGGGTTTTAACGACACATTTATTTATTTACGCGATCTAACCCCTATTATAGAGAGGATAGAGATGGGGGAAAGAGATAAGCGAGGGGGTGGAGTTCGTCCCGGGTAGACGGCTACTGGTTAGACCCTAACCCACCTCTATACCGGAACCGGAAGTTCCTAAGAATCACGTGACGCGGTAGGAACGTCACGGAGGTGTGCTGGTGACGCGAACCTCTGATACGTGGCTAGTGACGTCACCGACCGGAGGGGTGCGGGTGACGTCACTGGCCATTGTAAAGCCACCCACCGACACGGCACACGAGGTGGTGGGTGGCCAGCACCAACCACGCCCGGCCGCCTTTGTCTCCCCAGTGGCGATGTTTACTGCGCTACACCGCAGCAGCTCCTCATTTATGAGCCCGAGTCTACCGAGGAGCCCAGGACCGGTTCAGATTATGGCTGTCACTTCTGTGTCTATGAGATGTTAACTACTTCGCCTGGTACACAGGAGGTCTATGTGGAGTCTGCGTCTCTCTCTCACTCATCATCACGGTGGCTATGAGATGTTAACTACCTCGCCTGGTACACAGGAGGTCTATGTGGAGTCTGTGTGTCTCTCATCATCATCACGGTGGCTATGAGATGTTAAATACCTCGCCTGGTTCACAGGAGGTCTATGTGGAGTCTTCGTCTCACTCATCATCACGGTGGCTAGGAGATGTTAACTGCCTTGCCTGGTACACAGGAGGTCTATGTGGAGTCTGCGTCTCTCTCATCATCATCACGGTGGCTATGAGATGTTGACTACCTCGCCTGGTGTGCAGGAGGTCGTGGGTTCGATCCCGACCCTGACGATGCCTGCTGCTGTATATTTGGATTCTGCGTCTCTCATCATCATCATCATCACGGGGGCTAGGAGATGTTGACTACCTCGCCTGGTGTGCAGGAGATCTATGTGGAGTCTGCGTCTCTCTCATCATCACGGTGGCTAGGAGATGTTAACTACCTTGCTTGGTACACAGGAGGTCTATGTGGAGTCTGCGTCTCTCTCATCATCACGGTGGCTATGAGATGTTGACTACCTCGCCTGGTACGCAGGAGGTCGTGGGTTCGATCCCAACCTTGACGATCCCTGCAGCTGCTGTAGATTTGGAGTCTGCGTCTCTCTCAAATATCATCATCACGGTGGCTATGAGATGTTAACTACCTCGCCTGGTACACAGGAGGTCTATGTGGAGCATGCGTCTCTCTCATCATCACGGTGGCTAGGAGATGTTAACTACCTTGCTTGGTACACAGGAGGTCTATGTGGAGTCTGCGTCTCTCTCATCATCATCACGGTGGCTATGAGATGTTGACTACCTCGCCTGGTGTGCAGGAGGTCGTGGGTGCGATACCGACCCTGACGATGCCTGCTGCTGTATATTTGGATTCTGCGTCTCTCTCTCATCATCATCATCACGGGGGCTAGGAGATGTTGACTACCTCGCCTGGTGTGCAGGAGGTCTATGTGGAGTCTGCGTCTCTCTCATCATCACGGCGGCTAGGAGATGTTAACTACCTCGCCTGGTATACAGGAGATCGTGGGTTCGATCCCAACCTTGACGATCCCTGCAGCTGCTGTAGATTTGGAGTCTGCGTCTCTCTCAAATATCATCATCACGGTGGCTATGAGATGTTAACTACCTCGCCTGGTACACAGGAGGTCTATGTGGAGCATGCGTCTCTCTCATCATCACGGTGGCTAGGAGATGTTAACTACCTTGCTTGGTACACAGGAGGTCTATGTGGAGTCTGCGTCTCTCTCATCATCATCACGGTGGCTATGAGATGTTGACTACCTCGCCTGGTGTGCAGGAGGTCGTGGGTTCGATCCCAACCTTGACGATCCCTGCTGCTGCTGTAGATATGGAGCCTGCGTCTCTCTCCCTGTGGCCGTGTGGATTTTTCTCCAGGTCCTCCGGTTTCCCCCTCCCCATTTAGAATCAACATCACCACTCCTTTAGAGTTATTTGGCTGCCGCTATATATTTTCACGTGATGATATCAGCGACTTTGCCACGCTGCTCTCAGCTTAACTCACGTAGACACACACAGACAGACGCACAGACACATGGCAAGCGACTCGGTCTAATGAACAAACTCATTTATATCGCTCGGGTGGGATAGTACAGCAAATCGAAAAACAAACCACAAGCAGATACAGCAACCACAGGCAGTTAGCTCACACAGCAACACACACACACGGATTGTTTCTCTGGGTCCTCCTGTTTCCCCACACAACACCCACAACACCCACCATACACACTACATCCACAACACCCACTACACTCACTACACACACACACACACTACAAAGACAAAGATCTCCCGTATAGCCTTAACAGACTGTTGGGGCAAGTGCTGTCAGCGAGCACCTACGAAGGCCGGCAGGGCACACGAGGGGGTGGGTGGCCAGCACCACGCCCGGACGTCTTTGTCTCCCCAGTGGCGATGTTTACACACCGCACCAGGTACTCGTTTTTCGCTGAGTCCACCTCGGGGTGGCCCATGACCGGTTCAGATAATCGTCACCGGTATTGGCCGTGAGCGGGAATCGAACTCTAGTCGCAGGGTTTGTAGTGCAGCGTAGCGCTAACCACTCCACTACCGCTCCCCCCACACACACACTACACACCCCACAACACGCACACCACACCCAACACACACACTACACACCCCCGTATAGCCTAAACAGACTGTTGGGGCAAGTGCTGTTAGCAAGCACCAATTAAGGCCAGAACGGCACACGAGGGAGAGGGTGGCCAGCACCACGTCCGGCTGCCTTCATCTCTCTAGTGGCAATGTTGTTACGCACACCACCAGACATTCATCTGAGGCCGAATCGACCCAGTGGAGGCCCAGGACCGGTGATACTATGCTCGTAGCGTAGCGTAGCGCTAACTGCTACACTGCCGCTCCACTAACAACACCCCCCCCCCCCCACCTCACCACCACACACGTCACCCCCCCCCCCCCTCTCTCTAGTCCTTCCTCCACCACCGCCCCGGCCTGACCACCCTCACCACCGACGAAGGCCTCCTCCTGCAGCCGCCCGTCATCGCCGCCAAGCGGTGCGCCAGCCACACCTGGGCGGGCGTGAGTCCGTGCACGGCCACCAGGTCCCTCAGTAGGCACCTCGCCACCTTCGCCACCCCCGCACCTCCCCCGGCCCAAAGGCCCCCTCCCCCCGCCTCGGCCTTGCGTCCCGAGGGGCGGTTAAGGCCCAGGGTCCTGAAGCCAGCGTGGGCCCGGGGACTGACCCCGAGCTGCAGGAGGCACATGCCCAGGAAGACGTCGTCGATGGGGAACGACGGGACTGCGTCGGAGGCGTGCCGGAGCGCAAGCGCGGTGCGTCGCGACATCAGGAAGGCTCCGCCGCCCGCGTAAGGAGGGTAGCGGTCGGCACCGTACACGGAGTCCGGGATGAAGTATTTGCTGCGGGGGTCGCGTATGGGCCGGGCGTCCACGATGAGGTCGCCGGCGAAGAGGTGATCGTCGGGGTCGAGGTCGGGGCCGCGCAGGAACTCGAGGGCGTTGGGGACGCTCACGAGCATGTCAGCGTCGCACTGCAGCACGAAGGAGGCGCGCGGGCAGCGCTCGTGGAACCAGCGGAGAAAGCTGGTCTCCTGCCGGCACAGCAGACAGCGGGAGACGGTGGCACGGCCACCCGAGTGGGGAGGGTGAGCGCGTGAGCGAGCACGCGAACAAAACGGGTTATTTTGTGGTCGTGGTAGGTGTTTTAATAGTAATGATAAATAGTGCGAAAGGAGGGAGCTGTGGATGAAGGAGGGAGCTGTGAGCGAAGGAGAGAGCTGCGGATGAAGGAGAAAGCTGTGGATGAAGGAGAAATATGTGGATGAAGGAGCGAGCTGTGGATGAGGGGGAGAGAGTTGTGGATGAAGGAGGGAGCTGTGGGTGAAGGAGAAAGATGTGGATGAAGGAGCTGCGAATGACGGAGGGAGCTGAGAGTGAAGGAGGGAGTTGTGGGTGAAGGATAGAGAGATTTGGATAAAGGAGGGAGCTGCGGATGAAGGAGGGAGCTGCGAATGAAGGAGAGAGCTGTGGATGAAGGAGAAAATCTGACTGAAGGAGGGAGTTATGAATGAAGGAGGGAGCTGTAGATGACGGAGATAGTTTAGGGTGAAGGAGAGAGCTGTGGATTAAGGACAAAGTGTTGGATGAAGGAGAGAGCTTTGGTTGAAGGAGGGAGCTGTGGATGAAGGAGAAAACTGGAGCATGTTTGTTGGAATGTTTTGCCACAAGTACGTGTGGTTAATGCAGACATGGCATTTGGACATCTTAAAACAACTCCCGTGTTGTTGGCAGAAAAGGGTAAAACGTATTCGTATTTTTCATACTTTTGTAGAGGAGTAGAATGGGGAAGTGGTGTCACGTGTGCTGTCCAGCGCGATAACGTCACGGGACGTGACGTCACGGGACGTGACGTCATGCGCTCGGGGCAGCAGAATGACGTCACGGCTCCTCAAGCATAACGGGGCGGACACCGTGACGTCAGCGGGGTCGTAGCTGGAGAGGAGGGTCCGAGAAGGGTGGAACGAGGAGCCAGGGGCAGGAGGGGAGGGATAGGGGAGAGGGCGCAGTGCCAGGCTGGAGGTGGCTGTGCCCCTCGGTCGGCCGTGTTGGCTGATCCCACGGCCGGCGCGGAGGAGACAGCACAGGGCAGCCGGCTGTGTCGGGACCTAGCCCGGGACCCCCCTGACCCCTGGGAAGTTGTTCACCCCCTGTGTATTGTTAATAAGATTTGTAATGAACCTAAGGCGAAAGCCCTGAACTTACCTCAGCCTCCGAGTGAGTCGTCGGGAACTTCCAAACACTTTGATATTGGCAACTGAAAAAAAAAAACAGTCTCGTAAATGGTAGTTTAGTTTGTAATCGTTTTTTGCGAGTAGTTCCCCACCTTGAGCGTGAGGTTGAGGAAGGTGTCGTGGAAGCCCCACTGGAGGAGGTCGCCGTAGGTGCGGCTCTCGTGTCTCAGGAACTCGTCCCAGAAGGTGGCGTTGCCGGAGTCTGGTAGCGTTCCCAGCAGGAAGACGCGGCGCACCCGGAGGTCCCCCCCGGCACCCCACACGGAACCATCGCCGGTGCCGCCGAGGGCCCCCCAAGTCTGCCGCACCAACTCGCGATGACCAAAGTCCTGGACCCGGGACTTGATGGCCAGCAGGAGGTAGGGAGCTGGGAGTCGCCACCCCACCCCCCGCCCGTGAGTGAAGAGAGAGGGAGAGAGAGAGAGAGAGAAAGGAGTTGGGAGCGGTGGTGCAGCGGTTAGCACGCCGTGCTACGCTACGGACCCGGTGGAGGCCCGAGTTCGATTCCTGCTCATGGCCAGCAACAACACCGACGCCAATGGTGGGGATTATTATCTGGACAAACCGGTCCTAGAGGCCCAGAACCGGTTGGTCAGATAATTCAAAGACAAAGATCCTCCGTGTCGCCTTAACTAGACTGTTGGGGCAAGTGAAATTACAGACACATAAACAACAACAACACCACTAAGTGGCGGTGATGTCACCATGGTGCATGTGCCAGGCTATGTGCACGTTAAGGCCATGAGAAGTGTCGAATGCTCGCTGGCAGGAGGTCACTGGGCAGATCCAGGTGCCACGGGTCGACTGACTGAGATGGCTGGCTGATGCACCACCTGTGCCCCCTACTGTGCCAACTTGCTGTGCTTTAGCCACCCGGCGCTCCGCTCGTTGTTGTGAGCGTCGCTCCTCCGCCCTCCGTTGTTGTTGGAGGGCGACTACCTCCAACTGCCCAGTAGCATCCTTCACGAGCCTCCTCCACAGAGGCCGATCTTGACACCGCTGGTACCAGTCATCGGCAAGTCCACTCAGCTCCACGTCTTCCTGTACCACATCACTCCATCTCTTCTCTAGCCCGTGCCGCGTCCGTTTAGCACCTTGTATCCGGCCGAACAAAAGCTGATTCGGCATGCGGTGGCTGGGCATGTGGGTTACATGACCCAGCCAACGCAGCCTTGCCTGCCGGAGGAGCTCACCGATGGGACTTTGTCCAGATATTTAAAGGATTTGTGAGCTCCTCACACAATTCAGCCTAGTTAAATCCAGGATGGATCGTAGGCATGCCAGCCTAAATGTTTCTAACCGGCAGAAATTTTCCATTAGGGGGGGTCTACGTTTTGCAAGCTTCGTATGGAGCGACAGACCAGGTAGCTTCCACACAGCGTTACGCAGGCCAATGAAAAGATATTGCCGTTCGACTGATTCGGAGTAAAACCTCTGCTGTCACACCGAAGCCGGTCATGATAACACCACTCAGGTACGGGAAACTCTCCACTCCCTCGACAGACGCACACAGACACATGCACGTGGACAGATACAGAAACACAAAATACAAAGATCGACCGTGTAGCCTTAACGGACCGTAGGAGCAAGTGCTACAGCGAGTAACAGCACCGATGTAGGACGGCAGGCGAGAGAGGTTTGGTAGGTCAGCACCACCACGCCGCCTGGCCGCCTTTGTCTCCCCCAGTAGCGACGTTGACTACACACACCATCGACACCGGGTACTCATTTGTCGTCATAGCCACCGTGTGTCATAGCCGTCATCATAGCCACCGAACATAGAGACCATGCGTCATAGTCACCATCATAGCCACCATAATAGTGACCATCATAGCCGTCGTCATAGCCAGCGTTTGCCATAGTCACCATCGTAGCGACCAAGGTAGCCGTCGTCATAGGCAACGTGTGTCACAGCTGTCGTCATAGCCACCGTCATAGCCGTCGTCAGAGCTGTCATCATAGGCGGGGTGTGTCACAACTGTCGTCACAGCTGTCGTCATAGCCGTCGTCACAGCCGTCGTCATAGCCGCCGTCATAGCCGTCGTCACAGCCGTCGTCATAGCCGCCGTCATAGCCGTCGTCACAGCCGTCGTCACAGCCGTCGTCATAGCCGTCGTCATAGCCGCCGTCATAGCCGCCGTCATAGCCACCGTCATACTCGTCGTCACAGCTGTCGTCATAGCCGTCGTCACAGCCGTCGTCATAGCCGCCGTCATAGCCGCCGTCATAGCCGTCGTCATAGCCGTCGTCACAGCTGTCGTCATAGCCGTCGTCACAGCCGTCGTTATAGCCGTCGTCATAGCCGTCGTCATAGCCGCCGTCACAGCCGTCATCACAGCCGTCGTCATAGCCGCCGTCATAGCTGTCGTCATAGCCACCGTCATACTCGTCGTCATAGCCGCCGTCATAGCCGCCGTCACAGCCGTCGTCATAGCCACCGTCATACTCGTCGTCATAGCCATCGTCATAGCCGTCGTCATAGCTGTCGTCACAGCCGTCATCATAGCCGCCGTCATAGCCGCCGTCATAGCCGCCGTCACAGCCGTCGTCATAGCCGTCGTCACAGCTGTCATCATAGCCGCCGTCACAGCCGTCATCATAGCCGTCGTCATAGCCGTCGTCACAGCTGTCATCATAGCCGCCGTCACAGCCGTCATCATAGCCGTCGTCATAGCCGTCGTCATAGCCGCCGTCACAGCCGCCGTCATAGCTGTCGTCATAGCCGCCGCCACAGCCGTCATCATAGCCGTCGCCACAGCCGCCGCCACAGCCGTCATCATAGCCGTCGTCACAGCTGTCGTCACAGCCGTCGTCATAGCCGTCGTCATAGCCGCCGTCGTAGCTGTCGTCATAGCCACCGTCATACTCGTCGTCATAGCCGTCGTCACAGCCGCCGTCATAGCTGCCGCCACAGCCGTCATCATAGCCGTCGTCACAGCTGTCGTCATAGCTGTCGTCACAGCCGTCGTCATAGCCGTCGTCATAGCCGCCGCCACAGCCCCCGCCACAGCCGCCGCCACAGCCGTCATCATACTCGTCATCATAGCCGTCGTCACAGCCGCCGTCACAGCCGTCGTCATAGCCGTCGTCATAGCCGCCGTCACAGCCGCCGTCACAGCCGCCGCCACAGCCGCTGCCGCGTTCTCACCGCCGTGGGGCCCGCTGCAGGCGCCCGCCTGGTCGATGCGCAGCGAGAAGTAGCGGCAGTGTCGGTAGAGGAGGTGCTGCCGGTAGGCCCACGGCAGGGCCTGGAACTCCGGCGTGCTCTGGGCCACCGCGGGGTCCTCGCGGCACTGCTGGGCGCCAGCCCCCGCCACCCCCTCCCCCTCCTCCCCTCCCCCCACGGTGGTGGGAGGGGAGGAGGGGGAGGGGTCGGGAACGAATGAGTCGAAGCGAAGGACGCGGCCCGAGGAGGCGGAGGAATCGAGCCTGGGGAAGATGGAGAGGAGGGAGGGAGGGAGATGGGGAGGAGGTGGAGGTGGTGAAGGTGGAGTGGTGGTGAAGGTGGTGGTAGTGGTGGTGGTGATGGTGGAGGTGGTGGTGAAGGTGGTGGTGGTGGTGGTGATGGTGGAGGTGGTGGGGGTGGAGTGGTGGTGGTGAAGGTTTAAGTGGTGGTGGTGGAGTGGTGGTGAAGGTGGTGGTGGTGGTGGTGGAGGTGGTGGTGGTGGTGATGGTGGTGAAGGTGGTGGTGGTGGTGGTGGTGGTGGTGAAGGTGGTGGTGGTGGTGGTGGAGGTGGAGTGGTGGTGGTGGTGGTGGTGAAGGTTTAAGTGGTGGTGGAGTGGTGGTGAAGGTGGTGGTGGTGGAGGTGGTGGGGGTGGAGTGGTGGTGGTGGTGGTGGTGAAGGTGGTGGAGGTGGTGGTGGAGGTGGTGGTGGTGGTGATGAAGGTGGTGGTGGTGATGGTGGAGGTGGTGGTGGTGGTGAAGGTTTAAGTGGTGGTGGAGTGGTGGTGAAGGTGGTGGTGGTGGTGGAGGTGGTGGTGGAGGTGGTAGTGGTGGAGGTGGAGTGGTGGTGAAAGTGGTGGTGGTGGAGGTGGTGGTGGAGGTGGTGGGGGTGGTGGTGGTGGGGGTGGAGTGGTGGTGGTGGTGGTGAAGGTTGAAGTGGTGGTGGTGGTGGTGGAGTGGTGGTGAAGGTGGTAGTGGTGGAGGTGGTGGTGGAGGTGGTGGTGGTGGTGGTGATGGTGATGAAGGTGGTGGTGGTGATGGTGGTGAAGGTGGTGGAGGTGGACGTGGAGGTGGTGATGGTGAAGGTGGAGTGGTGGTGAAGGTGGTGAAGGTGGTGGAGGTGGAGGTGGTGATGGAGGTGGTGGTGGTGGTGGTGGTGATGGTGGTGGAGGTGGTGGGGTGGGGGTGGGGGTGAAGGTGGTGGTGGTGGTGAAGGTGGAGGTGGTGTTGGTGAAGGTGGGGGTGGGGGTGGCTCCCCCCAGTGGCGCCTCTCACTTTGTGGGGGGCCCGCGAGCGAGGAGGCTGTGTGGCGGGGGGCCGAGTTTGTGGAGCAGCAGCAGCAGCAGCGCCGTCGTCAGCAGCAGCGGAGGGGCCACCCGGCGGCAGCACTGGAGCCACATGGCGCTAACCACTGCACCACCACTCCCCACACACACACATAGTGCGCTAACCACTGCACAACCACTCCCCACACACACACACAGTGCGCTAATCACTGCACCACCACTCCCCACATACACACACACACATAGTGCGCTAACCACTGCACCACCACTCCCCACACACACACAGTGCGCTAACCACTGCACCACCACTCCCCACACACACACACACAGTGCGCTAATCACTGCACCACCACTCCCCACACACACACAGTGCGCTAACCACTGCACCACCGCTCCCCACACACACACACAGTGCGCTCACCACTGCACAACCACTCCCCACACACACACACAGTGCGCTAACCACTGCACCACCACTCCCCACACACATAGTGCGCTAACCACTGCACCACCGCTCCACACACACACAGTGCGCTCACCACTGCACAACCACTCCCCACAAACACTCACAGTGCGCTAACCACTGCACCACCACTCCCCACACACATAGTGCGCTAACCACTGCACCACCACTCCCCACACACACAGTGCGCTAACCACTGCACCACCACTCCCCACACACACACACAGTGCGCTAACCACTGCACCACCACTCCCCACACACATAGTGCGCTAACCACTGCACCACCACTCCCCACACACACAGTGCGCTAACCACTGCACCACCACTCCCCACACACATAGTGCGCTAACCACTGCACCACCGCTCCACACACACACAGTGCGCTAACCACTGCACCACCACTCCCCACACACACAGTGCGCTAACCACTGCACCACCACTCCCCACACACACAGTGCGCTAACCACTGCACCACCACTCCCCACACACACACACAGTGCGCTAACCACTGCACCACCACTCCCCATCCATACACACAGTGCGCTAACCACTGCACCACCACTCCCCACACACACACAGTGCGCTAACCACTGCACCACCACTCCCCACACACACAGTGCGCTAACCACTGCACCACCACTCCCCACATACACACACAGTGCGCTAACCACTGCACCACCACTCCCCACACACACAGTGCGCTAACCACTGCACCACCACTCCCCACACACACACAGTGCGCTAACCACTGCACCACCGCTCCACACACACACAGTGCGCTAACCACTGCACCACCGCTCCACACACACACAGTGCGCTAACCACTGCACCACCACTCCCCACACACACAGTGCGCTAACCACTGCACCACCACTCCCCACACACACACACAGTGCGCTAACCACTGCACCACCACTCCCCATACACACACAGTGCGCTAACCACTGCACCACCACTCCCCACACACAGTGCGCTAGCCACTGCACCACCACTCCCCACACACACACAGTGCGCTAACCACTGCACCACCGCTCCACACACACACAGTGCGATAACCACTACACCACCACTCCCCATCCATACACACAGTGCGCTAACCACTGCACCACCACTCCCCATCCATACACACAGTGCGCTAACCACTGCACCACCACTCCCCACACACACACAGTGCGCTAACCACTGCACCACTCCCCATACACACAGTGCGCTCACCACTGCGTACGGAGTGAAGGAAGCATCATCATCAGCAGCAACAGCATCAGCACAATAATCATAAGCATTATCAACACCATCATCAGTAGCACCATCATCATCAGCATCATCACCATCATTATCACCATCAGCACCATCATCAGTAGCACCATCATCATCACCATCAGTACCATCATCATCATCACCATCAGTACCATCACCATCAGCACCATCAGCACCATCGAGTGACGCTCGGCGTCACCGCGTGACGTCGAACGTCACCGAGTGACGTCACTGCATGACGTTGAGCGTCACCTCGAGCGTCACCGCGTGACGTCGAGCGTCACCGCGTGACATCGAGCGTCACCGAGTGACGTCACTGCGTGACGTCGAGCGTCACCGAGTGACGTCACCGCGTGACGTCGAGCGTCACCGGGTGACGTCACCGCGTGACGTCGAGCGTCAGCGCGTGACTGACGTTGGCTGTAATTGGCCACGGCCCCTTACGTTGTGGCGAGCTTCGGGGCCACTTCCTGCCATTACTCGTACGGGACATCACATTAAAGCACGTTTAAAAATAAAAGTTTGTTTTCTTAAAACATTACTTCTTGTTGTGTCGCAGCCCTCCACCACCCGACACGGCCAATCAGCGGAACAAGTGTCATGTTTACAAAAGACGAAATAGTTCGCTAATTTAGGCCACCGTTGCGTTGAAGGGTGGATCCACAACTTTGACAATTCGAGTCGTACGGCGTTCGTCTGTAAATTGCTTCCAGCATACTCTTTGGTTCTATTCGGTAAAGTCACCACGTAGGTAAAAAATAAAACAATAAAAAAATCACGACGTTTCGGCCACAACACAAGCGGCCTTCATCAGGTGAAGGGATCAGGCTGTCTCGAGGACAGCGCTGGAGTGAAACACAGCCACGCTCAGACCGCGACCTTTAAGCTGTGTGAGAGGTATTAAGGTGCCTTGACAAAGGAATTAGCATAAAAAAATAGCATTTGATTGGCCGACTTAGCATGATGAACGGTGTAGAGGTGGTGTACATGCGGGTGGACTTGCCGGTTGGCGAGGGGGGAGGGGGAGGAGGAGTTTACCTATTGATGGTGTGAAAAGGGAATTTTTAAGAGCTGCGAAAGTTTGGGGTACCACTACTTGAAATATTTACTGTACCATTGATGCTTCCAGCATCTTCAGGAGATTTGCCAGGACAGTGGAGACACCCACCACCGGCTTCCGGTCTTAGCGGGGGGGAGCTTGTCGGGAAATTCAAGACGAACCCAACTCGCCTCTCGTCTTGATATCCATTGCTCTCTCATTACACTCGACCCACACCATATAGGGGCCGTCCATAAATGACGTCACGCGATTTTGGACGATTTTTGACCCCCCCACCCCCCCCCCTCGTCACGCGGCGTCACGAAAATTCAGACCCCCCCACCCCTCAAATATGACGTCACAAAGCTCTGCCCCCCCCCCAAAATAAAATATGCTTCAAATCGCTATAAACTATTGTTGTCATTGTAGTTGCGTATTTAATGTGGCTGCTGCACTCTGATGTTGTAGGAGAACACATTTATTACACAAAGTCTATTTAATTAAGTAGAACGTGTTGTCCGTATTTATTTATAAAGTCGCGCATTTTTACGTGTGACGTCACATTCATCAAACCCCCCCTCCCTTCGTCACAAACGTCTGACCCCGCCCCCCCCTAGGTGCGTGACGTCATTTATGGAGGGCCCCATAGACGAGTGTGACTGTGCTTAGCGGCAATGCAACAACGGTGGTTGCTATCGGTGCTGGAAGACCCCCTTAGTGGATGTGGCCTCGCACTCTCAAGGGCCCCGCGCTGAACGCTTTCACGATACCAATTCCGGTTCGGTGATTCCGCACTTGCTCTGTTACTACAGTACTGTACCGCCTTCGAATTTAACGAACGACTGGGTCCATACTCTTTGGTTCTATTGGGTAAAGTCACGCAGGTTACCCAATAGAACCAAGGAGTATGGATCCTTGCAGTCACGAAAGTTTTAAATCTAGAATTGAATGACTGGGTGTTTAAAGGTTAGCGATGTGTCCTATTATTTGGGCGTGTATAGCAAATGAAAAAGTTACAATTACTTTACTACGCAAATTAAAAAGTTACGTGTTTTTTTAAATATTCTTAGCTCTTTCGGTAAGGTCACATTGAAGGGAAACAATAAAATAATAAAATATATATGAAACAATAAAAATTCTCCCGACGTTTCGACCATAACACAAACGGTCGTGAGAATTTGTATTGTTTTATATATATTTCATTATTTTATTGTTTCCCTTCAACGTGACTTTACCGAAAGAGCTAAGAATATGAATTATTACAGTCACGAAAGCTTTAAATCAAAATTTGTTTTTTTAATATTTAAGTGTTTTTTGTTGTTGTTTTATTAGGGCCCCTTTATAACAACATTTGCTGCGGGCCCCGTGCTCGCTTCATCCCGCACCGGTGGCAATGAAGGTGAGCCTTGAAGTCGGCTCTAACCAAAAGCGCCACAACCATCAGCACCATCAGCATCATCACCACCATCATTACCATCATCAATATGATCATCATCACTACCATCACCACCACCATCATTACCATCATCAACATGATCATCATCACTACCATCACCACCACCATCATCACCATGATTATCATCACCGCCATCATTGCCATCAATACAACCACGAAGGTGCCACGTTCATGTTTTGAAATTCGATTCCCAATAATTCGGATCGTACGAAATTAAATCGATTTCTCACCATGCATTACCGCTTAAGGGGAATCGCGTTCCAACAAATAATGTAATGACAGGAATCGGAATCGATTGGTTCATGCAAAATGTTTTCACAGCACGGTAACCGCTGCACCACCGCTCCCCACACACAGCGCGCTAACCACTGCACCACCGCTCCCCACACACAGCGCGCTAACCACTGCACCACCGCTCCCCACACACAGCGCGCTAACCGCTGCACCACCGCTCCCCACACACAGCGCGCTAACCACTGCACCACCGCTCCCCACACAAAGCGCGCTAACCACTGCACCACCGCTCCCCACACAGGCACACAGACACTCAGACACACACACTCACAGACACACATTCACAGAAACACTCACAGACACAGAAACACTCACAGACACACACAGAAACACTCACACGCAGACACACACAGAAACACTCACAGACACACACAGAAACACTTACAGACACACACAGAAACACATACACACACAGAAACACTCACAGACACACACAGAAACACTCACAGACACACACAGAAACACTCACAGACACAGAAACACTCACAGACACACACAGAAACACTCACAAGCAGACACACACAGAAACACTCACAGACACACACAGAAACACTTACAGACACACACACACACACAGAAACACTCACATACACACACAGAAACACTCACAGACACACACAGAAACACTCACAGACACACACAGAAACACTCACAGACACAGAAACACTCACAGACACACACAGAAACACTCACACGCAGACACACACAGAAACACTCACAGACACACACACACAGAAATACACAGAAACACTCACAGACACACACAGAAACACTCACAGACACACACAGAAACACTCACAGACACACACAGAAACACTCACACACACAGAGACACACACACAGACACACACACGCAGACACACAGAAACACTCACAGTCACACTCACAGACACACAGAAACACTCACAGACACAGACACACAGAAACACTCACAGTTACACTCACAGACACACAGACACACACATGCAGACACACACACATGCAGACACACACACAGACACACAGAAACACTCACACTCACACAGACACACACACAGACACACACACAGACACACAGACACACACACACTCACACACACAGACACACACACAGACTCACACACACAGACACACACACAGACACACAGACAAACACACACACTCACACACACATACACACAGACACACACACAGACTCACATACACAGACACACACACAGACACACAGACAAACACACACACACAGACACACACACACAGACACACACTCACTCACACACACACAGACACACACACAGACACACACACAGACACACACACAGACACACACACATACACACAGACACACACACTCACACACACAAACTCAATGCAACCGGTTGTTTGTTTACCGGCAAACGATCGCCGCGACGGTGATTGCCCGGAGCGGCGAGGACTGCTAACGGGGGCCTCGCCGTCCGTCTTTGTCTTCCTTCATTTCCCGTGGCGTTCGCCGGCGGCTGCTGCTGCTGCTACCCTCGTCCAATCCCTGAGCATCCACAGACATCTGGGAGGCATTAGGAGGAGGAAGGGGGAGGAAGGAGGGGGAGGAAGGGGGGGGAGGAGTTAGGGGGGGATGAAGGGGGGGGGATGAAGGGGGGGGATGAAGGGGGGGGTGAGGGGGGAATGGAAGGGGGGAGGAGGGGGGGAGAGGGATGGAGGGGGAGGAGGAGGAGGGGTAGGGAGGGGGATTGAGCAGGAGGAATGGTGGGAGACGGGAGGGGGGAGGGACAGGAGGGGGGAAGGAGGCTGGAGGAGTTGAAATCAGTTTCAGAACTAATGCAAAGCTGTTCTGGGTGGATGGCTGCCTGGCAGATACAACAACAGCCGCCATTCGCCACTAGAGGGCGGTGACGTTGAGGCTACCACGTGACGTGTCGAACGCCCGCTGGCAGGAGGTCACGTGGCAGACCCAGCAGGTAACACGGGTCGACTGACTGAGATGAGTGGCCGATGCACCACCTGTGCCCCCTACTGTGCCAACTTGCTGTGTTTTAGCCACCTCGCACTATGCTCATTGCTGTGAACGTCGCTCCGCTGCCTTCCATTGTTGCTGTTGGGCAACAGCCTCCTATTGCCAAGTAGCAGCGTCCTTCACGAGCCTCCTCCACAGAGGCCGATCTTGACACCGCTGGTACCAATCATTGCCAGTTACTGGATCATTCCCTCTATTCTCTAGCCCGTGCCGCGCCCGTTTAGGCATGCGGTGGCTGGGCATGCGGGCGACATGACCCAGCCAACGCAGCCTTGCCTGCCGGAGGAGCTCACCGATGGGAATCTGTCCAGATCTTTCAAGGATTTGTGAGCTCCTCACACAATCCAGCCTGGTTAAAGATGTTCCATTAGGTGGGTCCACGTTTCGCAAGCGTAGAGAAGGGAGGGCATGACTGTGGCCGAGAAGACATGAAGCTTCATGTGGAGCGACAGACCAGGTAGCTTCCACACAGTGTTACACAACCGATGAAAAGATAATGTCGCTAGACTTATTTGGAGTGAGACCTCTGCTGTAAAACCGGAGCCGCTCATGAGCACACTGCCCAGGTATGGGAAACTCTCCACTCTCTCCACAACTGCCACATCACCAATTGGGAGTTGTGGGGGTGGAGTGTCTGAAACTACAAAATACCCAGGCAGGTGCTTAGTTTTGGTGGGGCTGATGGTAAGGCCCCACCGCTTGGTGGCACGCTCCAGGTTCAGCAGCAGCACCTCCAACTCCTCCTCTGAGTGAGCAGCAATTACCAGATCATTGACATACATAACGTGGTTGAGCAATAGGGAGCCAATCATTGGCCGCACCAGACATCGATCAGCCTCCCATTTTATCTGTACCAGATGGGAACTTCCTCCCGTACAGCCATTGACGGCTTCATGAACTATGTTTTCAAATAGATGTTAAATAATGTGGGAGCCAGAGGACATCCCTGTTGCACCCCAAGGTGAACAGGGAATGGCTCCGACTCCTGGCCACATAGTTTTACCTGAGCCTGCATGAAGAACAACCCAAAGCCCAGGCCTACTGATGGTATCATAGGCCTTGACCAGGTCAATAAAGCAGAGATGTAGGTCTTGTTGGAATTCCCTACACCTCTGCTGTCGCATCTGGACAGAAAATATGGCATCTGTGCAGGACCGCCCTTTATTGAAACCACATTGGGGCTCTGGAAAGTGAGATGCACTTGTAGTTGTTACAGTCTGCGTGGGCCCCCTCCTTAAAGAGAGGGACCACCAGAGCATCCTTCCAATCCTGCGGGACCCGTCCAGTCGTCCAGACTGTTGTTATGATGTCATGTAGGGCAGTCTGTGCACAAACGCCACCCTCCCTTAGCATTTAGCTTGGGAGATCATCTCTGCCTGGTGCTTTTCCTCGTCTCAGACTCTGGATCGCCTTCTGTACTTCATCTACAGATGTCATGTCAGGCAGCCACTCACAGAGGGTGACTACTTCCAATATTTAAGACACCGCAGCCTCAGCAGGGTCATTCCCACTTTGCCCCATTATGTTTTCCAGGCCAAGGGATTTCCCCTCCCCAAAACCTCGCAGAAATGCTCAGAAAATCTGCAAACCTGTTCCTGAGGGTTGGGGATTGGATCACCGTTCTTTGCCCGAATTATGGTTATTGGTGTGGCGCTGCAAGTTACTTTTTTTAATGGAGTTAAACAGTGATTTCTGATTTGCGGGCCACTGAGGAAGACTCCATCTCCACAGCAACCTGCGACACCACCCGTCCTTGCAGCGCCTCACGGCTCTCCGAACCTCCGAGCAAAGGCTGCGGTAAGCCTCCTCATTCTCCGACATAGGAGGCTGTAGACGGCGAGAGTGGGCCTGTCGCTTTTTCTCAGCCAGCCTGAACACCTCCTCTGTCAGCCAGGCTCTCTGGGGAGGTCTGGACCGTGTACCCAATGCAGCCATTGCGGCTGCATGTGCCGCAGTCCTAAACCTCGCCCATTTCCCCTTGGCATCAGGAGGACGGGGTGGGGGGGAATGATGCTAACCCCAGCTGCAAGTGATGATGAAATACTCACTTGAAACTTTAATCAGCGAGCTGAGACCAGGCCACTGTAGTTTTGAATGGGGGTCCTAGATGTACACCCACCACCAGAGTATAAGAATGGCAGGCGCATCTTACAGATGAGAAGCCGATAGTGAGTGGGAAGATCAGCTCCACGGTAGGTCCTGGTGTCAAGGACATGGACCCGCATCCGCTGTTACGTCACTATAAAGTCCAGAAGATGTTTTTGCTTGAATCCGGAATGCATCCATGATGTTGTGTGGATGTGCCGATTCCAGAACACCATGTTGGTAATTACAAGCCCATGTGCTGCACAAACCTTTAGCAGCCTCCTACCGTTGTTATTAAACTGATCTGGCCCATGCCTTCCAGTTGCTGCAGACCAGGTGCCAGCATCATGACCAACTCGTTTGGCAGTTTCCTGCCGGGAGTAGTGAACCATCCACCCCTCATGGTGACTGGAGCCAGAACCGGTCCACCGGACCTCCTGAATACCGCAGAGATCCAGACGGTGCTGGTCCAGCTCCCGACAGAGGAGTGAGAATTCGAACATTCCACGTGGCCACTCGCAGTGGATTTTTGCTGTTTACTGGAAGAACGCCGAGGGTAATGATTCAATCTCCTGGCTCTGCCAAATAAGGTTTGGCCAGGTGACGTCATGGGTGCCTGTCCCCCTGGGGCCTCTGGCACAAGCTTAACTAGATGTTTATTTCGTGGTTTAGTGGTACTTGTATGGAAAGGGGAGGGGTTACCAGCCCCTCGCACCCATCCAGAGCCGCCATTTGGCCGCTGTGGTGGCTGCAATCGCCATGAGGGGAAGAGCCGATTTTGGAATTGGCTTTCACTCCAGGGCGTTGCTTAGATCCACCACAGTGCTAGCGTCCGGCACCACCGAGGAGGCGGAGAGTTGTTTTTGCCGGACAGACATACATCCACACGGACACAGAGACCTCGAAACACAGAGACAAAGACAAACAAGGACAAAGATCCCCCATAGAGCCTGAACAAACTGTTGGGGCAAGTGCCGTTCATAGTGGGTAGCTGCACCTACGAAGGCGGGCATGGCACACGAGGGTGGGGGGTCAGAACCACGTCCGGCCGCCTTTGTCTCCCTATCGGCGATGTTTACCACACACCACACCAGGTTCTCACTTGAGGCTGAGTCAACCTAAGGGAGGCCCAGAACCAATTTGTATTATCGTCACTGGACTTTGGGTCCCCTGGTTCTTAGCGCAACGGGTTTTACCGCTACACTACCGCTCCCCACATTCATCAGTGACATTCACACAGAGACACACGCACAAACACACACACACACACAGACACGCACAGACACAGGTGAGGCTGTCACTACACTATCAGTGACACACACACACACACGATACACACAGATACACACAGGTGAGGCTGTCACTGACACCATCAGTGACAAGCGCACACACATACACACACAACAGACACACATGACAGACACACACACACACAGATGCATCAACACAGCTGAGGCTGTTACTGATGCCATTAGTGGCACACACACACAGACACACACGCACACACACAGTTAGAGACACACAGACATAGCTGGGGCTGCCACTAAACACCATCAGTCACTGACACCATCAGTGACACACACAGGCACATACAGACACAGTGCCACGCAATCTGCCCGGCATCTCTCAGCGGCTCCTCTGTCACGCGACTCGCAACGCGCGCCTGGACACCACGTGTCTGGCCGGCTCTACATTTTTGGGGCTAAAAGGACTTAGAGGAAGGACGGAACAAGCTTCCCGGATATTTAGAGATGTGAACGCTCAGGGAGAGAGAGAGGGGGCAGATGTTGTGTGGATTCCTCATCCACTTACTCACCCACTCATTTACTCACCGACCCACTCACTCATCCACTCACCCACTTAAGCACTTACTAATTCACTCACCCATCCATTCCCAAACTCACCCACGGTTCCACTCACTCGTCCACTCAATAAATCACCCACTAAATCAGTCATTCACTAATTTACTCACCCACTCGTTCACTAACTCACCCACTCGCTAATCCATTCACTCAACTGACCAATCCACTCACTCACCCACCTATCACTAACTCACTCACTCACCTACTTACTCAGTTTCCCATTCATTCACCAACCCACTGACCCACTTACTCACCCGTGGTGTTTTTTTTGCGTTTGTGTCACCACTGCCAAACGCAGCATCACCTCCAGAAATATTTAGACAACTGGTTCATTTTATTTTAATCGTTAACTATGATTAAGCATATCACGACTAGGTAGTTAATAATTAACAAACTAGTAATTATTGGCCTACATAAACCACTACGAATGTATAATACGTTAATTTGTAAATTAATTAGCCAATCAGATGCGTGCCCGTACTCCTCACCACAAAGGTTGACCCTCCCAGGAGGTCGTTGTGCGTGCTGTGGCTCGGCCTGTTCGCCACATGGCCAGCCTGTCCTTGCCTAGATGCCCCCCCTCAGAGGCGTGACCTCAATGGGTATCCTCAATGACTGGGAGCCGCTCCCTCTCTGAAGCCCTTCCCACTCGAGTACCGCGTCAGGTGGTGGGATGAAATGTATTAATTGATGAAGTCGGTTCAGCAACTGACATTTTAGAGAACACAGCTAAGACTGCGCCATTAATAGATGGAGAAGGGAAGTCAGAAGTTAGAGGGATGATTGGGGAGAGAAGTAATTGAGACTGGATGGAGATATTTTTTTCGAGGAAGAAATGTTGGAGTGAATTATAGAGAGCATCAGAGAGTAACTTAGGTTAGTTCAAGAGCTGGTTTATGGTGGCAAATAAAACTTTTGGGTTTCTTTTATCGGAAGCAATTTGGTAGCTGAGGAAGAAAGATTTTGCGAGGGAGATTGCGTCCTTGTAAGTGCAAAGCGAGGCTTTAAACATTTGGCAATGTATTGTTAAACCAGATTTTCTCCAGGCAAGTTCAGATTTGCGGACCACAGTTTTAAGTACGCGCATTTGAGGTGAGTACCAAGATGAGGGTGTGTTGGCTGAGATGTTTGGTATTAGGAGGGGGTCAGGGAATCCACTATTTGGTGAAGGGCAGAGCTAGAGGTCAAGGCTGCCTCGTTGACCAAAAGTGAACTAGGCTTAGAGAGGGTTGAAAGGACAATCGACTGGGCAATAGAAGTAGGGTGGATAGACTTTACGCTGCGATATGTGATTAGATGTTTAAGGGAACCAGATGGTGGGGGTGAGGGTAATTCAAAGATTATTACAGAGTGATCTGACAGGCCTATATCAACACTAGAAACGTCTAAGGTGTGTACACCTGAGTGGGTAGGGCCCTAAACATGTTGTGAAAAACCAAATGGGTCGAAGATAGCTAAGAAATCTCTGGGAGTCTACATTCATGTTAAAGTCCCCACACAGCAGAATTCGGTTGAATTTAGAGCACACCACTGAGAGGAGGTTAGGGAAGTCAGTGACGAAGTTCGTGGTTGGATCAGGTGGACGGTCAAGCAAGAGTAATAGCAGAGGTTGAAATGTTTTCCATCATAGAGCGAAGTGTTCAATGGAATGGAACGTAGGTATCGAAGTTGAAGGGAAATGTGTTATACTGCAGATGAATGCAAGCCTTCATCCACGACCAGAATATCGGGGTCTATGATGAAATGAAAAACCTGAAGGTGTTGCCTCAGTTCGTGAAAAAAATGGCCAGAAGATCTATGCCAGGTCACAGTCAAACACGAGGTCCAGGGCATTTTCTAGACTGAAATCATTTACGAGCAGTGCCTGACTACTTAATGAACGAAAGCTGAACAAGAGTGACCCGAGTGTTGGTTTGTACTCGATGTAAAAATGGAATTTCCTAAGCAATGGTCGACAGTGGTGGTCCCGAAGGTGCACGTGGTCGGGCTTGCAGAGGTGCTTGTGTAAAGTAATAGCGCTGGCTGCTGATGGAAAGTGGTAACTGCGGTGTACGGCAGGACCCACGTCAGCAGGCGACAGTGGACACGCGGAGAAGACTTCTATGGGAGCGTTCATGGAGGGGTCCATCTGGAAGAACCTGCTAGGAGGTTCTAGAAGGGGGGCGTGGCCAGAGCGGAGCGAGGCCGGGAGCACAAAGAGGGGGCCCTGAGCGAGAGCTCGGGGCTGTTGCTGGAAGTGGATTCCCTCGCAGTGCTACTGTTGTCTCGCCACCATCGTCTGTCTACATCACCTGTGTCTGTGTGTCTACATCACCTGTGTCTGTCTACATCACCTGTGTCTGTGTGTATCACCTGTGTCTGTGTGCATCACCTGTGTCTGTCTACATCACCTGTGTCTGTGTGTCTACATCACCTGTGTCTGTGTGTATCACCTGTGTCTGTGTACATCACCAGTGTCTGTGTGTATCACCTGTGTCTGTGTGCATCAACTGTGTCTGTATACATCACCTGTGTCTTTGTGTATCACCTGTGTCTGTGTGTATCACCTGTATTTGTGTCTACATCACCTGTGTCTGTGTGTATCACCTGTGTCTGCGTGTATCACCTGTGTCTGTCTGTGTGTATCACCTGTGTCTGTGTGTATCACCTGTGTCTATGTGTATCACCTGTGTCTGCGTGTATCACCTGTGTCTGTCTGTGTGTATCACCTGTGTCTGTGTGTATCACCTGTGTCTGTGTGTATCACCTGTGTCTGTGTGTATCACCTGTGTCTGTGTACATCACCTGTGTCTGTGTGTATCACCTGTGTCTGTGTGTATCCCCTGTGTCTGTGTACATCACCTGTGTCTGTCTGTGTGTATCACCTGTGTCTGTGTGTATCACCTGTGTCTGTGTGTATCACCTGTGTCTGTGTGTATCATCTGTGTCTGCGTGAATTCGCGGTTTGTGATCTCGGCCCTTTCGTTCCCCAGCTCTATGGAGTGCATCTGATGACGATTGGTGGCGCCCTCTCCTCCATCGTCCTTGCGATCGTCCACGCCAAATACGGACATCTCGAGAGCAACGGCAACAAGGGGGATCTGCCCCTCAAAGTGCATTCAAGCACCAGCAGGGTCACGTGTGTAGTGCCATAGCGCCGGCTGCTGGCGACAAAGAGGTTCTGCGGTGTGCGGCTGTACTGACGTCAGCATCTACCCAGCGTGTAACGTTATTTTATAAGCTTTGAATTGTGATTTTTTTGTTAAAATGTAGTGACTTAGTTAAGATTTTTGCCAAGCGAAATTGTAACTTGATTAACTGTCACTTCATGTTTAAAGTAGTTTTGTTCAATCGCTTCACTTCCCCATCTTTTCGGGTTCAACTCTCTCTCTCTGTTGCTGATTTTGCGGCAAGATATTTGGTAACGGTGAGCAAGCTGCAAATGTGATAAGAGCCCCAACATGAGGGGGAAGTGGTGTTATGGCGTTAGATTGCCATCTCGCGTACAATGCGAATGGTTTCCCGAATTAATCTTTCCAGAAATGCATGTTCGAGCGCACGACCAGAGAGGAGGTCAATCAGTCAACATCGATCCGATCCACGTTCGCTCCAAGTCCTGAGATGAACCCAGAAAAATACATTCACCTCTCGTGGAGTGCCTGCGACCGTTGCTCAAAGCAAGCCACTCCTTCGATGCAAGATTCCTCCGCAACATTTCCGAAGACGGTATCAAAAGGAACCGCCTCCAACCCCAGACGGACCAGAGCGGCTATTTAAGAGCTCCCGCTGACTGGAAGAGCTCCATAACCCCCTCCTGGTGAATCATCATCATCAGCAGCAGCAGTAGCAGCAAGCCTCAGCATCGTCACCACCACTACCACCACCATGGCAGAACAGCGTCAACAGCCAGGGATGGGTCAGCACCTCAGCACATTTCGGGCGAAAATAGCGAAGAGCATTCCTCTAAGCAACGGCGTGGCCACTGTGCTCATGGGCGGACTTCAGGAGGTCTTCAACCACATCACCGACTGCCCCTGCAACTATGGCGTGGCGTTCGGCTTGCTCACGCTCCTGGGTCCCATCCTCATCTTGGTCGTGTCCCTCGCCACCGTCGTCTACGAGGTGTACAGAGCTCGCCGTGACCCCGACAAGAGGGCGCGTCTCGCGCGCTACAGCGCGCTCACGTTCGTGGCCTCCATGGCGTGGCTGTCCGTGGCGCTGCTCAACTCGGAGGCGGTCTGCTGCATCCAAGGCGGCTACCCCAGCGACTCGCTGTGCCTCGTGGGGAGAAACGCAACGGCCAACGCGGTGCAATACGAGAAGTGCATCTCAGACTCACGGGTACGGTGATCCCCACACACCGCCTCCGTTCCGATCATCAACCTCCACCCCCCGCTCCTCCAACTGAGATATCACTGCAGTGTCTGTGTGTATCACCTGTGACTGTGTGTATCACCTGTGTCTGTCTGTCTGTGTGTATCACGTGTGTCTGTGTGTATCACCTGTGACTGTGTGTATCACCTGTGTCTGTCTGTGTGTATCACCTGTGTCTGTGTGTATCACCTGTGACTGTGTGTATCACCTGTGTCTGTCTGTGTGTATCACCTGTGTCTGTGTGTATCACCTGTGACTGTGTGTATCACCTGTGACTGTGTGTATCACCTGTGACTGTGTGTATCACCTGTGTCTGTCTGTGTGTATCACCTGTGTCTGTCTGTGTGTATCACCTGTGTCTGTGTGCATCACTTGTGTCTGTGTGTATCACCTGTGTCTGTGTGTATCACCTGTGTCTGTTTGTATCACCTGTGTCTGTGTGTCTACATCACCTGGGTCTGTGTGTATCACCTGTGTCTGTGTGTATCACCTGTGTCTGTGTGTATCACCTGTGTCTGTGTGTATCACCTGTGTCTGTGTGTATCACCTGTGTCTGTGTTTACATCACCTGTGTCTGTGTGTATCACCTGTGACTGTGTGTATCACCTGTGACTGTGTGTATCACCTGTGACTGTGTGTATCACCTGTGTCTGTGTTTACATCACCTGTGTCTGTGTGTATCACCTGTGTCTGTGTGTATCACCTGTGTCTGTGTGTATCACCTGTGTCTGTGTTTACATCACCTGTGTCTGTGTGTATCACCTGTGACTGTGTGTATCACCTGTGACTGTGTGTATCACCTGTGACTGTGTGTATCACCTGTGTCTGTGTGTATCACCTGTGTCTGTGTGTATCACCTGTGTCTGTGTTTACATCACCTGTGTCTGTGTGTATCACCTGTGACTGTGTGTATCACCTGTGTCTGTGTTTACATCACCTGTGTCTGTGTGTATCACCTGTGTCTGTGTGTATCACCTGTGTCTGTGTGTATCACCTGTGTCTGTGTGTATCACCTGTGTCTGTGTTTACATCACCTGTGTCTGTGTGTATCACCTGTGACTGTGTGTATCACCTGTGACTGTGTGTATCACCTGTGTCTGTCTGTGTGTATCACCTGTGTCTGTCTGTGTGTATCAACTGTGTCTGTGTGCATCACCTGTGTCTGTGTGTATCACCTGTGTCTGTCTGTCTGTCTGTGTGTATCACCTGTGTCTGTGTACATCACCTGTGTCTGTGTGTTTACATCACCTGTGACTGTCTACATCACCTGTGTCTGTGTGTATCGCCTGTGTCTGTGTGCATCACTTGTGTCTGCGTGTATCACCTGTGTCTGTGTGTATCACCTGTGTCTGTCTGTGTGGATCACCTGTGTCTGTGTGTATCGCCTGTGTCTGTGTGCATCAATTGTGTCTCTGTGTATCACCTGTGTCTGTGTGTATCACCTGTGTCTGTGTGTATCACCTGTGTCTGTGTTTACATCACCTGTGTCTGTGTGTATCACCTGTGACTGTGTGTATCACCTGTGACTGTGTGTATCACCTGTGTCTGTCTGTGTGTATCACCTGTGTCTGTCTGTGTGTATCAACTGTGTCTGTGTGCATCACCTGTGTCTGTGTGTATCACCTGTGTCTGTCTGTCTGTCTGTGTGTATCACCTGTGTCTGTGTACATCACCTGTGTCTGTGTGTTTACATCACCTGTGACTGTCTACATCACCTGTGTCTGTGTGTATCGCCTGTGTCTGTGTGCATCACTTGTGTCTGCGTGTATCACCTGTGTCTGTGTGTATCACCTGTGTCTGTCTGTGTGGATCACCTGTGTCTGTGTGTATCGCCTGTGTCTGTGTGCATCAATTGTGTCTCTGTGTATCACCTGTGTATGTGTGTATCACCTGTGTCTGTCTGTGTGCATCACCTGTGTCTGTGTGTATCACCTGTGTGTGTGTATCACCTGTGTCTGTGTTTACATCACCTGTTTCTGTGTGTATCACATGTGTCTGTGTGTATCACCTGTGTCTGTGTGTATCACCTGTGTCTGTGTGTATCACCTGTGTCTGTGTGTCTACATCACCTGTTTCTGTGTGTATCACATGGGTCTGTGTGTATCACCTGTGTCTGTGTGTCTACATCACCTGTGTCTGTGTGCATTACCTGTGTCTGTGTGTATCACCTGTGTCTGTGTGTATCACCTGTGTCTGTGTGTCTACATCACCTGTGTCTGTGTGTATCACCTGTGTCTGTGTGTATCACCTGTGTCTGTGTGTCTACATCACCTGTGTCTGTGTGTATCACATGTGTCTGTGTGTATCACCTGTGTCTGTGTGTCTACATCACCTGTGTCTGTGTGCATCACTTGTGTCTGCGTGTATCACCTGTGTCTGTGTGTATCACCTGTGTCTGTCTGTGTGCATCACCTGTGTCTGTGTGTATCACCTGTGTCTGTGTGTATCGCCTGTGTCTGTGTGCATCACTTGTGTCTCTGTGTGTCACCTGTGTATGTGTGTATCACCTGTGTCTGTCTGTGTGCATCACCTGTGTCTGTGTGTATCAACTGTGTCTGTGTGTATCACCTGTGTGTGTATCACCTGTGTCTGTGTGTATCACCTGTGTGTGTGTATCACCTGTGTCTGTGTACATCACCTGTGTCTGTGTGTATCACCTGTGTCTGTGTGCATCACCTGTGACTGTGTATCCCCTGTGTCTGTGTGTATCCCCTGTGTCTGTGTGTATCACCTGTGTCTGTGTGTATCACCTGTGTCTGTGGGTGTCACCTGTGACTGTGTGTATCACCTGTGTCTGTGTGTATCACCTGTGTCTGTGTCTCCATCACCTGTGTCTGTGTGTATCGCCTGTGTCTGTGTGCATCACTTGTGTCTGCGTGTATCACCTGTGTCTGTGTGTATCACCTGTGTCTGTCTGTGTGCATCACCTGTGTCTGTGTGTATCACCTGTGTCTGTGTGTATCGCCTGTGTCTGTGTGCATCACTTGTGTCTCTGTGTATCACCTGTGTATGTGTGTATCACCTGTGTCTGTCTGTGTGCATCACCTGTGTTTGTGTGTATCACCTGTGTCTCCTTGTATCACCTGTGTGTGTATCACCTGTGTCTGTGTGTATCCCCTGTGTCTGTGTGTATCACCTGTGTCTGTGTTTACATCACCTGTGTCTGTGTGTATCACCTGTGTCTGTGTTTATCACCTGTGACTGTGTGTATCACTTGTGTCTGTGTGTATCACCTGTGTCTGTGTGTATCACCTGTGTCTGTGGCTACATCACCTGTGTCTGTGTGTATCACCTGTGTCTGTCTGTCTGTGTGTATCACCTGTGTCTGTCTGTCTGTGTGTATCACCTGTGTCTGTGTCTACATCACCTGTGTCTGTGGCTACATCACCTGTGTCTGTGTGTATCACCTGTGTCTGTCTGTCTGTGTGTATCACCTGTGTCTGTGTCTACATCACCTGTGTCTGTGTGAATTCGCGGTTTGTGATCTCGGCCCTTTCGTTCCCCAGCTCTATGGAGTGTTGATGATGACGATTGGTGGCGCCCTCTCCTCCATCGTCCTTTCGATCGTCCACGCCAAATACGAACATCTCGAGAACAACGGGGACAATGAGGGAAAGGGGGATGTGCACCTCAACATGTTGCCACAAAAATAGACTCACAACACAGAGACATATAGACTTCCCACACAGAGACCCACAGACTCACCACACAGAGACCGATAGACTCACAACAAACAGACCCACAGACTCGTCATATAGAGAACCACAGAATTACCACACAGAGAGCCATAGACTCACCATACAGAGACCCACAGACTCACCACACATAGACCCATAGACTCACCACACAGAGACCCACAGAATCACCACACAGAGACCCACAGACTCACCACACAGAGACCCACAGACTCACCTCACAGACCCATAGACTCGCCATACAGAGACCCATAGACTCCCCATACAGAGACCCATAGACTCCCCACACAGAGACCCATAGACTCACAACACAGAGACCCATAGACTCCCCACACAGAGACCCACAGACTCACCACACAGAGACCGATAGACTCACCACACACAGACCCACAGACTCACCACACACAGACCCACAGACTCAACACAGGGACCCACAGACTCACCACACAGAGACCACAGACTCACCACACAGAAACCCATAGACTCACCACACAGAGACCCACAGAAACACCACACAGAGACCCACAGACTCCCCACACAGAGACCCATAGACTCATCACACATAGATCCATAGATTCACCACACAGAGACCCATAGACTCACCACACATAGACCCACAGACTCACCACACAGAGACCCACAGACTCATCACACAGAGACCCATAGACTCATCACACAGAGACCCACAGACTCACCACACAGAGACCCATAGACTCACCACACAGAGACCCACAGACTCACCACACAGAGACCCACAGACTCACCACACAGAGACCCATAGACTCACCACACAGAGACCCACAGACTCACCGCACAGAGACCCATAAACTCACCACACAGAGACCCATAGACTCACCACACAGAGACCCACAGATACACCACACAGAGACCCATAGACTCACCACACAGAGACCCACAGACTCACCACACAGAGACCCACAAACTCACCACACAGAGACCCACAGACTCATCACACAGAGACCCATAGACTCATCACACAGAGACCCACAGACTCACCACACAGAGACCCATAGACTCACCACACAGAGACCCACAGACTCACCACACAGAGACCCACAGACTCATCACACAGAGACCCACAGACTCACCACACAGAGACCCATAGACTCATCACACAGAGACCCACAGACTCACCACACAGAGACCCATAGACTCACCACACAGAGACCCACAGACTCACCACACAGAGACCCACAGACTCATCACACAGAGACCCACAGACTCACCACACAGAGACCCATAGACTCACCACACAGAGACCCATAGACTCACCACACAGAGACCCACAGACTCACCACACAGAGACCCATAAACTCACCACACAGACACCCATAGACTCACCACACAGAGAGCCACAGATACACCACACAGAGACCCATAGACTCACCACACATAGACCCACAGACTCACCACACAGAGACCCACAGACTCACCACACAGAGACCCACAGGCTCATCACACAGAGACCCATAGACTCATCACACAGATACCCACAGACTCACCACACAGAGACCCACAGACTCACCACACAGAGACCCATAGACTCACCACACAGAGACCCACAGACTCACCACACAGAGACCCACAGAGTCATCACACAGAGACCCATTGACTCATCACACAGAGACCCACAGACTCATCACACAGAGACCCACAGACTCACCACACAGAGACCCATAGACTCACCACACAGAGACCCATAGACTCACCACACAGAGACCCACAGACTCACCACACAGAGACCCACAGACTCACCACACAGAGACCCACAGACTCACCACACAGAGACCCACAGACTCACCACACAGAGACCCACAGACTCATCACACAGAGACCCATAGACTCATCACACAGAGACCCACAGACTCACCACACAGAGACCCACAGGCTCACCACACAGAGACCCATAGACTCACCACACAGAGACCCACAGACTCACCACACAGAGACCCACAGACTCATCACACAGAGACCCACAGACTCACCACACAGAGACCCACAGACTCACCACACAGAGACCCACAGACTCACCACACAGAGATCCACAGACTCACCACACAGAGACCCACAGACTCATCACACAGAGACCCACAGACTCATCACACAGAGACCCATAGACTCATCACACAGAGACCCACAGACTGACAGAACAGGTTTAGGGTCCCATGGTTGACCCTCAGCGAATTAGGAGTGGGGCAGTGCTGGGCAGACTTCTGGGTGGAAGGTCTCGAGGAGTGGAAGGGGGGGGGGGCTGTATCAGAGGTGGCGGGGGGGGGGGCTGTAGTTGTTGTAGTTGTTGTAGTTGTTGTAGTAGGTGGTGGTGGTGATGCGTGATTGGTCGGTTTGCAGAGATTTGTCCGCGAGGTTAAGGGGCGCGTGGCTTCGTGGATCGTGAATCGAGGTTAATTGTATAGATTCTTGTCCTGTTGCCGCGTCGATTCATTTCCCATCGATCAATGGATCCGAGTCATCCCATTGGTTAGCGTGGCACGCGTCTTTTTTATTGTTCTGGGTTCCACGGCTCAACGTCGTCTCCGTGAAAGGTTCTCAATAAAGACGATGCCTTGGTGCATGTGTGGCGGCGAGCGGGTGTGTGGGTGAGTGAGTGAGTGGATGAGTTAGTGGGTGAGTGAGTGTGTGGGTGAGTGGGTGAGTGAGTGAGCGGGTGGGTGAGTGGGTGAGTGAGTGAGTGGGTAAGTGAGTGTGTGGGTGAGTGAGTGGATGAGTTAGTGAGTGAGTGAGTGGGTGAGTGAGTGAGTGGGTAGGTGAGTGGGTGGGTGGGTGAGTGAGTGGGTGAGTGAGTGGGTGGGTGAGTGAGTGGGTGGGTTAGTGAGTGAGTGGGTGAGTAAGTGAGTAACTGAGTAAAATGGTGGGTGAGTGTATGAGTGGGTGGGTGGGTGAGTGAGTGGGTGAGTGAGTGAGTAGGTGAGTAAGTGGGTTGGTGATTGAGTGGGTGAGTGAGTGGATGAGTGCGTGGGTGAGTGAGTGAGTGGGTGAGTGAGTGAGTGGTTGATTGAGTGTGGGTGAGTGAGTGAGTGGGTGAGTGAGTGGGTGAGTGACTGAGTAAGATGGTGGCTGAGTGTATGAGTGGGTGAGTGAGTGAGTGTGTGAGTGAGTGGGTGAGTGGGTGGGTGAGTGAGTGGGTGGGTGAGTGAGTGGGTGAGTGAGTAGGGGAGTAAGTGGGTGGGTGATTGAGTGGGTGAGTGATTGGGTGAGTAAGTGGGTGAGCAGTGAGTGAGAGGGTGGTTAAGTGAGTGAGTGGGTGAGTGAGAGCTATCACCACACTATCACCACACTATTGCCACGCTGAATCTAAATGAATACTAAATTATAAGAGTCGATGTCACAACGATAATAATGCATAAACGTGTCAGCGATCTTACAAGCTACATTTAAAGCACCGTCAAAATTCGGAACAAACGTTGGGTATAAAAATGTAACGATGAAGAAAATATCATTGTCTACTTAACACACATCAGGTAAAACAAATACAGGAATAACAACAATACCCAGAGACAATTACCAACTATTAACTACAACGCAATCGCATCGAGATCAAACGAAAACATTGTGAACATTTGGATAAAATAAAAAAAAATGACTTAGAGTTTTGACGGAATTGCAATGGGCTGCTGCTGCTGCTGTGACAGCCACTCGTGGCAATTGTCACAAGTGGCTTGCTGATGCTGCTGGTACCTACTGCTGCTGCTGCTAGCTGCTGCTGCTGCTAATAGCTGCTGCTGCTGCTGGTGCTGCTGCTGGTAGCTGCTGCTGGTGCTGCTGCTGGTAGCTGCTGCTGCTGGTGCTGCTGTTGCTGCTGGTAGCTGCTGCTGCTGCTGGTAGCTGCTGGTAGCTGCTGCCGGTAGCTGCTGCTGCTGCTGGTAGCTGCTGCTGCTGCTGGTAGCTGCTGCTGCTGCTGGTAGCTGCAGCTGCAGCTGGTAGCTGCTGCTGATGCTGCTGCTGGTAGCTGCTGCTGCTGCTGGTAGCTGCTGCTGCTGGTAGCTGCTGCTGCTGGTAGCTGCTGCTGCTGGTAGCTGCAGCTGCAGCTGGTTGCTGCTGCTGGTAGCTGCTGCTGGTAGCTGCTGCTGGTAGCTGCTGCTGCTGGTAGCTGCTGCTGCTGCTGGTAGCTGCTGCTGCTGGTGCTGCTGTTGCTGCTGGTAGCTGCTGCTGCTAGCTGCTGCTGGTAGCTGCTGCTGCTGATAGCTGCTGCTGCTGCTGGTAGCTGCTGCTGGTAGCTGCTGCTGCTGCTGGTAGCTGCTGTTGCTGCTGCTGGTAGCTGCTGCTGCTGCTGCTGGTAGCTGCTGCTGGTAGCTGCTGCTGCTGCTGGTAGCTGCTGCTGCTGGTAGCTGCTGCTGCTGCTGGTAGCTGCTGCTGCTGGTAGCTGCTGCTGCTGCTGCTGGTAGCTGCTGCTGCTGCTGGTAGCTGCTGCTGCTGCTAGCTGCAGCAGCGAGACGGCCGCACCTGGAGGCGGGGAGGAGGCGTGGGGGTGACGCTGCCCACGTGTCACTGTCCAGGTGAGAGACTCCACGTGTCACTGTCCAGGTGAGAGACTCCACGTGTCACTGTCCAGGTGAGAGACTCCACGTGTCACTGTCCAGGTGAGTGACTCCACGTGTCACTGTCCAGGTGAGACACTCCACGTGACACTGTCCAGGTGAGAGACTCCACGTGTCACTGTCCAGGTGAGAGACTCCACGTGACACTGTCCAGGTGAGTGACTCCACGTGACACTGTCCAGGTGAGTGACTCCACGTGTCACTGTCCAGGTGAGAGACTCCACGTGACACTGTCCAGGTGAGTGACTCTACGTGTCACTGTCCAGGTGAGAGACTCCACGTGACACTGTCCAGATGAGACACTCCACGTGACACTGTCCAGGTGAGTGACTCCACGTGTCACTGTCCAGGTGAGACACTCCACGTGTCACTGTCCAGGTGAATGACTCTACGTGTCACTGTCCAGGTGAGACACTCCACGTGACACTGTCCAGGTGAGAGACTCCACGTGTCACTGTCCAGGTGAGTGACTCCACGTGTCACTGTCCAGGTGAGAGACTCCACGTGACACTGTCCAGGTGAGTGACTCCACGTGACACTGTCCAGGTGAGTGACTCCACGTGTCACTGTCCAGGTGAGAGACTCCACGTGACACTGTCCAGGTGAGTGACTCTACGTGTCACTGTCCAGGTGAGAGACTCCACGTGACACTGTCCAGATGAGACACTCCACGTGACACTGTCCAGGTGAGTGACTCCACGTGTCACTGTCCAGGTGAGACACTCCACGTGTCACTGTCCAGGTGAGAGACTCCACGTGTCACTGTCCAGGTGAGAGACTCCACGTGTCACTGTCCAGGTGAGAGACTCCACGTGTCACTGTCCAGGTGAGTGACTCCACGTGTCACTGTCCAGGTGAGACACTCCACGTGACACTGTCCAGGTGAGAGACTCCACGTGTCACTGTCCAGGTGAGAGACTCCACGTGACACTGTCCAGGTGAGTGACTCCACGTGACACTGTCCAGGTGAGTGACTCCACGTGTCACTGTCCAGGTGAGAGACTCCACGTGACACTGTCCAGGTGAGTGACTCTACGTGTCACTGTCCAGGTGAGAGACTCCACGTGACACTGTCCAGATGAGACACTCCACGTGACACTGTCCAGGTGAGTGACTCCACGTGTCACTGTCCAGGTGAGACACTCCACGTGTCACTGTCCAGGTGAATGACTCTACGTGTCACTGTCCAGGTGAGACACTCCACGTGACACTGTCCAGGTGAGAGACTCCACGTGTCACTGTCCAGGTGAGTGACTCCACGTGTCACTGTCCAGGTGAGAGACTCCACGTGACACTGTCCAGGTGAGTGACTCCACGTGACACTGTCCAGGTGAGTGACTCCACGTGTCACTGTCCAGGTGAGAGACTCCACGTGACACTGTCCAGGTGAGTGACTCTACGTGTCACTGTCCAGGTGAGAGACTCCACGTGACACTGTCCAGATGAGACACTCCACGTGACACTGTCCAGGTGAGTGACTCCACGTGTCACTGTCCAGGTGAGACACTCCACGTGTCACTGTCCAGGTGAGAGACTCCACGTGTCACTGTCCAGGTGAGAGACTCCACGTGTCACTGTCCAGGTGAGAGACTCCACGTGTCACTGTCCAGGTGAGTGACTCCACGTGTCACTGTCCAGGTGAGACACTCCACGTGACACTGTCCAGGTGAGAGACTCCACGTGTCACTGTCCAGGTGAGAGACTCCACGTGACACTGTCCAGGTGAGTGACTCCACGTGACACTGTCCAGGTGAGTGACTCCACGTGTCACTGTCCAGGTGAGAGACTCCACGTGACACTGTCCAGGTGAGTGACTCTACGTGTCACTGTCCAGGTGAGAGACTCCACGTGACACTGTCCAGATGAGACACTCCACGTGACACTGTCCAGGTGAGTGACTCCACGTGTCACTGTCCAGGTGAGACACTCCACGTGTCACTGTCCAGGTGAATGACTCTACGTGTCACTGTCCAGGTGAGACACTCCACGTGACACTGTCCAGGTGAGAGACTCCACGTGTCACTGTCCAGGTGAGAGACTCCACGTGACACTGTCCAGGTGAGTGACTCCACGTGACACTGTCCAGGTGAGTGACTCCACGTGTCACTGTCCAGGTGAGAGACTCCACGTGACACTGTCCAGGTGAGTGACTCTACGTGTCACTGTCCAGGTGAGAGACTCCACGTGACACTGTCCAGATGAGACACTCCACGTGACACTGTCCAGGTGAGTGACTCCACGTGTCACTGTCCAGGTGAGACACTCCACGTGTCACTGTCCAGGTGAGAGACTCCACGTGTCACTGTCCAGGTGAGAGACTCCACGTGTCACTGTCCAGGTGAGAGACTCCACGTGTCACTGTCCAGGTGAGTGACTCCACGTGTCACTGTCCAGGTGAGACACTCCACGTGACACTGTCCAGGTGAGAGACTCCACGTGTCACTGTCCAGGTGAGAGACTCCACGTGACACTGTCCAGGTGAGTGACTCCACGTGACACTGTCCAGGTGAGTGACTCCACGTGTCACTGTCCAGGTGAGAGACTCCACGTGACACTGTCCAGGTGAGTGACTCTACGTGTCACTGTCCAGGTGAGAGACTCCACGTGACACTGTCCAGATGAGACACTCCACGTGACACTGTCCAGGTGAGTGACTCCACGTGTCACTGTCCAGGTGAGACACTCCACGTGTCACTGTCCAGGTGAATGACTCTACGTGTCACTGTCCAGGTGAGACACTCCACGTGACACTGTCCAGGTGAGAGACTCCACGTGTCACTGTCCAGGTGAGAGACTCCACGTGACACTGTCCAGGTGAGAGACTCCACGTGACACTGTCCAGGTGAGACACTCCACGTGTCACTGTCCAGGTGAGTGACTCCACGTGTCACTGTCCAGGTGAGAGACTCCACGTGACACTGTCCAGGTGAGAGACTCCATGTGACACTGTCCAGGTGAGACACTCCACGTGTCACTGTCCAGGTGAGTGACTCCACGTGTCACTGTCCAGATGAGTGACTCCACGTGTCACTGTCCAGGTGAGAGACTCCACGTGACACTGTCCAGGTGAGACACTCCACGTGTCACTGTCCAGGTGAGTGACTCCACGTGTCACTGTCCCGGTGAGAGACTCCACGTGTCACTGTCCAGGTGAGTGACTCCACGTGTCACTGTCCAGGTGAGTCACTCCACGTGTCACTGTCCAGGTGAGTGACTCCACGTGTCACTGTCCAGGTGAGAGACTCCACGTAACACTGTCCACGTGAGAGACTCCACGTGACACTGTCCAGGTGAGTGACTCCACGTGTCACTGTCCAGGTGAGAGACTCCACGTGTCACTGTCCAGGTGAGAGACTCCACGTGTCACTGTCCAGGTGAGACACTCCACGTGTCACTGTCCACGTGAGTGACTCCACGTGTCACTGTCCAGGTGAGTCATTCCACGTGTCACTGTCCAGGTGAGAGACTCCACGTGACACTGTCCAGGTGAGACACTCCACGTGTCACTGTCCAGGTGAGTGACTCCACGTGTCACTGTCCAGGTGAGTGACTCCACGTGTCACTGTCCAGGTGAGTCACTCCCCGTGTCACTGTCCAGGTGAGTGACTCCACGTGTCACTGTCCAGGTGAGAGACTCCACGTAACACTGTCCAGGTGAGAGACTCCACGTGACACTGTCCAGGTGAGTGACTCCACGTGTCACTGTCCAGGTGAGAGACTCCACGTGTCACTGTCCAGGTGAGACACTCCACGTGTCACTGTCCAGGTGAGTGACTCCACGTGTCACTGTCCAGGTGAGTCACTCCACGTGTCACTGTCCAGGTGAGTGACTCCACGTGTCACTGTCCAGGTAAGTCACTCCACGTGCCACTGTCCACGTGAGTGACTCCACGTGTCACTGTCCAGGTGAGTGACTCCACGTGTCACTGTCCAGGTGAGACACACCACGTGTCACTGCCCAGGTGAGACACACCACGTGACACTGTCCAGGTGAGTCACTCCACGTGTCACTGTCCAGGTGAGTGACTCCACGTGTCACTGTCCAGGTGAGTGACTCCACGTGACACTGTCCAGGTGAGTCACTCCACGTGACACTGTCCAAGTGAGAGACACCACGTGACACTGTCCAGGTGAGTGACTCCACGTGTCACTGTCCAGGTGAGAGACACAACATGTCTCTGTCCAGGTGAGAGACACCACGTGACACTGTCCAGGTGAGAGACACCACGTGTCACTGTCCAGGCAAAGACTAATTAGAGAATCCATTGAAATTGAGAGGAATAAAAATAACTTTAATCACTCTGACAGCTACAGGCTTAGTGCGGCCTGGAAGCGTATTATTAAATAATACACATTACATTTTGATTTAAAGCTTTCGTGACTGCAGTAATTCATGTTCTTGGCTCTTTGGGTGGAGTCGCGTTGGGGGGAAGCAATAAAATAATAAAATATCTATGTTTGTTGTTTTGTTGTTTCCGTTCGGCGTGGCTTTGCCGAGGGAGCTAATAATATGAATGCACATTACAATTCCTTATAGGGGAAACACATACTAATTAACGGATTACTAACATAGCATATAATAACTAACACACATTACAACTAATTACTAATCTACAACTCATTACTAATCATAACCATTGACTGATTACTAATCGATTATATAATTACAATACCCCCCCCCCCTCCGCCTCTAATCACTGCACCTGATATGAGTTAAATGATGACGTCACCCTGCTGCTCTATTTTAAACCGGGAGCAAGCGAGGGCTTTACCATTCTGGCGAATTGCCAGATGATGCTAGATGTATTTACCAGCGAAACGTCGTACTCAAACTGTGAATGTTGTGGATTCACTCTTAAACACACCGGTTGGCTAAAGTAGTGAATTATTTGTCTTTTGTCAGTAGATACTACTGTAGAGTCAGTAGATACTACTGTAGAGTCAGTAGATACTACTGTAGAGTCAATAGATACTACTGTAGAGTCGGTAGATACTACAGTAGTGTCAGTAGATACTACTAGATTCAGTAGATACTACTATAGAGTCAGTAGATACTACTGTAGAGTCGGGAGATACTAGTGTAGAGTCAGTAGATACTACTTTAGTGTCAGTAGATACTACTATAGAGTCAGTAGATACTACTGTAGAGTCGGGAGATACTACTGTAGAGTCAGTAGATACTACTTTAGTGTCAGTAGATGCTACTATAGAGTCAGTAGATACTACTGTAGAGTCGGGAGACACTAATGTAGAGTCAGTAGATACTGCTGTAGAGTCAGTATATACTACTGTAGAGTCAGTAGATACTACTACAGAGTAAGTCGATACTACTGTAATCAGTAGATACTACGTGAGAGTCAGTAGATACTACTATAGTGTCAGTAGATACTAATGTAGAGTCAGTAGATACTACTGTAGAGTCAGTAGATACTACTATAGAGTCAGTAGAAACTACTGCAGAATCGGTAGATACTACTGTAGTGTCAGTAGATACTACTATAGAGTCAGGAGAAACTACCATAGAGTCAGAAGATACTACTGTAGTCAGTAGATACTACTGTAGAGTTGGTAGATGCTACTATAGTGATAGTAGATACTACTGTAGAGTCAGTAGACACTGCAAAATAGTCAGTACATACTATTGTAGAGTCTGCAGTTACTACTTCAGAGGCAGTAGATACTACTTTAGAGTCAGTAGATACTACTATAGTGTCAGTAGCTCCTACTACTTTACAGTAGGGAGAAACTACCATAGAGTCAGTAGATACTACTATAGAGTCAGTAGACAATACTGTAAAATCGGTAGATACTACTGTAGAGTCAGTAGATACTACTGTAGAGTCAGTAGATGCTACTGTAGAGTCAGTAGAAACTACTGTAGAGTCAGTAGATACTACTTAAGAGTCAGTAGATACTGCTGTAGTCAGTAGATACTACTGTAGAGTCAGTAGATACTACTTTAGAGTCAGTAGATACTACTGTAGTCAGTAGATACTACTGTAGAGTCGGTAGATACTATTATAGTGTCAATAGATACTACTACAGAGTAAGTAGATACTACTGTAGTTAGTAGATACAACTGTAGAGTCGGTAGATACTACTATAGTGTTAGGAGATACTACTACAGAATCAGTAGATACTACTATAGAGTCAGTAGATACTACTATAGAGTCATGAGATACTACTGTAGAGTCGGTAAAAACTACTGTAGTGTCAGTAGGTTCTACTTTAGAGTCTGCAGATACTACTGTAGATTCAGTAGATACTGCTATAGAGTCGGGAGAAACTACTGTAGAGTCAGTAGATACTACTGTAGAGTCTGCAGAAACTACTACAGAGTCAGTAGATACAACTGTATAGTCAGTAGATACTGCTATAGTCAGTAGATACTATTATAGTGTTAGTAGATACTACTACAGAGTCAGTAGATACTACTGTAGTCAGTAGATACTACTGTAGAGTCAGAAGTTACTACTTTAGAGTCAGTAGATACTACTGTAGAGTCAGTAGATACTACTGTAAAATCGGTAGATACTACTGTAGTGTCAGTAGATACTACTATAGAGTCTGTACACACTACTATAGAGTCAGTAGAAACTACTGTAGAGTCAGTAGATACTACTGTCGAGTCTGTACACACTGCTACAGAGTCAGTAGATACTACTGTAGAGTCAGTAGATACTGCAAAATAGTCAGTAGAGACTATAATAGTGTTAGTAGATTCTACTACAGAGTCAGTAGATACTACTGTAGAGTCAGTAGATACTTCTACAGAGTAAGTAGATACTACTGTAGTCAGTAGATACTACTTTAGTCAGTAGATACTACTGTAGAGTCGGTAGATACTACTATAGTGTCAGTAGATACTACTGTAGAGTCAGTAGATACTACTGTGGACAGTAGATACTACTGCAGAGTCGGTAGATAATACTATAGTGTCAGTACATACTACTATAGAGAAAGTAGATACTACTTTAGAGTCAGTAGATACTACTTTAGAGTCGGGAGAAACTACCATAGAGTCAGTAGATCCTACTGTAGAGTCAGTAGACAACACTGTAGAATCGGTAGATACTACTTTAGAGTCAGTAGATACTACTGTAGAGTCAGTAGATACTACTGTAGAGTCAGCAGATGCTACTGTAGAGTCAGTAGAAACTACTGTAGAGTCAGTAGATACTACTTTAGAGTCAGTAGCTACTACTGTAGTCAGTAGATACTACTGTAGAGTTAGTAGATATTACTTTAGAGTCAGTAGATACTACTGTAGTCAGTAGATACTACTGTAGAGTCGGTAGATACTACTATAATGTCAGTAGATACAACTACTGAGTAAGTAAATACTACTGTAGTTAGTAGATACTACTGTAGAGTCGGTAGATACTACTATAGTGTTAGGAGATACTACTACAGAATCAGTAGATACTACTGTAGAGTCAGTAGATACTACTATAGAGTCAGTAGATACTACTGTAGAGTCTGCAGAAACTACTACAGAGTCAGTAGATACTACTGTAGAGTCGGTAGATAATACTATAGTGTCAGGACATACTACTACAGAGTAAGTAGATACTACTTTAGAGTCAGTAGATACTACTTTAGTGTAGGGAGAAATTACCATAGACACAGTAGATACTACTATAGAGTCAGTAGACAATACTGTAGAATCGGTAGATACTACTTCAGAGTCAGTAGATACTACTTTAGGGTCAGTAGATACTACTGTAGTCAGTAGATACTACTGTAGAGTCAGTAGATACTACTTTAGAGTCAGTAGATACTACTGTAGTCAGTAGATTCTACTGCAGAGTCGGTAGATACTACAATAGTGTCAGTAGATACTACTATAGAGTCAGTAGACAATACTGTAGAATCGGTAGATACTACAGTATTGTCAGTAGATACTACTATAGAGTCTGTAGATACTACTGTATAGTCAGTAGATACTACTATAGAGTTGGAAGAAACTACCATAGAGTCAGTAGATACTACTGTAGAGTCAGTAGATACTACTGTAGTCAGTAGATACTACTGTAGAGTCGGTAGAAACTAATATAGTGTCAGTAGATACTACTACAGAGTAAGTAGATACTACTGTAGTTAGTAGATACTACTGTAGAGTCGGTAGATACTACTATAGTGTTAGGAGATACTACTACAGAGTCAGTAGATACTACTGTAGAGTCAGTAGATACTGCAAAATAGTCAGTAGATACTATTATAGTGTTAGTAGACACTACTACAGAGTCAGTAGATACTACTGTAAAGTCAGTAGATACTGCTAAAGAGTAAGTGGATACAACTGTAGTCAGTAGATACTACTTTAGTCATTAGATACTACTGTAGAGTCGGTAGATACTGCTATAGTGTCAGTAGATACTACTGTAGAGTCAGTAGATACTACTGTAGTCAGTAGATACTACTGTAGAGTCGGTAGATAATACTATAGTGTCAGGACATACTACTACAGAGTAAGTAGATACTACTTTAGAGTCAGTAGATACTACTTTAGTGTAGGGAGAAACTACCATAGACACAGTAGATACTACTATAGAGTCAGTAGACAATACTGTAGAATAGGTAGATACTACTTTAGAGTCAGTAGATACTACTTTAGGGTCAGTAGATACTACTGTAGTCAGTAGATACTACTGTAGAGTCAGAAGATACTACTTTAGAGTCAGTAGATACTACTGTAGTCAGTAGATTCTACTGCAGAGTCGGTAGATACTACTATAGTGTCAGTAGATACTACTATAGAGTCAGTAGACAATACTGTAGAATCGGTAGATACTACAGTAGTGTCTGTAGATACTACTGTAGAGTCAGTAGATGCTACTGTAGAGTCAGTAGATACTGCAAAATAGTCAGTAGATACTATTATAGTGTTAGTAGATACTACTACAGAGTCAGTAGATACTACTGTAAAGTCAGTAGATACTGCTAAAGAGTAAGTGGATACTACTGTAGTCAGTAGATACTACTTTAGTCATTAGATACTACTGTAGAGTCGGTAGATACTACTATAGTGTCAGTAGATACTACTGTAGAGTCAGTAGATACTACTGTAGTCAGTAGATACTACTGTAGAGTCTGTAGATAATACTATAGTGTCAAGACATACTACTACAGAGTAAGTAGATACTACTTTGGAGTCAGTAGATACTACTTTAGTGTAGGGAGAAACTACCATAGAGTCAGTAGATACTACTATAGAGTCAGTAGACAATACGGTAGAATCGGTAGACACTACTTTAGAGTCAGTAGATACTACTATAGAGTCAGTAGATACTACTGTAGTCAGTAGATACTACTGTAGAGTCGGCAGATACTACTTTAGTGTCAGTAGATACTACTACAGAGTAAGTAGATACATCTGTGGTTAGTAGATACTACTGTAGAGTCGGTAGATACTACTATAGTGTTAGGAGATACTACTACAGAATCAGTAGATACTACTGTAAAGTCAGTAGATACTGCTAAAGAGTAAGTGGATACAACTGTAGTCAGTAGATACTACTTTAGTCATTAGATACTACTGTAGAGTCGGTAGATACTACTATAGTGTCAGTAGATACTACTGTAGAGTCAGTAGATACTACTGTAGTCAGTAGATACTACTGTAGAGTCGGTAGATAATACTATAGTGTCAGGACATACTACTACAGAGTAAGTAGATACTACTTTAGAGTCAGTAGATACTACTTTAGTGTAGGGAGAAACTACCATAGACACAGTAGATACTACTATAGAGTCAGTAGACAATACTGTAGAATAGGTAGATACTACTTTAGAGTCAGTAGATACTACTTTAGGGTCAGTAGATACTACTGTAGTCAGTAGATACTACTGTAGAGTCAGAAGATACTACTTTAGAGTCAGTAGATACTACTGTAGTCAGTAGATTCTACTGCAGAGTCGGTAGATACTACTATAGTGTCAGTAGATACTACTATAGAGTCAGTAGACAATACTGTAGAATCGGTAGATACTACAGTAGTGTCAGTAGATACTACTGTAGAGTCAGTAGATACTACTGTAGAGTCAGTAGATACTGCAAAATAGTCAGTAGATACTATTATAGTGTTAGTAGATACTACTACAGAGTCAGTAGATACTATTGTAAAGTCAGTAGATACTGCTAAAGAGTAAGTGGATACTACTGTAGTCAGTAGATACTACTTTAGTCATTAGATACTACTGTAGAGTCGGTAGATACTACTATAGTGTCAGTAGATACTACTGTAGAGTCAGTAGATACTACTGTAGTAAGTAGATACTACTGTAGAGTCTGTAGATAATACTATAGTGTCAAGACATACTACTACAGAGTAAGTAGATACTACTTTGGAGTCAGTAGATACTACTTTAGTGTAGGGAGAAACTACCATAGAGTCAGTAGATACTACTATAGAGTCAGTAGACAATACTGTAGAATCGGTAGATACTACTTTAGAGTCAGTAGATACTACTATAGAGTCAGTAGATACTACTGTAGTCAGTAGATACTACTGTAGAGTCGGCAGATACTACTTTAGTGTCAGTAGATACTACTACAGAGTAAGTAGATACTACTGTGGTTAGTAGATACTACTGTAGAGTCGGTAGATACTACTATAGTGCTAGGAGATACTACTACAGAATCAGTAGATACTACTGTAGAGTCAGTAGATACTACTATAGAGTCAGTAGATACTACTGTAGGGTCTGCAGAAACTATTACAGAGTCAGTAGATACTACTGTATAGTCAGTAGATACTGCTATAGTCAGTAGATACTATTATAGTGTTAGTAGATACTACTACAGCGTCAGTAGATACTACTGTAGTCAATAGATACTACTATATAGTCAGTAGACAATACTGTAGAATCGGTAGATACTACTGTAGAGTCAGTAGATACTACTGTAGAGTCTGCAGACACTACTACAGAGTCATTCGATACTACTTTAGAGTCAGTAGATACTACTTTAGAGTCAGTAGATACTACTGTAGTCAGTAGATACTACTGTAGAGTCAGTAGTTACTACTTTAGAGTCAATAGATACTACTGTAGAGTCAGTAGATACTACTGTAGAATCGGTAGATACTACTTTAGTGTCAGTAGATACTACTATAGAGTCTTTACACACTACTATAGAGTCAGTAGATAATACTGTAGAGTCAGTAGATACTACTGTAGAGTCAGTAGATACTACTGTAGAGTCTGTACACACTGCTACAGAGTCAGTAGATACTACTGTAGAGTCAGCAGATACTGCAAAATAGTCAGTAGATACTATTATAGTGTTAGTAGACACTACTACAGAGTCAGTAGATACTACTGTAAAGTCAGTAGATACTGCTAAAGAGTAAGTGGATACAACTGTAGTCAGTAGATACTACTTTAGTCATTAGATACTACTGTAGAGTCGGTAGATACTACTATAGTGTCAGTAGATACGACTGTAGAGTCAGTAGATACTACTGTAGTCAGTAGATACTACTGTAGAGTCGGTAGATAATACTATAGTGTCAGGACATACTACTACAGAGTAAGTAGATACTACTTTAGAGTCAGTAGATACTACTTTAGTGTAGGGAGAAAATACCATAGACACAGTAGATACTACTATAGAGTCAGTAGACAATACTGTAGAATCGGTAGATACTACATTAGAGTCAGTAGATACTACTTTAGGGTCAGTAGATACTACTGTAGTCAGTAGATACTACTGTAGAGTCAGTAGATACTACTTTAGAGTCAGTAGATACTACTGTAGTCAGTAGATTCTACTGCAGAGTCGGTAGATACTACTATAGTGTCAGTAGATACTACTACAGAATCAGTAGATACTACTGTAGAGTCAGTAGATACTACTATAGAGTCAGTAGATACTACTGTAGAGTCGGTAAAAACTACTGTAGTGTAAGTAGGTACTACTTTAGAGTCTGTAGATACTACTGTATAGTCAGTAGATACTGCTATAGTCAGTAGATGCAACTGTAGAGTCAGTAGATGCTACTGTAGAGACAGTAGAAACTACTATATTCAGTAGATACTACTGTAGAGTCTGCAGACACTACTACAGAGTCAGTAAATACTACTGTAGAGTCAGTAGATACTACTTTAGAGTCAGTATATACTACTTTAGAGTCTGCAGACACTACTACAGAGTCAGTAGATACTACTGTAGAGTCAGTAGATACTACTTTAGAGTCTGCAGACACTACTACAGAGTCAGTAGATACTACTGTAGTCCGTAGATACCACTACAGAGTAAGTATATACTACTGTAGTTAGTAGATACTACTGTAGAGTCGGTAGATACTAGTATAGTGTTAGGAGATTCTACTACAGAATCAGTAGATACTACTGTAGAATCAGTAGATACTACTATAGAGTCAGTAGATACTACTGTAATGTCCGTAAAAACTACTGTAGTGTCAGTAGGTTCTACTTTAGAGTCTGTAGATACTACTGTAGAGTCAGTAGATACTGCTATAGAGTCGGGAGAAACTACTGTAGAGTCAGTAGATACTACTGTAGAGTCTGCAGAAACTACTACAGAGTCAGTAGACACTACTGTATAGTGAGTAGATACTATTACAGTGTTAGTAGATACTACTACAGAGTCAGTAGACTCTTCTGTAGAGTGAGTAGATACTAGTATAGAGTCATGAGATACTACTGTAGAGTCGGTAAAAACTACTGTAGTGTCAGTAGGTTCTACTTTAGAGTCTGTAGATACTACTGTAGATTCAGTAGATACTGCTATAGAGTCGGGAGAAACTACTGTAAAGTCAGTAGATACTACTGTAGAGTCTGCAGAAACTACTACAGAGTCAGTAGATACTACTGTATAGTCAGTAGATACTATTACAGTGTTAGTAGATACTACTACAGAGTCAGTAGACTCTACTGTAGAGTCAGTAGATACTACTATAGAGTCAGTAGACAATACTGTAGAATCGGTAGATACTACAGTAGTGTCAGTAGATACTACTATAGAGTCTGTAGATACTACTGTATAGTCAGTAGATACTACTAAAGAGTTGGAAGAAACTACCATAGAGTCAGTAGATACTACTGTAGAGTCAGTAGATACTACTGTAGTCAGTAGATACTACTGTAGAGTCGGTAGAAACTAATATAGTGTCAGTAGATACTACTACAGAGTAAGTAGATACTACTGTAGTTAGTAGATACTACTGTAGAGTCGGTAGATACTACTATAGTGTTAGGAGATACTACTACAGAGTCAGTAGATACTACTGTAGAGTCAGTAGATACTGCAAAATAGTCAGTAGATACTATTATAGTGTTAGTAGACACTACTACAGAGTCAGTAGATACTACTGTAAAGTCAGTAGATACTGCTAAAGAGTAAGTGGATACAACTGTAGTCAGTAGATACTACTTTAGTCATTAGATACTACTGTAGAGTCGGTAGATACTACTATAGTGTCAGTAGATACTACTGTAGAGTCAGTAGATACTACTGTAGTCAGTAGATCCTACTGTAGAGTCGGTAGATAATACTATAGTGTCAGGACATACTACTACAGAGTCAGTAGACTCTACTGTAGAGTCAGTAGATACTACTATAGAGTCAGTAGACAATACTGTAGAATCGGTAGATACTACAGTAGTGTCAGTAGATACTACTATAGAGTCTGTAGATACTACTGTATAGTCCGTAGATACTACTATAGAGTTGGAAGAAACTACCATAGAGTCAGTAGATACTACTGTAGTCAGTAGATACTACTGTAGAGTCGGTAGAAACTAATATAGTGTCAGTAGATACTACTACAGAGTAAGTAGATACTACTGTAGTTAGTAGATACTACTGTAGAGTCGGTAGATACTACTATAGTGTTAGGAGATACTACTACAGAGTCAGTAGATACTACTGTAGAGTCAGTAGATACTGCAAAATAGTCAGTAGATACTATTATAGTGTTAGTAGACACTACTACAGAGTCAGTAGATACTACTGTAAAGTCAGTAGATACTGCTAAAGAGTAAGTGGATACAACTGTAGTCAGTAGATACTACTTTAGTCATTAGATACTACTGTAGAGTCGGTAGATACTACTATAGTGTCAGTAGATACTACTGTAGAGTCAGTAGATACTACTGTAGTCAGTAGATACTACTGTAGAGTCGGTAGATAATACTATAGTGTCAGGACATACTACTACAGAGTAAGTAGATACTACTTTAGAGTCAGTAGATACTACTTTAGTGTAGGGAGAAACTACCATAGACACAGTAGATACTACTATAGAGTCAGTAGACAATACTGTAGAATCGGTAGATACTACTTTAGAGTCAGTAGATACTACTTTAGGGTCAGTAGATACTACTGTAGTCAGTAGATACTACTGTAGAGTCAGTAGATACTACTTTAGAGTCAGTAGATACTACTGTAGTCAGTAGATTCTACTGCAGAGTCGGTAGATACTACTATAGTGTCAGTAGATACTACTACAGAGTAAGTAGATACTACTGTAGTTAGTAGATACTACTGTAGAGTCGGTAGATACTACTATAGTGTTAGGAGATACTACTACAGAATCAGTAGATACTACTGTAGAGTCAGTAGATACTAATATAGAGTCAGTAGATACTACTGTAGAGTCGGTAAAATCTACTGTAGTGTAAGTAGGTACTACTTTAGAGTCTGTAGATACTACTGTATAGTCAGTAGATACTGCTATAGTCAGTAGATGCAACTGTAGAGTCAGTAGATGCTACTGTAGAGTCAGTAGAAACTACTATATTCAGTAGATACTACTGTAGAGTCTGCAGACACTACTACAGAGTCAATAGATACTACTGTAGAGTCAGTAGATACTACTACAGAGTCAGTAGATACTACTGTAGAGTCAGTAGATACTACTTTAGAGTCAGTATATACTACTTTAGAGTCTGCAGACACTACTACAGAGTCAGTAGATACTACTGTAGAGTCAGTAGATACTACTTTAGAGTCTGCAGACACTACTACAGAGTCAGTAGATACTACTGTAGTCCGTAGATACCACTACAGAGTAAGTATATACTACTGTAGTTAGTAGATACTACTGTAGAGTCGGTAGATACTAGTATAGTGTTAGGAGATACTACTACAGAGTCAGTAGACTCTTCTGTAGAGTGAGTAGATACTACTATAGAGTCATGAGATACTACTGTAGAGTCGGTAAAAACTACTGTAGTGTCAGTTGGTTCTACTTTAGAGTCTGTAGATACTACTGTAGATTCAGTAGATACTGCTATAGAGTCGGGAGAAACTACTGTAGATTCAGTAGATACTACTGTAGAGTCTGCAGAAACTACTACAGAGTCAGTAGATACTACTGTATAGTCAGTAGATACTATTACAGTGTTAGTAGATACTACTACAGAGTCAGTAGACTCTACTGTAGAGTCAGTAGATACTACTATAGAGTCAGTAGACAATACTGTAGAATCGGTAGATACTACAGTAGTGTCAGTAGATACTACTATAGAGTCTGTAGATACTACTGTGTAGTCAGTAGATACTACTATAGAGTTGGAAGAAACTACCATAGAGTCAGTAGATACTACTGTAGAGTCAGTATATACTACTGTAGTCAGTAGATACTACTGTAGAGTCGGTAGAAACTAATATAGTGTCAGTAGATACTACTACAGAGTAAGTAGATACTACTGTAATTAGTAGATACTACTGTAGAGTCGGAAGATACTATTATAGTGTTAGTAGACACTACTACAGAGTCAGTAGATACTACTGTAAAGTCAGTAGATACTGCTAAAGAGTAAGTGGATACAACTGTAGTCAGTAGATACTACTTTAGTAATTAGATACTACTGTAGAGTCAGTAGATACTACTGTAGTCAGTAGATACTACTGTAGATTCGGTAGATAATACCATAGTGTCAGGACATACTACTACAGAGTAAGTAAATACTACTTTGGAGTCAGTAGATACTACTTTAGTGTAGGGAGAAACTACCATAGACACAGTAGATACTACTATAGAGTCAGTAGACAATACTGTAGAATCGGAAGATACTACTTTAGAGTCAGTAGATACTACTTTAGGGTCAGTAGATACTACTGTAGTCAGTAGATACTACTGTAGAGTCAGTAGATACCTCTTTAGAGTCAATAGATACTACTGTAGTCAGTAGATTCTACTGCAGAGTCGGTAGATACTACTATAGTGTCAGTAGATACTACTACAGAGTAAGTAGATACTACTGTAGTTAGTAGATACTACTGTAGAGTCGGTAGATACTACTATAGTGTTAGGAGATACTACTACAGAATCAGTAGATACTACTGTAGAGTCGGTAAAAACTACTGTAGTGTAAGTAGGTACTACTTTACAGTCTGTAGATACTACTGTATAGTCAGTAGATACTGCTATAGTCAGTAGATTCAACTGTAGAGTCAGTAGATGCTACTGTAGAGTCAGTAGAAACTACTATATTCAGTAGATACTACTGTAGAGTCTGCAGACACTACTACAGAGTCAATAGATACTACTGTAGAGTCAGTAGATACTACTTTAGAGTCAGTATATACTACTTTAGAGTCTGTAGACACTACTACAGAGTCAGTAGATACTACTGTAGAGTCAGTAGATACTACTTTAGAGTCTGCAGACACTACTACAGAGTCAGTAGATACTACTGTAGTCCGTAGATACCACTACAGAGTAAGTATATACTACTGTAGTTAGTAGATACTACTGTAGAGTCGGTAGATACTAGTATAGTGTTAGGAGATTCTACTACAGAATCAGTAGATACTACTGTAGAATCAGTAGACTCTACTATAGAGTCAGTAGATACTACTGTAGTGTCGGTAAAAACTACTGTAGTGTCAGTAGGTTCTACTTTAGAGTCTGTAGATACTACTGTAGAGTCAGTAGATACTGCCATAGAGTCGGGAGAAACTACTGTAGAGTCAGTAGATACTACTGTAGAGTCTGCAGAAACTACTACAGAGTCAGTAGATACTACTGTATAGTCAGTAGATACTATTACAGTGTTAGTAGATACTACTACAGAGTCAGTAGACTCTACTGTAGAGTCAGTAGATACTACTATAGAGTCAGTAGACAATACTGTAGAATCGGTAGATACTACAGTAGTGTCAGTAGATACTACTATAGAGTCTGTAGATACTGCTAAAGAGTAAGTGGATACAACTGTAGTCAGTAGATACTACTTTAGTAATTAGATACTACTGTAGAGTCAGTAGATACTACTGTAGTCAGTAGATACTACTGTAGAGTCGGTAGATAATACTATAGTGTCAGGACATACTACTACAGAGTAAGTAGATACTACTTTAGAGTCAGTAGATACTACTTTAGTGTAGGGAGAAACTACCATAGACACAGTAGATACTACTATAGAGTCAGTAGACAATACTGTAGAATCGGTAGATACTACTTTAGAGTCAGTAGATACTACTTTAGGGTCATTAGATACTACTGTAGTCAGTAGATACTACTGTAGAGTCAGTAGATACCTCTTTAGAGTCAGTAGATACTACTGTAGTCAGTAGATTCTACTGCAGAGTCGGTAGATACTACTATAGTGTCAGTAGATACTGCTACAGAGTAAGTAGATACTACTGTAGTTAGTAGATACTACTGTAGAGTCGGTAGATACTACTATAGTGTTAGGAGATACTACTACAGAATCAGTAGATACTACTGTAGAGTCAGTAGATACTACTATAGAGTCAGTAGATACTACTGTAGAGTCGGTAAAAACTACTGTAGTGTAAGTAGGTACTACTTTACAGTCTGTAGATACTACTGTATAGTCAGTAGATACTGCTATAGTCAGTAGATTCAACTGTAGAGTCAGTAGATGCTACTGTAAAGTCAGTAGAAACTACTATATTCAGTAGATACTACTGTAGAGTCTGCAGACACTACTACAGAGTCAATAGATACTACTGTAGAGTCAGTAGATACTACTACAGAGTCAGTAGATACTACTGTAGAGTCAGTAGATACTACTTTAGAGTCAGTATATACTACTTTAGAGTCTGCAGACACTACTACAGAGTCAGTAGATACTACTGTAGAGTCAGTAGATACTACTTTAGAGTCAGCAGACACTACTACAGAGTCAGTAGATACTACTGTAGTCCGTAGATACCACTACAGAGTAAGTATATACTACTGTAGTTAGTAGATACTACTGTAGAGTCGGTAGATACTAGTATAGTGTTAGGAGATTCTACTACAGAATCAGTAGATACTACTGTAGAATCAGTAGACTCTACTATAGAGTCAGTAGATACTACTGTAGTGTCGGTAAAAACTACTGTAGTGTCAGTAGGTTCTACTTTAGAGTCTGTAGATACTACTGTAGAGTCAGTAGATACTGCTATAGAGTCGGGAGAAACTACTGTAGAGTCAGTAGATACTACTGTAGAGTCTGCAGAAACTACTACAGAGTCAGTAGATACTACTGTATAGTCAGTAGATACTATTACAGTGTTAGTAGATACTACTACAGAGTCAGTAGACTCTTCTGTAGAGTGAGTAGATACTACTATAGAGTCATGAGATACTACTGTAGAGTCGGTAAAAACTACTGTAGTGTCAGTAGGTTCTACTTTAGAGTCTGTAGATACTACTGTAGATTCAGTAGATACTGCTATAGAGTCGGGAGAAACTACTACAGAGTCAGTAGATACTACTGTAGTTAGTAGATACTACTGTAGAGTCGGTAGATACTACTATAGTGTTAGGAGATACTACTACAGAATCAGTAGATACTACTGTAGAGTCGGTAAAAACTACTGTAGTGTAAGTAGGTACTACTTTACAGTCTGTAGATACTACTGTATAGTCAGTAGATACTGCTATAGTCAGTAGATTCAACTGTAGAGTCAGTAGATGCTACTGTAGAGTCAGTAGAAACTACTATATTCAGTAGATACTACTGTAGAGTCTGCAGACACTACTACAGAGTCAATAGATACTACTGTAGAGTCAGTAGATACTACTTTAGAGTCAGTATATACTACTTTAGAGTCTGTAGACACTACTACAGAGTCAGTAGATACTACTGTAGAGTCAGTAGATACTACTTTAGAGTCTGCAGACACTACTACAGAGTCAGTAGATACTACTGTAGTCCGTAGATACCACTACAGAGTAAGTATATACTACTGTAGTTAGTAGATACTACTGTAGAGTCGGTAGATACTAGTATAGTGTTAGGAGATTCTACTACAGAATCAGTAGATACTACTGTAGAATCAGTAGACTCTACTATAGAGTCAGTAGATACTACTGTAGTGTCGGTAAAAACTACTGTAGTGTCAGTAGGTTCTACTTTAGAGTCTGTAGATACTACTGTAGAGTCAGTAGATACTGCTATAGAGTCGTGAGAAACTACTGTAGAGTCAGTAGATACTACTGTAGAGTCTGCAGAAACTACTACAGAGTCAGTAGATACTACTGTATAGTCAGTAGATACTATTACAGTGTTAGTAGATACTACTACAGAGTCAGTAGACTCTACTGTAGAGTCAGTAGATACTACTATAGAGTCAGTAGACAATACTGTAGAATCGGTAGATACTACAGTAGTGTCAGTAGATACTACTATAGAGTCTGTAGATACTGCTAAAGAGTAAGTGGATACAACTGTAGTCAGTAGATACTACTTTAGTAATTAGATACTACTGTAGAGTCAGTAGATACTACTGTAGTCAGTAGATACTACTGTAGAGTCGGTAGATAATACTATAGTGTCAGGACATACTACTACAGAGTAAGTAGATACTACTTTAGAGTCAGTAGATACTACTTTAGTGTAGGGAGAAACTACCATAGACACAGTAGATACTACTATAGAGTCAGTAGACAATACTGTAGAATCGGTAGATACTACTTTAGAGTCAGTAGATACTACTTTAGGGTCATTAGATACTACTGTAGTCAGTAGATACTACTGTAGAGTCAGTAGATACCTCTTTAGAGTCAGTAGATACTTCTGTAGTCAGTAGATTCTACTGCAGAGTCGGTAGATACTACTATAGTGTCAGTAGATACTGCTACAGAGTAAGTAGATACTACTGTAGTTAGTAGATACTACTGTAGAGTCGGTAGATACTACTATAGTGTTAGGAGATACTACTACAGAATCAGTAGATACTACTGTAGAGTCAGTAGATACTACTATAGAGTCAGTAGATACTACTGTAGAGTCGGTAAAAACTACTGTAGTGTAAGTAGGTACTACTTTACAGTCTGTAGATACTACTGTATAGTCAGTAGATACTGCTATAGTCAGTAGATTCAACTGTAGAGTCAGTAGATGCTACTGTAAAGTCAGTAGAAACTACTATATTCAGTAGATACTACTGTAGAGTCTGCAGACACTACTACAGAGTCAATAGATACTACTGTAGAGTCAGTAGATACTACTACAGAGTCAGTAGATACTACTGTAGAGTCAGTAGATACTACTTTAGAGTCAGTATATACTACTTTAGAGTCTGCAGACACTACTACAGAGTCAGTAGATACTACTGTAGAGTCAGTAGATACTACTTTAGAGTCAGCAGACACTACTACAGAGTCAGTAGATACTACTGTAGTCCGTAGATACCACTACAGAGTAAGTATATACTACTGCAGTTAGTAGATACTACTGTAGAGTCGGTAGATACTAGTATAGTGTTAGGAGATTCTACTACAGAATCAGTAGATACTACTGTAGAATCAGTAGACTCTACTATAGAGTCAGTAGATACTACTGTAGTGTCGGTAAAAACTACTGTAGTGTCAGTAGGTTCTACTTTAGAGTCTGTAGATACTACTGTAGAGTCAGTAGATACTGCTATAGAGTCGGGAGAAACTACTGTAGAGTCAGTAGATACTACTGTAGAGTCTGCAGAAACTACTACAGAGTCAGTAGATACTACTGTATAGTCAGTAGATACTATTACAGTGTTAGTAGATACTACTACAGAGTCAGTAGACTCTTCTGTAGAGTGAGGAGATACTACTATAGAGTCATGAGATACTACTGTAGAGTCGGTAAAAACTACTGTAGTGTCAGTAGGTTCTACTTTAGAGTCTGTAGATACTACTGTAGATTCAGTAGATACTGCTATAGAGTCGGGAGAAACTACTACAGAGTCAGTAGATACTACTGTAGTTAGTAGATACTACTGTAGAGTCGGTAGATACTACTATAGTGTTAGGAGATACTACTACAGAATCAGTAGATACTACTGTAGAGTCGGTAAAAACTACTGTAGTGTAAGTAGGTACTACTTTACAGTCTGTAGATACTACTGTATAGTCAGTAGATACTGCTATAGTCAGTAGATTCAACTGTAGAGTCAGTAGATGCTACTGTAGAGTCAGTAGAAACTACTATATTCAGTAGATACTACTGTAGAGTCTGCAGACACTACTACAGAGTCAATAGATACTACTGTAGAGTCAGTAGATACTACTTTAGAGTCAGTATATACTACTTTAGAGTCTGTAAACACTACTACAGAGTCAGTAGATACTACTGTAGAGTCAGTAGATACTACTTTAGAGTCTGCAGACACTACTACAGAGTCAGTAGATACTACTGTAGTCCGTAGATACCACTACAGAGTAAGTATATACTACTGTAGTTAGTAGATACTACTGTAGAGTCGGTAGATACTAGTATAGTGTTAGGAGATTCTACTACAGAATCAGTAGATACTACTGTAGAATCAGTAGACTCTACTATAGAGTCAGTAGATACTACTGTAGTGTCGGTAAAAACTACTGTAGTGTCAGTAGGTTCTACTTTAGAGTCTGTAGATACTACTGTAGAGTCAGTAGATACTGCTATAGAGTCGGGAGAAACTACTGTAGAGTCAGTAGATACTACTGTAGAGTCTGCAGAAACTACTACAGAGTCAGTAGATACTACTGTATAGTCAGTAGATACTATTACAGTGTTAGTAGATACTACTACAGAGTCAGTAGACTCTACTGTAGAGTCAGTAGATACTACTATAGAGTCAGTAGACAATACTGTAGAATCGGTAGATACTACAGTAGTGTCAGTAGATACTACTATAGAGTTTGTAGATACTGCTAAAGAGTAAGTGGATACAACTGTAGTCAGTAGATACTACTTTAGTAATTAGATACTACTGTAGAGTCAGTAGATACTACTGTAGTCAGTAGATACTACTGTAGAGTCGGTAGATAATACTATAGTGTCAGGACATACTACTACAGAGTAAGTAGATACTACTTTAGAGTCAGTAGATACTACTTTAGTGTAGGGAGAAACTACCATAGACACAGTAGATACTACTATAGAGTCAGTAGACAATACTGTAGAATCGGTAGATACTACTTTAGAGTCAGTAGATACTACTTTAGGGTCAGTAGATACTACTGTAGTCAGTAGATACTACTGTAGAGTCAGTAGATACCTCTTTAGAGTCAGTAGATACTACTGTAGTCAGTAGATTCTACTGCAGAGTCGGTAGATACTACTATAGTGTCAGTAGATACTACTACAGAGTAAGTAGATACTACTGTAGTTAGTAGATACTACTGTAGAGTCGGTAGATACTACTATAGTGTTAGGAGATACTACTACAGAATCAGTAGATACTACTGTAGAGTCAGTAGATACTACTATAGAGTCAGTAGATACTACTGTAGAGTCCGTAAAAACTACTGTAGTGAAAGTAGGTACTACTTTACAGTCTGTAGATACTACTGTATAGTCAGTAGATACTGCTATAGTCAGTAGATTCAACTGTAGAGTCAGTAGATGCTACTGTAGAGTCAGTAGAAACTACTATATTCAGTAGATACTACTGTAGAGTCTGCAGACACTACTACAGAGTCAATAGATACTACTGTAGAGTCAGTAGATACTACTACAGAGTCAGTAGATACTACTGTAGAGTCAGTAGATACTACTTTAGAGTCAGTATATACTACTTTAGAGTCTGCAGACACTACTACAGAGTCAGTAGATACTACTGTAGAGTCAGTAGATACTACTTTAGAGTCAGCAGACACTACTACAGAGTCAATAGATACTACTGTAGTCCGTAGATACCACTACAGAGTAAGTATATACTACTGTAGTTAGTAGATACTACTGTAGAGTCGGTAGATACTAGTATAGTGTTAGGAGATTCTACTACAGAATCAGTAGATACTACTGTAGAATCAGTAGACTCTACTATAGAGTCAGTAGATACTACTGTAGTGTCGGTAAAAACTACTGTAGTGTCAGTAGGTTCTACTTTAGAGTCTGTAGATACTACTGTAGAGTAAGTAGATACTGCTATAGAGTCGGGAGAAACTACTGTAGAGTCAGTAGATACTACTGTAGAGTCTGCAGAAACTACTACAGAGTCAGTAGATACTACTGTATAGTCAGTAGATACTATTACAGTGTTAGTAGATACTACTACAGAGTCAGTAGACTCTTCTGTAGAGTGAGTAGATACTACTATAGAGTCATGAGATACTACTGTAGAGTCGGTAAAACCTACTGTAGTGTCAGTAGGTTCTACTTTAGAGTCTGTAGATACTACTGTAGATTCAGTAGATACTGCTATAGAGTCGGGAGAAACTACTGTAGAGTCAGTAGATACTACTGTAGAGTCTGCAGAAACTACTACAGAGTCAGTAGATACTACTGTATAGTCAGTAGATACTATTACAGTGTTAGTAGATACTACTACAGAGTCAGTAGACTCTACTGTAGAGTCAGTAGATACTACTATAGAGTCAGTAGACAATACTGTAGAATCGGTAGATACTACAGTAGTGTCAGTAGATACTACTATAGAGTCTGTAGATACTACTGTATAGTCAGTAGATACTACTATAGAGTTGGAAGAAACTACCATAGAGTCAGTAGATACTACTGTAGAGTCAGTAGATACTACTGTAGTCAGTAGATACTACTGTAGAGTCGGTAGAAACTAATATAGTGTCAGTAGATACTACTACAGAGTAAGTAGATACTACTGTAGTTAGTAGATACTACTGTAGAGTCGGTAGATACTACTATATTGTTAGGAGATACTACTACAGAGTCAGTAGATACTACTGTAGAGTCAGTAGATACTGCAAAATAGTCAGTAGATACTATTATAGTGTTAGTAGACACTACTACAGAGTCAGTAGATACTACTGTAAAGTCAGTAGATACTGCTAAAGAGTAAGTGGATACAACTGTAGTCAGTAGATACTACTTTAGTCATTAGATACTACTGTAGAGTCGGTAGATACTACTATAGTGTCAGTAGATACTACAGTAGAGTCAGTAGATACTACTGTAGTCAGTAGATACTACTGTAGAGTCGGTAGATAATACTATAGTGTCAGGACATACTACTACAGAGTCAGTAGACTCTACTGTAGAGTCAGTAGATACTACTATAGAGTCAGTAGACAATACTGTAGAATCGGTAGATACTACAGTAGTGTCAGTAGATACTACTATAGAGTCTGTAGATACTACTGTATAGTCAGTAGATACTACTATAGAGTTGGAAGAAACTACCATAGCGTCAGTAGATACTACTGTAGAGTCAGTAGATACTACTGTAGAGTCGGTAGAAACTAATATAGTGTCAGTAGATACTACTACAGAGTACGTAGATACTACTGTAGTTAGTAGATACTACTGTAGAGTCGGTAGATACTGCAAAATAGTCAGTAGATACTATTATAGTGTTAGTAGACACTACTACAGAGTCAGTAGATACTACTGTAAAGTCAGTAGATACTGCTAAAGAGTAAGTGGATACAACTGTAGTCAGTAGATACTACTTTAGTCATTAGATACTACTGTAGAGTCGGTAGATACTACTATAGTGTCAGTAGATACTACAGTAGAGTGAGTAGATACTACTGTAGTCAGTAGATACTACTGTAGAGTCGGTAGATAATACTATAGTGTCAGGACATACTACTACAGAGTCAGTATACTCTGCGGTAGAGTCAGTAGATACTACTATAGAGTCAGTAGACAATACTGTAGAATCGGTAGATACTACAGTAGTGTCAGTAGATACTACTATAGAGTCTGTAGATACTACTGTATAGTCAGTAGATACTACTATAGAGTTGGAAGAAACTACCATAGAGTCAGTAGATACTACTGTAGAGTCAGTAGATACTACTGTAGTCAATAGATACTACTGTAGAGTCGGTAGAAACTAATATAGTGTCAGTAGATACTACTACAGAGTAAGTAGATACTATTGTAGTTAGTAGATACTACTGTAGAGTCGGTAGATACTACTATAGTGTTAGGAGATACTACTACAGAGTCAGTAGATACTTCTGTAGAGTCAGTAGATACTGCAAAATAGTCAGTAGATACTATTATAGTGTTAGTAGACACTACTACAGAGTCAGTAGATACTACTGTAAAGTCAGTAGATACTGCTAAAGAGTAAGTGGATACAACTGTAGTCAGTAGATACTACTTTAGTCATTAGATACTACTGTAGAATCGGTAGATACTACTATAGTGTCAGTAGATACTACTGTAGAGTCGGTAGATAATACTATAGTGTCAGGACATACTACTACAGAGTAAGTAGATACTACTTTAGAGTCAGTAGATACTACTTTAGTGTAGGGAGAAACTACCATAGACACAGTAGATACTACTATGGAGTCAGTAGACAATACTGTAGAATCGGTAGATACTACTTTAGAGTCAGTAGATACTACTTTAGGGTCAGTAGATACTACTGTAGTCAGTAGATACTACTGTAGAGTCAGTAGATACTACTTTAGAGTCATTAGATACTACTGTAGTCAGTAGATTCTACTGCAGAGTCGGTAGATACTACTAAAGTGTCAGTAGATACTACTACAGAGTAAGTAGATACTACAGTAGTTAGTAGATACTACTGTAGAGTCAGTAGATACTACTTTAGAGTCTGCAGACACTACTACAGAGTCAGTAGATACTACTGTAGTCCGTAGATACCACTACAGAGTAAGTATATACTACTGTAGTTAGTAGATACTACTGTAGAGTCGGTAGATACTAGTATAGTGTTAGGAGATTCTACTACAGAATCAGTAGATACTACTGTAGAATCAGTAGATACTACTATAGAGTCAGTAGATACTACTGTAGTGTCGGTAAAAACTACTGTAGTGTCAGTAGGTTCTACTTTAGAGTCTGTAGATACTACTGTAGAGTCAGTAGATACTGCTATAGTGTCGGGAGAAACTACTATAGAGTCAGTAGATACTACTGTAGAGTCTGCAGAAACTACTACAGAGTCAGTAGATACTACTGTATAGTTAGTAGATACTATTACAGTGTTGGTAGATACTACTACAGAGTCAGTAGACTCTTCTGTAGAGTGAGTAGATACTACTATAGAGTCATGAGATACTACTGTAGAGTCGGTAAAAACTATTGTAGTGTCAGTAGGTTCTACTTTAGAGTCTGTAGATACTACTGTAGATTCAGTAGATACTGCTATAGAGTCGGGAGAAACTACTGTAGAGTCAGTAGATACTACTGTAGAGTCTGCAGAAATTACTACAGAGTCAGTAGATACTACTGTATAGTCAGTAGATACTATTACAGTGTTAGTAGATACTACTACAGAGTCAGTAGACTCTACTGTAGAGTCAGTAGATACTACTATAGAGTCAGTAGACAATACTGTAGAATTGGTAGATACTACAGTAGTGTCAGTAGATACTACTATAGAGTCTGTAGATACTACTGTATAGTCAGTAGATACTGCTATAGAGTTGGAAGAAACTACCATAGAGTCAGTAGATACTACTGTAGAGTCAGTAGATACTACTGTAGTCAGTAGATACTACTGTAGAGTCGGTAGAAACTAATATAGTGTCAGTAGATACTACTACAGAGTAAGTAGATACTACTGTAGTTAGTAGATACTACTGTAGAGTCGGTAGATACTACTATAGTGTTAGGAGATACTACTACATAGTCAGTAGATACTACTGTAGAGTCAGTAGATACTGCAAAATAGTCAGTAGATACTATTATAGTGTTAGTAGATACTACTACAGAGTCAGTAGACTATTCTGTAGAGTGAGCAGATACTACTATAGAGTCATGAGATACTACTGTAGAGTCGGTAAAAACTACTGTAGTGTCAGTAGGTTCTACTTTAGAGTCTGTAGATACTACTGTAGAGTCAGTAGATACTGCTATAGAGTCGGGAGAAACTACTGTAGAGTCAGTAGATACTACTGTAGAGTCTGCAGAAACTACTACAGAGTCAGTAGATACTACTGTATAGTCAGTAGATACTATTACAGTGTTAGTAGATACTACTACAGAGTCAGTAGACTCTTCTGTAGAGTGAGCAGATACTACTATAGAGTCATGAGATACTACTGTAGAGTCGGTAAAAACTACTGTAGTGTCAGTAGGTTCTACTTTAGAGTCTGTAGATACTACTGTAGATTCAGTAGATACTGCTATAGAGTCGGGAGAAACTACTGTAGAGTCAGTAGATACTACTGTAGAGTCTGCAGAAAATACTACAGAGTCAGTAGATACTACTGTATAGTCAGTAGATACTATTACAGTGTTAGTAGATGCTACTACAGAGTCAGTAGACTCTACTGTAGAGTCAGTAGATACTACTATAGAGTCAGTAGACAATACTGTAGAATTGGTAGATACTACAGTAGTGTCAGTAGATACTACTATAGAGTCTGTAGATACTACTGTATAGTCAGTAGATACTGCTATAGAGTTGGAAGAAACTACCATAGAGTCAGTAGATACTACTGTAGAGTCAGTAGATACTACTGTAGTCAGTAGATACCTCTGTAGAGTCGGTAGAAACTAATATAGTGTCAGTAGATACTACTACAGAGTAAGTAGATACTACTGTAGTTAGTAGATACTACTGTAGAGTCGGTAGATACTACTATAGTGTTAGGAGATACTACTACAGAGTCAGTAGATACTACTGTAGAGTCAGTAGATACTGCAAAATAGTCAGTAGATACTATTATAGTGTTAGTAGACACTACTACAGAGTCAGTAGATACTACTGTAAAGTCAGTAGATACTGCTAAAGAGTAAGTGGATACAACTGTAGTCAGTAGATACTACTTTATTCATTAGATACTACTGTAGAGTCGGTAGATACTACTATAGTGTCAGTAGATACTACTGTAGAGTCAGTAGATACTACTGTAGTCAGTAGATACTACTGTAGAGTCGGTAGATAATACTATAGTGTCAGGACATACTACTACAGAGTAAGTAGATACTACTTTAGAGTCAGTAGATACTACTTTAGGGTCAGTAGATACTACTGTAGTCAGTAGATACTACTGTAGAGTCAGTAGATACTACTTTAGAGTCAGTAGATACTACTGTAGTCAGTAGATTCTACTGCAGAGTCGGTAGATACTACTATAGTGTCAGTAGATACTACTACAGAGTAAGTAGATACTACTGTAGTTAGTAGATACTACTGTAGAGTCGGTAGATACTACTATAGTGTTAGGAGATACTACTACAGAATCAGTAGATACTACTGTAGAGTCAGTAGATACTACTATAGAGTCAGTAGATACTACTGTAGAGTCGGTAAAAACTACTGTAGTGTAAGTAGGCACTACTTTAGAGTCTGTAGATACTACTGTATAGTCAGTAGATACTGCTATAGTCAGTAGATTCAACTGTAGAGTCAGTAGATGCTACTGTAGAGTCAGTAGAAACTACTATATTCAGTAGATACTACTGTAGAGTCTGCAGACACTACTACAGAGTCAGTAGATACTACTGTAGAGTCAGTAGATACTACTACAGAGTCAGTAGATACTACTGTAGAGTCAGTAGATACTACTTTAGAGTCAGTATATACTACTTTAGAGTCTGCAGACACTACTACAGAGTCAGTAGATACTACTGTAGAGTCAGTAGATACTACTTTAGAGTCTGCAGACACTACTACAGAGTCAGTAGATACTACTGTAGTCCGTAGATACCACTACAGAGTAAGTATATACTACTGTAGTTAGTAGATACTACTGTAGAGTCGGTAGATACTAGTATAGTGTTAGGAGATTCTACTACAAAATCAGTAGATACTACTGTAGAATCATTAGACTCTACTATAGAGTCAGTAGATACTACTGTAATGTCGGTAAAAACTACTGTATTGTCAGTAGGTTCTACTTTAGAGTCTGTAGATACTACTGTAGAGTCAGTAGATACTGCTATAGAGTCGGGAGAAACTACTGTAGAGTCAGTAGATACTACTACAGAGTAAGTAGATACTACTGTAGTTAGTAGATACTACTGTAGAGTCGGTAGATACTACTATAGTGTTAGGAGATACTACTACAGAGTCAGTAGATACTACTGTAGAGTCAGTAGATACTACTATAGAGTCTGTAGATACTACTGTATAGTCAGTAGATACTACTGTAGAGTCAGTAGATACTACTGTAGTCAGTAGATACTACTGTAGAGTCGGTAGAAACTAATATAGTGTCAGTAGATACTACTACAGAGTAAGTAGATACTACTGTAGTTAGTAGATACTACTGTAGAGTCGGTAGATACTACTATAGTGTTAGGAGATACTACTACATAGTCAGTAGATACTACTGTAGAGTCAGTAGATACTGCAAAATAGTCAGTAGATACTATTATAGTGTTAGTAGATACTACTACAGAGTCAGTAGACTATTCTGTAGAGTGAGCAGATACTACTATAGAGTCATGAGATACTACTGTAGAGTCGGTAAAAACTACTGTAGTGTCAGTAGGTTCTACTTTAGAGTCTGTAGATACTACTGTAGAGTCAGTAGATACTGCTATAGAGTCGGGAGAAACTACTGTAGAGTCAGTAGATACTACTGTAGAGTCTGCAGAAACTACTACAGAGTCAGTAGATACTACTGTATAGTCAGTAGATACTATTACAGTGTTAGTAGATACTACTACAGAGTCAGTAGACTCTTCTGTAGAGTGAGCAGATACTACTATAGAGTCATGAGATACTACTGTAGAGTCGGTAAAAACTACTGTAGTGTCAGTAGGTTCTACTTTAGAGTCTGTAGATACTACTGTAGATTCAGTAGATACTGCTATAGAGTCGGGAGAAACTACTGTAGAGTCAGTAGATACTACTGTAGAGTCTGCAGAAAATACTACAGAGTCAGTAGATACTACTGTATAGTCAGTAGATACTATTACAGTGTTAGTAGATGCTACTACAGAGTCAGTAGACTCTACTGTAGAGTCAGTAGATACTACTATAGAGTCAGTAGACAATACTGTAGAATTGGTAGATACTACAGTAGTGTCAGTAGATACTACTATAGAGTCTGTAGATACTACTGTATAGTCAGTAGATACTGCTATAGAGTTGGAAGAAACTACCATAGAGTCAGTAGATACTACTGTAGAGTCAGTAGATACTACTGTAGTCAGTAGATACCTCTGTAGAGTCGGTAGAAACTAATATAGTGTCAGTAGATACTACTACAGAGTAAGTAGATACTACTGTAGTTAGTAGATACTACTGTAGAGTCGGTAGATACTACTATAGTGTTAGGAGATACTATTACAGAGTCAGTAGATACTACTGTAGAGTCAGTAGATACTGCAAAATAGTCAGTAGATACTATTATAGTGTTAGTAGACACTACTACAGAGTCAGTAGATACTACTGTAAAGTCAGTAGATACTGCTAAAGAGTAAGTGGATACAACTGTAGTCAGTAGATACTACTTTATTCATTAGATACTACTGTAGAGTCGGTAGATACTACTATAGTGTCAGTAGATACTACTGTAGAGTCAGTAGATACTACTGTAGTCAGTAGATACTACTGTAGAGTCGGTAGATAATACTATAGTGTCAGGACATACTACTACAGAGTAAGTAGATACTACTTTAGAGTCAGTAGATACTACTTTAGTGTAGGGAGAAACTACCATAGACACAGTAGATACTACTATAGAGTCAGTAGACAATACTGTAGAATCGGTAGATACTACTTTATAGTCAGTAGATACTACTTTAGGGTCAGTAGATACTACTGTAGTCAGTAGATACTACTGTAGAGTCAGTAGATACTACTTTAGAGTCAGTAGATACTACTGTAGTCAGTAGATTCTACTGCAGAGTCGGTAGATACTACTATAGTGTCAGTAGATACTACTACAGAGTAAGTAGATACTACTGTAGTTAGTAGATACTACTGTAGAGTCGGTAGATACTACTATAGTGTTAGGAGATACTACTACAGAATCAGTAGATACTACTGTAGAGTCAGTAGATACTACTATAGAGTCAGTAGGTACTACTGTAGAGTCGGTAAAAACTACTGTAGTGTAAGTAGGCACTACTTTAGAGTCTGTAGATACTACTGTATAGTCAGTAGATACTGCTATAGTCAGTAGATTCAACTGTAGAGTCAGTAGATGCTACTGTAGAGTCAGTAGAAACTACTATATTCAGTAGATACTACTGTAGAGTCTGCAGACACTACTACAGAGTCAGTAGATACTACTGTAGAGTCAGTAGATACTACTACAGAGTCAGTAGATACTACTGTAGAGTCAGTAGATACTACTTTAGAGTCAGTATATACTACTTTAGAGTCTGCAGACACTACTACAGAGTCAGTAGATACTACTGTAGAGTCAGTAGATACTACTGTAGTCCGTAGATACCACTACAGAGTAAGTATATACTACTGTAGTTAGTAGATACTACTGTAGAGTCGGTAGATACTAGTATAGTGTTAGGAGATTCTACTACAAAATCAGTAGATACTACTGTAGAATCATTAGACTCTACTATAGAGTCAGTAGATACTACTGTAATGTCGGTAAAAACTACTGTATTGTCAGTAGGTTCTACTTTAGAGTCTGTAGATACTACTGTAGAGTCAGTAGATACTGCTATAGAGTCGGGAGAAACTACTGTAGAGTCAGTAGATACTACTACAGAGTAAGTAGATACTACTGTAGTTAGTAGATACTACTGTAGAGTCGGTAGATACTACTATAGTGTTAGGAGATACTACTACAGAGTCAGTAGATACTACTGTAGAGTCAGTAGATACTACTATAGAGTCTGTAGATACTACTGTATAGTCAGTAGATACTACTATAGAGTTGGAACAAACTACCATAGAGTCAGTAGATACTACTGTAGAGTCAGTAGATACTACTGTAGTCAGTAGATACTACTGTAGCGTCGGTAGAAACTAATATAGTGTCAGTAGATACTACTACAGAGTAAGTAGATACTACTGTAGTTAGTAGATACTACTGTAGAGTCGGTAGATACTACTATAGTGTTAGGAGATACTACTACAGAGTCAGTAGATACTACTGTAGAGTCAGTAGATACTGCAAAATAGTCAGTAGATACTATTATAGTGTTAGTAGACACTACTACAGAGTCAGTAGATACTACTGTAAAGTCAGTAGATACTGCTAAAGAGTAAGTGGATACAACTGTAGTCAGTAGATACTACTTTAGTCATTAGATACTACTGTAGAGTTGGTAGATACTACTATAGTGTCAGAAGATACTACTGTAGAGTCAGTAGATACTACTGTAGTCAGTAGATACTACTGTAGAGTCGGTAGATAATACTATAGTGTCAGGACATACTACTACAGAGTAAGTAGATACTACTTTAGAGTCAGTAGATACTACTTTAGTGTAGGGAGAAACTACCATAGACACAGTAGATACTACTATAGAGTCAGTAGACAATACTGTAGAATCGGTAGATACTACTTTAGAGTCAGTAGATACTACTTTAGGGTCAGTTGATACTACTGTAGTCAGTAGATACTACTGTAGAGTCAGTAGATACTACTTTAGAGTCAGTAGATACTACTGTAGTCAGTAGATTCTACTGCAGAGTCGGTAGATACTACTATAGTGTCAGTAGATACTACTACAGAGTAAGTAGATACTACTGTAGTTAGTAGATACTACTGTAGAGTCGGTAGATACTACTATAGTGTTAGGAGATTCTACTACAGAATCAGTAGATACTACTGTAGAATCAGTAGACTCTACTATAGAGTCAGTAGATACTACTGTAATTTCGGTAAAAACTACTGTATTGTCAGTAGGTTCTACTTTAGAGTCTGTAGATACTACTGTAGAGTCAGTAGATACTGCTATAGAGTCGGGAGAAACTACTGTAGAGTCAGTAGATACTACTACAGAGTAAGTAGATACTACTGTAGTTAGTAGATACTACTGTAGAGTCGGTAGATACTACTATAGTGTTAGGAGATACTACTACAGAGTCAGTAGATACTACTGTAGAGTCAGTAGATACTGCAAAATAGTCAGTAGATACTATTATAGTGTTAGTAGACACTACTACAGAGTCAGTAGATACTACTGTAAAGTCAGTAGATACTGCTAAAGAGTAAGTGGATACAACTGTAGTCAGTAGATACTACTTTAGTCATTAGATACTACTGTAGAGTCGGTAGATACTACTATAGTGTCAGTAGATACTACAGTAGAGTCAGTAGATACTACTGTAGTCAGTAGATACTACTGTAGAGTCGGTAGATAATACTATAGTGTCAGGACATACTACTACAGAGTCAGTAGACTCTACTGTAGAGTCAGTAGATACTACTATAGAGTCAGTAGACAATACTGTAGAATCGGTAGATACTACAGTAGTGTCAGTAGATACTACTATAGAGTCTGTAGATACTACTGTATAGCCAGTAGATACTACGATAGAGTTGGAAGAAACTACCATAGAGTCAGTAGATACTACTGTAGAGTCAGTAGATACTACTGTAGTCAGTAGATACTACTGTAGAGTCGGTAGAAACTAATATAGTGTCAGTAGATACTACTACAGAGTAAGTAGATACTACTGTAGTTAGTAGATACTACTGTAGAGTCGGTAGATACTACTATAGTGTTAGGAGATACTACTACAGAGTCAGTAGATACTACTGTAGAGTCAGTAGATACTGCAAAATAGTCAGTAGATACTATTATAGTGTTAGTAGACACTACTACAGAGTCAGTAGATACTACTGTAAAGTCAGTAGATACTGCTAAAGAGTAAGTGGATACAACTGTAGTCAGTAGATACTACTTTAGTCATTAGATACTACTGTAGAGTCGGTAGATACTACTATAGTGTCAGTAGATACTACTGTAGAGTCAGTAGATACTACTGTAGTCAGTAGATACTACTGTAGAGTCGGTAGATAATACTATAGTGTCAGGACATACTACTACAGAGTAAGTAGATACTACTTTAGAGTCAGTAGATACTACTTTAGTGTAGGGAGAAACTACCATAGACACAGTAGATACTACTATAGAGTCAGTAGACAATACTGTAGAATCGGTAGATACTACTTTAGAGTCAGTAGATACTACTTTAGGGTCAGTAGATACTACTGTAGTCAGTAGATACTACTGTAGAGTCAGTAGATACTACTTTAGAGTCAGTAGATACTACTGTAGTCAGTAGATTCTACTGCAGAGTCGGTAGATACTACTATAGTGTCAGTAGATACTACTACAGAGTAAGTAGATACTACTGTAGTTAGTAGATACTACTGTAGAGTCGGTAGATACTACTATAGTGTTAGGAGATACTACTACAGAATCAGTAGATACTACTGTAGAGTCAGTAGATACTACTATAGAGTCAGTATATACTACTGTAGAGTCGGTAAAAACTACTGTAGTGTAAGTAGGTACTACTTTAGAGTCTGTAGATACTACTGTATAGTCAGTATATACTGCTATAGTCAGTAGATGCAACTGTAGAGTCAGTAGATGCTACTGTAGAGTCAGTAGAAACTACTATATTCAGTAGATACTACTGTAGAGTCTGCAGACACTACTACAGAGTCAGTAGATACTACTGTAGAGTCAGTAGATACTACTTTAGGGTCAGTAGATACTACTGTAGTCAGTAGATACTACTGTAGAGTCAGTAGATACTACTTTAGAGTCAGTAGATACTACTGTAGTCAGTAGATTCTACTGCAGAGTTGGTAGATACTACTATAGTGTCAGTAGATACTACTACAGAGTAAGTAGATACTACTGTAGTTAGTAGATACTACTGTAGAGTCGGTAGATACTACTATAGTGTTAGGAGATTCTACTACAGAATCAGTAGATACTACTGTAGAATCAGTAGACTCTACTATAGAGTCAGTAGATACTACTGTAATGTCGGTAAAAACTACTGTATTGTCAGTAGGTTCTACTTTAGAGACTGTAGATACTACTGTAGAGTCAGTATATACTGCTATAGAGTCGGGAGAAACTACTGTAGAGTCAGTAGATACTACTACAGAGAAAGTAGATACTACTGTAGTTAGTAGATACTACTGTAGAGTCGGTAGATACTACTATAGTGTTAGGAGATACTACTACAGAGTCAGTAGATACTACTGTAGAGTCAGTAGATACTGCAAAATAGTCAGTAGATACTATTATAGTGTTAGTAGACACTACTACAGAGTCAGTAGATACTACTGTAAAGTCAGTAGATACTGCTAAAGAGTAAGTGGATACAACTGTAGTCATTAGATACTACTTTAGTCATTAGATACTACTGTAGAGTCGGTAGATACTACTATAGTGTCAGTAGATACTACAGTAAAGTCAGTAGATACCACTGTAGTCAGTAGATACTACTGTAGAGTCGGTAGATAATACTATAGTGTCAGGACATACTACTACAGAGTCAGTAGACTCTACTGTAGAGTCAGTAGATACTACTATAGAGTCAGTAGACAATACTGTAGAATCGGTAGATACTACAGTAGTGTCAGTAGATACTACTATAGAGTCTGTAGATACTACTGTATAGCCAGTAGATACTACTATAGAGTTGGAAGAAACTACCAATAGAGTCAGTAGATACTACTGTAGAGTCAGTAGATACTACTGTAGTCAGTAGATACTACTGTAGAGTCGGTAGAAACTAATATAGTGTCAGTAGATACTACTACAGAGTAAGTAGATACTACTGTAGTTAGTAGATACTACTGTAGAGTCGGTAGATACTACTATAGTGTTAGGAGATACTACTACAGAGTCAGTAGATACTACTGTAGAGTCAGTAGATACTGCAAAATAGTCAGTAGATACTATTATAGTGTTAGTAGACACTACTACAGAGTCAGTAGATACTACTGTAAAGTCAGTAGATACTGCTAAAGAGTAAGTGGATACAACTGTAGTCAGTAGATACTACTTTAGTCATTAGATACTACTGTAGAGTCGGTAGATACTACTATAGTGTCAGTAGATACTACTGTAGAGTCAGTAGATACTACTGTAGTCAGTAGATACTACTGTAGAGTCGGTAGATAATACTATAGTGTCAGGACATACTACTACAGAGTAAGTAGATACTACTTTAGAGTCAGTAGATACTACTTTAGTGTAGGGAGAAACTACCATAGACACAGTAGATACTACTATAGAGTCAGTAGACAATACTGTAGAATCGGTAGATACTACTTTAGAGTCAGTAGATACTACTTTAGGGTCAGTAGATACTACTGTAGTCAGTAGATACTACTGTAGAGTCAGTAGATACTACTTTAGAGTCAGTAGATACTACTGTAGTCAGTAGATTCTACTGCAGAGTCGGTAGATACTACTATAGTGTCAGTAGATACTACTACAGAGTAAGTAGATACTACTGTAGTTAGTAGATACTACTGTAGAGTCGGTAGATACTACTATAGTGTTAGGAGATACTACTACAGAATCAGTAGATACTGCTGTAGAGTCAGTAGATACTACTATAGAGTCAGTATATACTACTGTAGAGTCGGTAAAAACTACTGTAGTGTAAGTAGGTACTACTTTAGAGTCTGTAGATACTACTGTATAGTCAGTATATACTGCTATAGTCAATAGATGCAACTGTAGAGTCAGTAGATGCTACTGTAGAGTCAGTAGAAACTACTATATTCAGTAGATACTACTGTAGAGTCTGCAGACACTACTACAGAGTCAATAGATACTACTGTAGAGTCAGTAGATACTACTACAGAGTCAGTAGATACTACTGTAGAGTCAGTAGATACTACTTTAGAGTCAGTATATACTACTATAGCGTCTGCAGACACTACTACAGAGTCAGTAGATACTACTGTAGAGTCAGTAGATACTACTTTAGAGTCTGCAGACACTACTACAGAGTCAGTAGATACTACTGTAGTCAGTAGATTCTACTGCAGAGTCGGTAGATACTACTAAAGTGTCAGTAGATACTACTACAGAGTAAGTAGATACTACTGTAGTTAGTAGATACTACTGTAGAGTCAGTAGATACTACTTTAGAGTCTGCAGACACTACTACAGAGTCAGTAGATACTACTGTAGTCCGTAGATACCACTACAGAGTAAGTATATACTACTGTAGTTAGTAGATACTACTGTAGAGTCGGTAGATACTAGTATAGTGTTAGGAGATTCTACTACAGAATCAGTAGATACTACTGTAGAATCAGTAGACTCTACTATAGAGTCAGTAGATACTACTGTAGTGTCGGTAAAAACTACTGTAGTGTCAGTAGGTTCTACTTTAGAGTCTGTAGATACTACTGTAGAGTCAGTAGATACTGCTATAGAGTCGGGAGAAACTACTGTAGAGTCAGTAGATACTACTGTAGAGTCTGCAGAAACTACTACAGAGTCAGTAGATACTACTGTATAGTCAGTAGATACTATTACAGTGTTAGTAGATACTACTACAGAGGCAGTAGACTCTTCTGTAGAGTGAGCAGATACTACTATAGAGTCATGAGATACTACTGTAGAGTCGGTAAAAACTACTGTAGTGTCAGTAGGTTCTACTTTAGAGTCTGTAGATACTACTGTAGATTCAGTAGATACTGCTATAGAGTCGGGAGAAACTACTGTAGAGTCAGTAGATACTACTGTAGTCAGTAGATACTACTGTAGAGTCAGTAGATACTACTTTAGAGTCAGTAGATACTACTGTAGTCAGTAGATTCTACTGCAGAGTCGGTAGATACTACTAAAGTGTCAGTAGATACTACTACAGAGTAAGTAGATACTACTGTAGTTAGTAGATACTACTGTAGAGTCAGTAGATACTACTTTAGAGTCTGCAGACACTACTACAGAGTCAGTAGATACTACTGTAGTCCGTAGATACCACTACAGAGTAAGTATATACTACTGTAGTTAGTAGATACTACTGTAGAGTCGGTAGATACTAGTATAGTGTTAGGAGATTCTACTACAGAATCAGTAGATACTACTGTAGAATCAGTAGACTCTACTATAGAGTCAGTAGATACTACTGTAGTGTCGGTAAAAACTACTGTAGTGTCAGTAAGTTCTACTTTAGAGTCTGTAGATACTACTGTAGAGTCTGCAGAAACTACTACAGAGTCAGTAGATACTACTGTATAGTCAGTAGATACTATTACAGTGTTAGTAGATACTACTACAGAGTCAGTAGACTCTTCTGTAGAGTGAGCAGATACTACTATAGAGTCATGAGATACTACTGTAGAGTCGGTAAAAACTACTGTAGTGTCAGTAGGTTCTACTTTAGAGTCTGTAGATACTACTGTAGATTCAGTAGATACTGCTATAGAGTCGGGAGAAACTACTGTAGAGTCAGTAGATACTACTGTAGAGTCTGCAGAAACTACTACAGAGTCAGTAGATACTACTGTATAGTCAGTAGATACTATTACAGTGTTAGTAGATACTACTACAGAGTCAGTAGACTCTACTGTAGAGTCAGTAGATACTACTATAGAGTCAGTAGACAATACTGTAGAATCGGTAGATACTACAGTAGTGTCAGTAGATACTACTATAGAGTCTGTAGATACTACTGTATAGTCAGTAGATACTACTATAGAGTTGGAAGAAACTACCATAGAGTCAGTAGATACTACTGTAGAGTCAGTAGATACTACTGTAGTCAGTAGATACTACTGTAGAGTCGGTAGAAACTAATATAGTGTCAGTAGATACTACTACAGAGTAAGTAGATACTACTGTAGTTAGTAGATACTACTGTAGAGTCGGTAGATACTACTATAGTGTTAGGAGATACTACTACAGAGTCAGTAGATACTACTGTAGAGTCAGTAGATACTGCAAAATATTCAGTAGATACTATTATAGTGTTAGTAGACACTACTACAGAGTCAGTAGATACTACTGTAAAGTCAGTAGATACTGCTAAAGAGTAAGTGGATACAACTGTAGTCAGTAGATACTACTTTAGTCATTAGATACTACTGTAGAGTCAGTAGATACTACTGTAGTCAGTAGATACTACTGTAGAGTCGGTAGATAATACTATAGTGTCAGGACATACTACTACAGAGTAAGTAGATACTACTTTAGAGTCAGTAGATACTACTTTAGTGTAGGGAGAAACTACCATAGACACAGTAGATACTACTATAGAGTCAGTAGACAATACTGTAGAATCGGTAGATACTACTTTAGAGTCAGTAGATACTACTTTAGGGTCAGTAGATACTACTGTAGTCAGTAGATACTACTGTAGAGTCAGTAGATACTACTTTAGAGTCAGTAGATACTACTGTAGTCAGTAGATTCTACTGCAGAGTCGGTAGATACTAGTAAAGTGTCAGTAGATACTACTACAGAGTAAGTAGATACTACTGTAGTTAGTAGATACTACTGTAGAGTCAGTAGATACTACTTTAGAGTCTGCAGACACTACTACAGAGTCAGTAGATATTACTGTAGTCCGTAGATACCACTACAGAGTAAGTATATACTACTGTAGTTAGTAGATACTACTGTAGAGTCGGTAGATACTAGTATAGTGTTAGGAGATTCTACTACAGAATCAGTAGATACTACTGTAGAATCAGTAGACTCTACTATAGAGTCAGTAGATACTACTGTAGTGTCGGTAAAAACTACTGTAGTGTCAGTAGGTTCTACTTTAGAGTCTGTAGATACTACTGTATAGTCAGTAGATACTGCTATAGAGTCGGGAGAAACTACTGTAGAGTCAGTAGATACTACTGTAGAGTCTGCAGAAACTACTACAGAGTCAGTAGATACTACTGTATAGTCAGTAGATACTATTACAGTGTTAGTAGATACTACTACAGAGTCAGTAGACTCTTCTGTAGAGTGAGCAGATACTACTATAGAGTCATGAGATACTACTGTAGAGTCGGTAAAAACTGCTGTAGTGTCAGTAGGTTCTACTTTAGAGTCTGTAGATACTACTGTAGATTCAGTAGATACTGCTATAGAGTCGGGAGAAACTACTGTAGAGTCAGTAGATACTACTGTAGTCAGTAGATACTAATGTAGAGTCAGTAGATACTACTTTAGAGTCAGTAGATACTACTGTAGTCAGTAGATTCTACTGCAGAGTCGGTAGATACTACTAAAGTGTCAGTAGATACTACTACAGAGTAAGTAGATACTACTGTAGTTAGTAGATACTACTGTAGAGTCAGTAGATACTACTGTAGAGTCGGTAGATAATACTATAGTGTCAGGACATACTACTACAGAGTAAGTAGATACTACTTTAGAGTCAGTAGATACTACTTTAGTGTAGGGAGAAACTACCATAGACACAGTAGATACTACTATAGAGTCAGTAGACAATACTGTAGAATCGGTAGATACTACTTTATAGTCAGTAGATACTACTTTAGAGTCAGTAGATACTACTGTAGTCAGTAGATTCTACTGCAGAGTCGGTAGATACTAGTAAAGTGTCAGTAGATACTACTACAGAGTAAGTAGATACTACTGTAGTTAGTAGATACTACTGTAGAGTCAGTAGATACTACTTTAGAGTCTGCAGACACTACTACAGAGTCAGTAGATACTACTGTAGTCCGTAGATACCACTACAGAGTAAGTATATACTACTGTAGTTAGTAGATACTACAGTAGAGTCGGTAGATACTAGTATAGTGTTAGGAGATTCTACTACAGAATCAGTAGATACTACTGTAGAATCAGTAGACTCTACTATAGAGTCAGTAGATACTACTGTAGTGTCGGTAAAAACTACTGTAGTGTCTAAAGCTTTCGTGACTGCAGTAATTCATATTCTTAGTTTTTTCGGTAAAGTCACGTTGAAGAGAAACAACAAAATAACAAAATATATATAAAACAATAAAAAATTCTCACGACGTTTCGACCATAACTCAAACGGTCATCATCAGGTGTGTCGGTTTGCATAAATTTATTTTGAAAACGGCATATTTATTTATATATATAAAAATAACGTTTGCGTCACGCGCAACGATTGGCTGTTTGCCAGGACTAGTCCATCTATTTTTTGAAAAGAGGAGGGGGGAGACGAAATTTGTTTTTATGTATGCTGTCTGAAAGCCACTGTAAGCGTGAACAATCAATCAAGAACTGAAATGATTTATCAAATCTTTCCAATGATTGCTAAGATAGAATCCATCTTCTCGGTTGAAATTGTCTCTGTGTTTGTATATGTGGATAGCCTCATGAACGAATCTCTCATGGAAGCCAGATGGCTTACAAAGAACCTCCGTCTTGGAAAAGTCAATGGCATGTGAGCCTACTGAATTAGAACAATGATCTGCTACGGCCGAGGTGTTGGTCCTACCGTGTTTAAGGTCTGCTTTATGTTCACGAATGCGGTCCGAGATATGGCGTTTGGTTTCTCCAATGTAACTACTACCACAGAGGCAACTTAGTTTGTAGACACCAGGGTATTTTATGTCCGGAATCACATCTTTTACAGACGGAACCAGATCACGGATTTTATGTAATGTGTTGAAACGGACCTGGATCTTGTGTTTATTCAAGATTTTGGAGATCTTTTTTGTGATCCCAGCAATGTAGGGTAAAGTGATGGTTTTGAAAGGCTCCTCAAGAGGGTTCTTCTTCATGGTTTGAGTGATAGCTTTGCGGATTGTATAGTCGGAGTAACCATTAGCCCTAAGAGCTTGGTGTACGTGCTTGAGTTCACTGCTTATGTGTTCCTGGTCGGATATGCATTGGGCTCTATGATACAGAGTCTTGATGAGAGAATTCTTCTGTGATGGATGGTGGTGGGAATCCGGTTTCAGATAAGCATCCGTATGGGTAGCTTTCCTGTAGACAGAGTGGCTCATTGAACCATCAGGTCTCTTTTTAATTAGGACATCCAAAAAAGGTATCTTGCCATCTATTTCGACTTCCATGGTAAATCTGATGGCTGGGTGTATGGAATTGATGTGGTCGAAGAATTGGTCTAGAGCAGGCCGGCCATGTGGCCAGATGACAAAAGTGTCATCCACGTACCTCTTCCATAAGGTTGGGCGCAGAGTGGCAGTCTGGATGGCGTCAGTCTCAAATTTCTCCATGAAAATGTTAGCTATAACTGGAGAAAGGGGGGAGCCCATTGGGGTGCCCTCAGTTTGTTTGTAGAAAGTTCCATTCCAAGTGAAGTATGTATTGGTTAAACAGTGTCTCACCAGGGGGGGTACCTCAGTGTTTAGTCCTTGATGAACCAAGTCTTCAATGATTGCAATGGTGTCAGGTACAGGAACCTTGGTGAATAAGGAAACTACATCAAAACTGACAAGCAGGTCGTCTGGGGACAGGGAAATACCCTTGATTGTTGATACCAGGTGAGTAGAATTTTGTACCGCAGAGGTGGTCTTTCCAGTGAAAGGACGCAGGATTTCAGACAAAAAACGAGCTAGTTTGTAGGTGGGGGAGCTGATAGTAGAGACTATGGGACGAAGAGGTGTATCAACTTTATGTATTTTTGGTAAGCCGTATAATCTTGGTGGCCTGGCAGCAGAAGGTTTCAACGAAAACTGTTTAGATTGATCAATTAATGCGGTTGAATCAGAAATTATTTTGTTGGTTTGTGTGACGAGGCTGTTGGTGGGATCTCTTTTTATTTTTGTATAACTACCATCGTCGAGTAATTCTTTAATTTTGTTGTTGTATTCTATTTTATCCATGATGACAGTAGCATTGCCTTTGTCAGCTGAGAGAACTACAATATCATTCCTCTTTTTTAATTTATATAATTCAAAACGCTCATCTTTGCTGAGGTTGCTAGCTGGCATCTTAGCGTTTTTGAGGGTTGCAGCGATTTCAGATCTTGCTACGTCTGCAGCGATGTGACCCAGGCCCCTGAGAGCAACGTCTACTTGGGCAATTATATCATTAACTGGTATGTGTTTAGGTGTGACTGCAAAGTTTAGACCTTTAGCTAAAACGGATTTCAGACCATCGGAAATAGAACTGTTACTGCGATTAATTACGACTTTATTAACGTCTAACTTTTTGGTGTGTGGGTCCGGTCTTTTGTTGAAGAGGAGGTTAAATTTGGAAATCAGGTTTTCCTTACATTTGGTCGACATAGTAGCAGCTGAAGAGGCAGTCATATTGTCTACATGTTCCCAATCCGATGTGGACATTATTGCCGTCAATGATAAGTGTGATTTGTAGAGTGTCTTGTCTAACTGATCTAGTTCTGTGCGTATAAGTCTGATTTTTTCTGAGATAAGAGCTAAGCTAGTTTTGAAAAGAATTCGTTTCGCATTAGAAGAAGTTACAGTAGCAGAGGTGAGTGTAAATGCGATTGGTATTACCCCAGAGTCGCGGCATCTCTTCAGGAAGGTGAGAGACTCGATCAGCTGAGCTTTCTTATCCCGGAGTTTGTTGAAGGATCTTAAAGTTATGTGAAAACCCTCCCCGTAGAGGCGATTAAATTTTGATTTAAAGCTTTCGTGACTGCAGTAATTCATATTCTTAGTTTTTTCGGTAAAGTCACGTTGAAGAGAAACAACAAAATAACAAAATATATATAAAACAATAAAAAATTCTCACGACGTTTCGACCATAACTCAAACGGTCATCATCAGGTGTGTCGGTTTGCATAAATTTATTTTGAAAACGGCATATTTATTTATATATATAAAAATAACGTTTGCGTCACGCGCAACGATTGGCTGTTTGCCAGGACTAGTCCATCTATTTTTTGACAAGAGGAGGGGGGAGACGAAATTTGTTTTTATGTATGCTGTCTGAAAGCCACTGTAAGCGTGAACAATCAATCAAGAACTGAAATGATTTATCAAATCTTTCCAATGATTGCTAAGATAGAATCCATCTTCTCGGTTGAAATTGTCTCTGTGTTTGTATATGTGGATAGCCTCATGAACGAATCTCTCATGGAAGCCAGATGGCTTACAAAGAACCTCCGTCTTGGAAAAGTCAATGGCATGTGAGCCTACTGAATTAGAACAATGATCTGCTACGGCCGAGGTGTTGGTCCTACCGTGTTTAAGGTCTGCTTTATGTTCACGAATGCGGTCCGAGATATGGCGTTTGGTTTCTCCAATGTAACTACTACCAAAGAGGCAACTTAGTTTGTAGACACCAGGGTATTGTATGTCCGGAATCACATCTTTTACAGACGGAACCAGATCACGGATTTTATGTAATGTGTTGAAACGGACCTGGATCTTGTGTTTATTCAAGATTTTGGAGATCTTTTTTGTGATCCCAGCAATGTAGGGTAAAGTGATGGTTTTGAAAGGCTCCTCAAGAGGGTTCTTCTTCATGGTTTGAGTGATAGCTTTGCGGATTGTATAGTCGGAGTAACCATTAGCCCTAAGAGCTTGGTGTACGTGCTTGAGTTCACTGCTTATGTGTTCCTGGTCGGATATGCATTGGGCTCTATGATACAGAGTCTTGATGAGAGAATTCTTCTGTGATGGATGGTGGTGGGAATCCGGTTTCAGATAAGCATCCGTATGGGTAGCTTTCCTGTAGACAGAGTGGCTCATTGAACCATCAGGTCTCTTTTTAATTAGGACATCCAAAAAAGGTATCTTGCCATCTATTTCGACTTCCATGGTAAATCTGATGGCTGGGTGTATGGAATTGATGTGGTCGAAGAATTGGTCTAGAGCAGGCCGGCCATGTGGCCAGATGACAAAAGTGTCATCCACGTACCTCTTCCATAAGGTTGGGCGCAGAGTGGCAGTCTGGATGGCGTCAGTCTCAAATTTCTCCATGAAAATGTTAGCTATAACTGGAGAAAGGGGGGAGCCCATTGGGGTGCCCTCAGTTTGTTTGTAGAAAGTTCCATTCCAAGTGAAGTATGTATTGGTTAAACAGTGTCTCACCAGGGGGGGTACCTCAGTGTTTAGTCCTTGATGAACCAAGTCTTCAATGATTGCAATGGTGTCAGGTACAGGAACCTTGGTGAATAAGGAAACTACATCAAAACTGACAAGCAGGTCGTCTGGGGACAGGGAAATACCCTTGATTGTTGATACCAGGTGAGTAGAATTTTGTACCGCAGAGGTGGTCTTTCCAGTGAAAGGACGCAGGATTTCAGACAAAAAACGAGCTAGTTTGTAGGTGGGGGAGCTGATAGTAGAGACTATGGGACGAAGAGGTGTATCAACTTTATGTATTTTTGGTAAGCCGTATAATCTTGGTGGCCTGGCAGCAGAAGGTTTCAACGAAAACTGTTTAGATTGATCAATTAATGCGGTTGAATCAGAAATTATTTTGTTGGTTTGTGTGACGAGGCTGTTGGTGGGATCTCTTTTTATTTTTGTATAACTACCATCGTCGAGTAATTCTTTAATTTTGTTGTTGTATTCTATTTTATCCATGATGACAGTAGCATTGCCTTTGTCAGCTGAGAGAACTACAATATCATTCCTCTTTTTTAATTTATATAATTCAAAACGCTCATCTTTGCTGAGGTTGCTAGCTGGCATCTTAGCGTTTTTGAGGGTTGCAGCGATTTCAGATCTTGCTACGTCTGCAGCGATGTGACCCAGGCCCCTGAGAGCAACGTCTACTTGGGCAATTATATCATTAACTGGTATGTGTTTAGGTGTGACTGCAAAGTTTAGACCTTTAGCTAAAACGGATTTCAGACCATCAGAAATAGAACTGTTACTGCGATTAATTACGACTTTATTAACGTCTAACTTTTTGGTGTGTGGGTCCGGTCTTTTGTTGAAGAGGAGGTTAAATTTGGAAATCAGGTTTTCCTTACATTTGGTCGACATAGTAGCAGCTGAAGAGGCAGTCATATTGTCTACATGTTCCCAATCCGATGTGGACATTATTGCCGTCAATGATAAGTGTGATTTGTAGAGTGTCTTGTCTAACTGATCTAGTTCTGTGCGTATAAGTCTGATTTTTTCTGAGATAAGAGCTAAGCTAGTTTTGAAAAGAATTCGTTTCGCATTAGAAGAAGTTACAGTAGCAGAGGTGAGTGTAAATGCGATTGGTATTACCCCAGAGTCGCGGCATCTCTTCAGGAAGGTGAGAGACTCGATCAGCTGAGCTTTCTTATCCCGGAGTTTGTTGAAGGATCTTAAAGTTATGTGAAAACCCTCCCCGTAGAGGCGATTAAATTTTGATTTAAAGCTTTCGTGACTGCAGTAATTCATATTCTTAGTTTTTTCGGTAAAGTCACGTTGAAGAGAAACAACAAAATAACAAAATATATATAAAACAATAAAAAATTCTCACGACGTTTCGACCATAACTCAAACGGTCATCATCAGGTGTGTCGGTTTGCATAAATTTATTTTGAAAACGGCATATTTATTTATATATATATATAAAAATAACGTTTGCGTCACGTGCAACGATTGGCTGTTTGCCAGGACTAGTCCATCTATTTTTTGACAAGAGGAGGGGGGAGACGAAATTTGTTTTTATGTATGCTGTCTGAAAGCCACTGTAAGCGTGAACAATCAATCAAGAACTGAAATGATTTATCAAATCTTTCCAATGATTGCTAAGATAGAATCCATCTTCTCGGTTGAAATTGTCTCTGTGTTTGTATATGTGGATAGCCTCATGAACGAATCTCTCATGGAAGCCAGATGGCTTACAAAGAACCTCCGTCTTGGAAAAGTCAATGGCATGTGAGCCTACTGAATTAGAACAATGATCTGCTACGGCCGAGGTGTTGGTCCTACCGTGTTTAAGGTCTGCTTTATGTTCACGAATGCGGTCCGAGATATGGCGTTTGGTTTCTCCAATGTAACTACTACCAAAGAGGCAACTTAGTTTGTAGACACCAGGGTATTGTATGTCCGGAATCACATCTTTTACAGACGGAACCAGATCACGGATTTTATGTAATGTGTTGAAACGGACCTGGATCTTGTGTTTATTCAAGATTTTGGAGATCTTTTTTGTGATCCCTGCAATGTAGGGTAAAGTGATGGTTTTGAAAGGCTCCTCAAGAGGGTTCTTCTTCATGGTTTGTAGCAGCTGAAGAGGCAGTCATATTGTCTACATGTTCCCAATCCGATGTGGACATTATTGCCGTCAATGATAAGTGTGATTTGTAGAGTGTCTTGTCTAACTGATCTAGTTCTGTGCGTATAAGTCTGATTTTTTCTGAGATAAGAGCTAAGCTAGTTTTGAAAAGAATTCGTTTCGCATTAGAAGAAGTTACAGTAGCAGAGGTGAGTGTAAATGCGATTGGTATTACCCCAGAGTCGCGGCATCTCTTCAGGAAGGTGAGAGACTCGATCAGCTGAGCTTTCTTATCCCGGAGTTTGTTGAAGGATCTTAAAGTTATGTGAAAACCCTCCCCGTAGAGGCGATTAAATTTTGATTTAAAGCTTTCGTGACTGCAGTAATTCATATTCTTAGTTTTTTCGGTAAAGTCACGTTGAAGAGAAACAACAAAATAACAAAATATATATAAAACAATAAAAAATTCTCACGACGTTTCGACCATAACTCAAACGGTCATCATCAGGTGTGTCGGTTTGCATAAATTTATTTTGAAAACGGCATATTTATTTATATATATAAAAATAACGTTTGCGTCACGCGCAACGATTGGCTGTTTGCCAGGACTAGTCCATCTATTTTTTGACAAGAGGAGGGGGGAGACGAAATTTGTTTTTATGTATGCTGTCTGAAAGCCACTGTAAGCGTGAACAATCAATCAAGAACTGAAATGATTTATCAAATCTTTCCAATGATTGCTAAGATAGAATCCATCTTCTCGGTTGAAATTGTCTCTGTGTTTGTATATGTGGATAGCCTCATGAACGAATCTCTCATGGAAGCCAGATGGCTTACAAAGAACCTCCGTCTTGGAAAAGTCAATGGCATGTGAGCCTACTGAATTAGAACAATGATCTGCTACGGCCGAGGTGTTGGTCCTACCGTGTTTAAGCTCTGCTTTATGTTCACGAATGCGGTCCGAGATATGGCGTTTGGTTTCTCCAATGTAACTACTACCAAAGAGGCAACTTAGTTTGTAGACACCAGGGTATTGTATGTCCGGAATCACATCTTTTACAGACGGAACCAGATCACGGATTTTATGTAATGTGTTGAAACGGACCTGGATCTTGTGTTTATTCAAGATTTTGGAGATCTTTTTTGTGATCCCAGCAATGTAGGGTAAAGTGATGGTTTTGAAAGGCTCCTCAAGAGGGTTCTTCTTCATGGTTTGAGTGATAGCTTTGCGGATTGTATAGTCGGAGTAACCATTAGCCCTAAGAGCTTGGTGTACGTGCTTGAGTTCACTGCTTATGTGTTCCTGGTCGGATATGCATTGGGCTCTATGATACAGAGTCTTGATGAGAGAATTCTTCTGTGATGGATGGTGGTGGGAATCCGGTTTCAGATAAGCATCCGTATGGGTAGCTTTCCTGTAGACAGAGTGGCTCATTGAACCATCAGGTCTCTTTTTAATTAGGACATCCAAAAAAGGTATCTTGCCATCTATTTCGACTTCCATGGTAAATCTGATGGCTGGGTGTATGGAATTGATGTGGTCGAAGAATTGGTCTAGAGCAGGCCGGCCATGTGGCCAGATGACAAAAGTGTCATCCACGTACCTCTTCCATAAGGTTGGGCGCAGAGTGGCAGTCTGGATGGCGTCAGTCTCAAATTTCTCCATGAAAATGTTAGCTATAACTGGAGAAAGGGGGGAGCCCATTGGGGTGCCCTCAGTTTGTTTGTAGAAAGTTCCATTCCAAGTGAAGTATGTATTGGTTAAACAGTGTCTCACCAGGGGGGGTACCTCAGTGTTTAGTCCTTGATGAACCAAGTCTTCAATGATTGCAATGGTGTCAGGTACAGGAACCTTGGTGAATAAGGAAACTACATCAAAACTGACAAGCAGGTCGTCTGGGGACAGGGAAATACCCTTGATTGTTGATACCAGGTGAGTAGAATTTTGTACCGCAGAGGTGGTCTTTCCAGTGAAAGGACGCAGGATTTCAGACAAAAAACGAGCTAGTTTGTAGGTGGGGGAGCTGATAGTAGAGACTATGGGACGAAGAGGTGTATCAACTTTATGTATTTTTGGTAAGCCGTATAATCTTGGTGGCCTGGCAGCAGAAGGTTTCAACGAAAACTGTTTAGATTGATCAATTAATGCGGTTGAATCAGAAATTATTTTGTTGGTTTGTGTGACGAGGCTGTTGGTGGGATCTCTTTTTATTTTTGTATAACTACCATCGTCGAGTAATTCTTTAATTTTGTTGTTGTATTCTATTTTATCCATGATGACAGTAGCATTGCCTTTGTCAGCTGAGAGAACTACAATATCATTCCTCTTTTTTAATTTATATAATTCAAAACGCTCATCTTTGCTGAGGTTGCTAGCTGGCATCTTAGCGTTTTTGAGGGTTGCAGCGATTTCAGATCTTGCTACGTCTGCAGCGATGTGACCCAGGCCCCTGAGAGCAACGTCTACTTGGGCAATTATATCATTAACTGGTATGTGTTTAGGTGTGACTGCAAAGTTTAGACCTTTAGCTAAAACGGATTTCAGACCATCGGAAATAGAACTGTTACTGCGATTAATTACGACTTTATTAACGTCTAACTTTTTGGTGTGTGGGTCCGGTCTTTTGTTGAAGAGGAGGTTAAATTTGGAAATCAGGTTTTCCTTACATTTGGTCGACATAGTAGCAGCTGAAGAGGCAGTCATATTGTCTACATGTTCCCAATCCGATGTGGACATTATTGCCGTCAATGATAAGTGTGATTTGTAGAGTGTCTTGTCTAACTGATCTAGTTCTGTGCGTATAAGTCTGATTTTTTCTGAGATAAGAGCTAAGCTAGTTTTGAAAAGAATTCGTTTCGCATTAGAAGAAGTTACAGTAGCAGAGGTGAGTGTAAATGCGATTGGTATTACCCCAGAGTCGTGGCATCTCTTCAGGAAGGTGAGAGACTCGAACAGCTGAGCTTTCTTATCCCGGAGTTTGTTGAAGGATCTTAAAGTTATGTGAAAACCCTCCCCGTAGAGGCGATTAAATTTTGATTTAAAGCTTTCGTGACTGCAGTAATTCATATTCTTAGTTTTTTCGGTAAAGTCACGTTGAAGAGAAACAACAAAATAACAAAATATATATAAAACAATAAAAAATTCTCACGACGTTTCGACCATAACTCAAACGGTCATCATCAGGTGTGTCGGTTTGCATAAATTTATTTTGAAAACGGCATATTTATTTATATATATAAAAATAACGTTTGCGTCACGCGCAACGATTGGCTGTTTGCCAGGACTAGTCCATCTATTTTTTGACAAGAGGAGGGGGGAGACGAAATTTGTTTTTATGTATGCTGTCTGAAAGCCACTGTAAGCGTGAACAATCAATCAAGAACTGAAATGATTTATCAAATCTTTCCAATGATTGCTAAGATAGAATCCATCTTCTCGGTTGAAATTGTCTCTGTGTTTGTATATGTGGATAGCCTCATGAACGAATCTCTCATGGAAGCCAGATGGCTTACAAAGAACCTCCGTCTTGGAAAAGTCAATGGCATGTGAGCCTACTGAATTAGAACAATGATCTGCTACGGCCGAGGTGTTGGTCCTACCGTGTTTAAGGTCTGCTTTATGTTCACGAATGCGGTCCGAGATATGGCGTTTGGTTTCTCCAATGTAACTACTACCAAAGAGGCAACTTAGTTTGTAGACACCAGGGTATTGTATGTCCGGAATCACATCTTTTACAGACGGAACCAGATCACGGATTTTATGTAATGTGTTGAAACGGACCTGGATCTTGTGTTTATTCAAGATTTTGGAGATCTTTTTTGTGATCCCAGCAATGTAGGGTAAAGTGATGGTTTTGAAAGGCTCCTCAAGAGGGTTCTTCTTCATGGTTTGAGTGATAGCTTTGCGGATTGTATAGTCGGAGTAACCATTAGCCCTAAGAGCTTGGTGTACGTGCTTGAGTTCACTGCTTATGTGTTCCTGGTCGGATATGCATTGGGCTCTATGATACAGAGTCTTGATGAGAGAATTCTTATGTGATGGATGGTGGTGGGAATCCGGTTTCAGATAAGCATCCGTATGGGTAGCTTTCCTGTAGACAGAGTGGCTCATTGAACCATCAGGTCTCTTTTTAATTAGGACATCCAAAAAAGGTATCTTGCCATCTATTTCGACTTCCATGGTAAATCTGATGGCTGGGTGTATGGAATTGATGTGGTCGAAGAATTGGTCTAGAGCAGGCCGGCCATGTGGCCAGATGACAAAAGTGTCATCCACGTACCTCTTCCATAAGGTTGGGCGCAGAGTGGCAGTCTGGATGGCGTCAGTCTCAAATTTCTCCATGAAAATGTTAGCTATAACTGGAGAAAGGGGGGAGCCCATTGGGGTGCCCTCAGTTTGTTTGTAGAAAGTTCCATTCCAAGTGAAGTATGTATTGGTTAAACAGTGTCTCACCAGGGGGGGTACCTCAGTGTTTAGTCCTTGATGAACCAAGTCTTCAATGATTGCAATGGTGTCAGGTACAGGAACCTTGGTGAATAAGGAAACTACATCAAAACTGACAAGCAGGTCGTCTGGGGACAGGGAAATACCCTTGATTGTTGATACCAGGTGAGTAGAATTTTGTACCGCAGAGGTGGTCTTTCCAGTGAAAGGACGCAGGATTTCAGACAAAAAACGAGCTAGTTTGTAGGTGGGGGAGCTGATAGTAGAGACTATGGGACGAAGAGGTGTATCAACTTTATGTATTTTTGGTAAGCCGTATAATCTTGGTGGCCTGGCAGCAGAAGGTTTCAACGAAAACTGTTTAGATTGATCAATTAATGCGGTTGAATCAGAAATTATTTTGTTGGTTTGTGTGACGAGGCTGTTGGTGGGATCTCTTTTTATTTTTGTATAACTACCATCGTCGAGTAATTCTTTAATTTTGTTGTTGTATTCTATTTTATCCATGATGACAGTAGCATTGCCTTTGTCAGCTGAGAGAACTACAATATCATTCCTCTTTTTTAATTTATATAATTCAAAACGCTCATCTTTGCTGAGGTTGCTAGCTGGCATCTTAGCGTTTTTGAGGGTTGCAGCGATTTCAGATCTTGCTACGTCTGCAGCGATGTGACCCAGGCCCCTGAGAGCAACGTCTACTTGGGCAATTATATCATTAACTGGTATGTGTTTAGGTGTGACTGCAAAGTTTAGACCTTTAGCTAAAACGGATTTCAGACCATCAGAAATAGAACTGTTACTGCGATTAATTACGACTTTATTAACGTCTAACTTTTTGGTGTGTGGGTCCGGTCTTTTGTTGAAGAGGAGGTTAAATTTGGAAATCAGGTTTTCCTTACATTTGGTCGACATAGTAGCAGCTGAAGAGGCAGTCATATTGTCTACATGTTCCCAATCCGATGTGGACATTATTGCCGTCAATGATAAGTGTGATTTGTAGAGTGTCTTGTCTAACTGATCTAGTTCTGTGCGTATAAGTCTGATTTTTTCTGAGATAAGAGCTAAGCTAGTTTTGAAAAGAATTCGTTTCGCATTAGAAGAAGTTACAGTAGCAGAGGTGAGTGTAAATGCGATTGGTATTACCCCAGAGTCGCGGCATCTCTTCAGGAAGGTGAGAGACTCGATCAGCTGAGCTTTCTTATCCCGGAGTTTGTTGAAGGATCTTAAAGTTATGTGAAAACCCTCCCCGTAGAGGCGATTAAATTTTGATTTAAAGCTTTCGTGACTGCAGTAATTCATATTCTTAGTTTTTTCGGTAAAGTCACGTTGAAGAGAAACAACAAAATAACAAAATATATATAAAACAATAAAAAATTCTCACGACGTTTCGACCATAACTCAAACGGTCATCATCAGGTGTGTCGGTTTGCATAAATTTATTTTGATAACGGCATATTTATTTATATATATAAAAATAACGTTTGCGTCACGTGCAACGATTGGCTGTTTGCCAGGACTAGTCCATCTATTTTTTGACAAGAGGAGGGGGGAGACGAAATTTGTTTTTATGTATGCTGTCTGAAAGCCACTGTAAGCGTGAACAATCAATCAAGAACTGAAATGATTTATCAAATCTTTCCAATGATTGCTAAGATAGAATCCATCTTCTCGGTTGAAATTGTCTCTGTGTTTGTATATGTGGATAGCCTCATGAACGAATCTCTCATGGAAGCCAGATGGCTTACAAAGAACCTCCGTCTTGGAAAAGTCAATGGCATGTGAGCCTACTGAATTAGAACAATGATCTGCTACGGCCGAGGTGTTGGTCCTACCGTGTTTAAGGTCTGCTTTATGTTCACGAATGCGGTCCGAGATATGGCGTTTGGTTTCTCCAATGTAACTACTACCAAAGAGGCAACTTAGTTTGTAGACACCAGGGTATTGTATGTCCGGAATCACATCTTTTACAGACGGAACCAGATCACGGATTTTATGTAATGTGTTGAAACGGACCTGGATCTTGTGTTTATTCAAGATTTTGGAGATCTTTTTTGTGATCCCTGCAATGTAGGGTAAAGTGATGGTTTTGAAAGGCTCCTCAAGAGGGTTCTTCTTCATGGTTTGTAGCAGCTGAAGAGGCAGTCATATTGTCTACATGTTCCCAATCCGATGTGGACATTATTGCCGTCAATGATAAGTGTGATTTGTAGAGTGTCTTGTCTAACTGATCTAGTTCTGTGCGTATAAGTCTGATTTTTTCTGAGATAAGAGCTAAGCTAGTTTTGAAAAGAATTCGTTTCGCATTAGAAGAAGTTACAGTAGCAGAGGTGAGTGTAAATGCGATTGGTATTACCCCAGAGTCGCGGCATCTCTTCAGGAAGGTGAGAGACTCGATCAGCTGAGCTTTCTTATCCCGGAGTTTGTTGAAGGATCTTAAAGTTATGTGAAAACCCTCCCCGTAGAGGCGATTAAATTTTGATTTAAAGCTTTCGTGACTGCAGTAATTCATATTCTTAGTTTTTTCGGTAAAGTCACGTTGAAGAGAAACAACAAAATAACAAAATATATATAAAACAATAAAAAATTCTCACGACGTTTCGACCATAACTCAAACGGTCATCATCAGGTGTGTCGGTTTGCATAAATTTATTTTGAAAACGGCATATTTATTTATATATATAAAAATAACGTTTGCGTCACGCGCAACGATTGGCTGTTTGCCAGGACTAGTCCATCTATTTTTTGACAAGAGGAGGGGGGAGACGAAATTTGTTTTTATGTATGCTGTCTGAAAGCCACTGTAAGCGTGAACAATCAATCAAGAACTGAAATGATTTATCAAATCTTTCCAATGATTGCTAAGATAGAATCCATCTTCTCGGTTGAAATTGTCTCTGTGTTTGTATATGTGGATAGCCTCATGAACGAATCTCTCATGGAAGCCAGATGGCTTACAAAGAACCTCCGTCTTGGAAAAGTCAATGGCATGTGAGCCTACTGAATTAGAACAATGATCTGCTACGGCCGAGGTGTTGGTCCTACCGTGTTTAAGCTCTGCTTTATGTTCACGAATGCGGTCCGAGATATGGCGTTTGGTTTCTCCAATGTAACTACTACCAAAGAGGCAACTTAGTTTGTAGACACCAGGGTATTGTATGTCCGGAATCACATCTTTTACAGACGGAACCAGATCACGGATTTTATGTAATGTGTTGAAACGGACCTGGATCTTGTGTTTATTCAAGATTTTGGAGATCTTTTTTGTGATCCCAGCAATGTAGGGTAAAGTGATGGTTTTGAAAGGCTCCTCAAGAGGGTTCTTCTTCATGGTTTGAGTGATAGCTTTGCGGATTGTATAGTCGGAGCAACCATTAGCCCTAAGAGCTTGGTGTACGTGCTTGAGTTCACTGCTTATGTGTTCCTGGTCGGATATGCATTGGGCTCTATGATACAGAGTCTTGATGAGAGAATTCTTCTGTGATGGATGGTGGTGGGAATCCGGTTTCAGATAAGCATCCGTATGGGTAGCTTTCCTGTAGACAGAGTGGCTCATTGAACCATCAGGTCTCTTTTTAATTAGGACATCCAAAAAAGGTATCTTGCCATCTATTTCGACTTCCATGGTAAATCTGATGGCTGGGTGTATGGAATTGATGTGGTCGAAGAATTGGTCTAGAGCAGGCCGGCCATGTGGCCAGATGACAAAAGTGTCATCCACGTACCTCTTCCATAAGGTTGGGCGCAGAGTGGCAGTCTGGATGGCGTCAGTCTCAAATTTCTCCATGAAAATGTTAGCTATAACTGGAGAAAGGGGGGAGCCCATTGGGGTGCCCTCAGTTTGTTTGTAGAAAGTTCCATTCCAAGTGAAGTATGTATTGGTTAAACAGTGTCTCACCAGGGGGGGTACCTCAGTGTTTAGTCCTTGATGAACCAAGTCTTCAATGATTGCAATGGTGTCAGGTACAGGAACCTTGGTGAATAAGGAAACTACATCAAAACTGACAAGCAGGTCGTCTGGGGACAGGGAAATACCCTTGATTGTTGATACCAGGTGAGTAGAATTTTGTACCGCAGAGGTGGTCTTTCCAGTGAAAGGACGCAGGATTTCAGACAAAAAACGAGCTAGTTTGTAGGTGGGGGAGCTGATAGTAGAGACTATGGGACGAAGAGGTGTATCAACTTTATGTATTTTTGGTAAGCCGTATAATCTTGGTGGCCTGGCAGCAGAAGGTTTCAACGAAAACTGTTTAGATTGATCAATTAATGCGGTTGAATCAGAAATTATTTTGTTGGTTTGTGTGACGAGGCTGTTGGTGGGATCTCTTTTTATTTTTGTATAACTACCATCGTCGAGTAATTCTTTAATTTTGTTGTTGTATTCTATTTTATCCATGATGACAGTAGCATTGCCTTTGTCAGCTGAGAGAACTACAATATCATTCCTCTTTTTTAATTTATATAATTCAAAACGCTCATCTTTGCTGAGGTTGCTAGCTGGCATCTTAGCGTTTTTGAGGGTTGCAGCGATTTCAGATCTTGCTACGTCTGCAGCGATGTGACCCAGGCCCCTGAGAGCAACGTCTACTTGGGCAATTATATCATTAACTGGTATGTGTTTAGGTGTGACTGCAAAGTTTAGACCTTTAGCTAAAACGGATTTCAGACCATCGGAAATAGAACTGTTACTGCGATTAATTACGACTTTATTAACGTCTAACTTTTTGGTGTGTGGGTCCGGTCTTTTGTTGAAGAGGAGGTTAAATTTGGAAATCAGGTTTTCCTTACATTTGGTCGACATAGTAGCAGCTGAAGAGGCAGTCATATTGTCTACATGTTCCCAATCCGATGTGGACATTATTGCCGTCAATGATAAGTGTGATTTGTAGAGTGTCTTGTCTAACTGATCTAGTTCTGTGCGTATAAGTCTGATTTTTTCTGAGATAAGAGCTAAGCTAGTTTTGAAAAGAATTCGTTTCGCATTAGAAGAAGTTACAGTAGCAGAGGTGAGTGTAAATGCGATTGGTATTACCCCAGAGTCGTGGCATCTCTTCAGGAAGGTGAGAGACTCGAACAGCTGAGCTTTCTTATCCCGGAGTTTGTTGAAGGATCTTAAAGTTATGTGAAAACCCTCCCCGTAGAGGCGATTAAATTTTGATTTAAAGCTTTCGTGACTGCAGTAATTCATATTCTTAGTTTTTTCGGTAAAGTCACGTTGAAGAGAAACAACAAAATAACAAAATATATATAAAACAATAAAAAATTCTCACGACGTTTCGACCATAACTCAAACGGTCATCATCAGGTGTGTCGGTTTGCATAAATTTATTTTGAAAACGGCATATTTATTTATATATATAAAAATAACGTTTGCGTCACGCGCAACGATTGGCTGTTTGCCAGGACTAGTCCATCTATTTTTTGACAAGAGGAGGGGGGAGACGAAATTTGTTTTTATGTATGCTGTCTGAAAGCCACTGTAAGCGTGAACAATCAATCAAGAACTGAAATGATTTATCAAATCTTTCCAATGATTGCTAAGATAGAATCCATCTTCTCGGTTGAAATTGTCTCTGTGTTTGTATATGTGGATAGCCTCATGAACGAATCTCTCATGGAAGCCAGATGGCTTACAAAGAACCTCCGTCTTGGAAAAGTCAATGGCATGTGAGCCTACTGAATTAGAACAATGATCTGCTACGGCCGAGGTGTTGGTCCTACCGTGTTTAAGGTCTGCTTTATGTTCACGAATGCGGTCCGAGATATGGCGTTTGGTTTCTCCAATGTAACTACTACCAAAGAGGCAACTTAGTTTGTAGACACCAGGGTATTGTATGTCCGGAATCACATCTTTTACAGACGGAACCAGATCACGGATTTTATGTAATGTGTTGAAACGGACCTGGATCTTGTGTTTATTCAAGATTTTGGAGATCTTTTTTGTGATCCCAGCAATGTAGGGTAAAGTGATGGTTTTGAAAGGCTCCTCAAGAGGGTTCTTCTTCATGGTTTGAGTGATAGCTTTGCGGATTGTATAGTCGGAGTAACCATTAGCCCTAAGAGCTTGGTGTACGTGCTTGAGTTCACTGCTTATGTGTTCCTGGTCGGATATGCATTGGGCTCTATGATACAGAGTCTTGATGAGAGAATTCTTATGTGATGGATGGTGGTGGGAATCCGGTTTCAGATAAGCATCCGTATGGGTAGCTTTCCTGTAGACAGAGTGGCTCATTGAACCATCAGGTCTCTTTTTAATTAGGACATCCAAAAAAGGTATCTTGCCATCTATTTCGACTTCCATGGTAAATCTGATGGCTGGGTGTATGGAATTGATGTGGTCGAAGAATTGGTCTAGAGCAGGCCGGCCATGTGGCCAGATGACAAAAGTGTCATCCACGTACCTCTTCCATAAGGTTGGGCGCAGAGTGGCAGTCTGGATGGCGTCAGTCTCAAATTTCTCCATGAAAATGTTAGCTATAACTGGAGAAAGGGGGGAGCCCATTGGGGTGCCCTCAGTTTGTTTGTAGAAAGTTCCATTCCAAGTGAAGTATGTATTGGTTAAACAGTGTCTCACCAGGGGGGGTACCTCAGTGTTTAGTCCTTGATGAACCAAGTCTTCAATGATTGCAATGGTGTCAGGTACAGGAACCTTGGTGAATAAGGAAACTACATCAAAACTGACAAGCAGGTCGTCTGGGGACAGGGAAATACCCTTGATTGTTGATACCAGGTGAGTAGAATTTTGTACCGCAGAGGTGGTCTTTCCAGTGAAAGGACGCAGGATTTCAGACAAAAAACGAGCTAGTTTGTAGGTGGGGGAGCTGATAGTAGAGACTATGGGACGAAGAGGTGTATCAACTTTATGTATTTTTGGTAAGCCGTATAATCTTGGTGGCCTGGCAGCAGAAGGTTTCAACGAAAACTGTTTAGATTGATCAATTAATGCGGTTGAATCAGAAATTATTTTATTGGTTTGTGTGACGAGGCTGTTGGTGGGATCTCTTTTTATTTTTGTATAACTACCATCGTCGAGTAATTCTTTAATTTTGTTGTATTCTATTTTATCCATGATGACAGTAGCATTGCCTTTGTCAGCTGAGAGAACTACAATATCATTCCTCTTTTTTAATTTATATAATTCAAAACGCTCATCTTTGCTGAGGTTGCTAGCTGGCATCTTAGCGTTTTTGAGGGTTGCAGCGATTTCAGATCTTGCTACGTCTGCAGCGATGTGACCCAGGCCCCTGAGAGCAACGTCTACTTGGGCAATTATATCATTAACTGGTATGTGTTTAGGTGTGACTGCAAAGTTTAGACCTTTAGCTAAAACGGATTTCAGACCATCGGAAATAGAACTGTTACTGCGATTAATTACGACTTTATTAACGTCTAACTTTTTGGTGTGTGGGTCCGGTCTTTTGTTGAAGAGGAGGTTAAATTTGGAAATCAGGTTTTCCTTACATTTGGTCGACATAGTAGCAGCTGAAGAGGCAGTCATATTGTCTACATGTTCCCAATCCGATGTGGACATTATTGCCGTCAATGATAAGTGTGATTTGTAGAGTGTCTTGTCTAACTGATCTAGTTCTGTGCGTATAAGTCTGATTTTTTCTGAGATAAGAGCTAAGCTAGTTTTGAAAAGAATTCGTTTCGCATTAGAAGAAGTTACAGTAGCAGAGGTGAGTGTAAATGCGATTGGTATTACCCCAGAGTCGCGGCATCTCTTCAGGAAGGTGAGAGACTCGATCAGCTGAGCTTTCTTATCCCGGAGTTTGTTGAAGGATCTTAAAGTTATGTGAAAACCCTCCCCGTAGAGGCGATTAAATTTTGATTTAAAGCTTTCGTGACTGCAGTAATTCATATTCTTAGTTTTTTCGGTAAAGTCACGTTGAAGAGAAACAACAAAATAACAAAATATATATAAAACAATAAAAAATTCTCACGACGTTTCGACCATAACTCAAACGGTCATCATCAGGTGTGTCGGTTTGCATAAATTTATTTTGAAAACGGCATATTTATTTATATATATATATAAAAATAACGTTTGCGTCACGTGCAACGATTGGCTGTTTGCCAGGACTAGTCCATCTATTTTTTGAAAAGAGGAGGGGGGAGACGAAATTTGTTTTTATGTATGCTGTCTGAAAGCCACTGTAAGCGTGAACAATCAATCAAGAACTGAAATGATTTATCAAATCTTTCAAATGATTGCTAAGATAGAATCCATCTTCTCGGTTGAAATTGTCTCTGTGTTTGTATATGTGGATAGCCTCATGAACGAATCTCTCATGGAAGCCAGATGGCTTACAAAGAACCTCCGTCTTGGAAAAGTCAATGGCATGTGAGCCTACTGAATTAGAACAATGATCTGCTACGGCCGAGGTGTTGGTCCTACCGTGTTTAAGGTCTGCTTTATGTTCACGAATGCGGTCCGAGATATGGCGTTTGGTTTCTCCAATGTAACTACTACCACAGAGGCAACTTAGTTTGTAGACGCCAGGGTATTGTATGTCCGGAATCACATCTTTTACAGACGGAACCAGATCACGGATTTTATGTAATGTGTTGAAACGGACCTGGATCTTGTGTTTATTCAAGATTTTGGAGATCTTTTTTGTGATCCCAGCAATGTAGGGTAAAGTGATGGTTTTGAAAGGCTCCTCAAGAGGGTTCTTCTTCATGGTTTGAGTGATAGCTTTGCGGATTGTATAGTCGGAGTAACCATTAGCCCTAAGAGCTTGGTGTACGTGCTTGAGTTCACTGCTTATGTGTTCCTGGTCGGATATGCATTGGGCTCTATGATACAGAGTCTTGATGAGAGAATTCTTCTGTGATGGATGGTGGTGGGAATCCGGTTTCAGATAAGCATCCGTATGGGTAGCTTTCCTGTAGACAGAGTGGCTCATTGAACCATCAGGTCTCTTTTTAATTAGGACATCCAAAAAAGGTATCTTGCCATCTATTTCGACTTCCATGGTAAATCTGATGGCTGGGTGTATGGAATTGATGTGGTCGAAGAATTGGTCTAGAGCAGGCCGGCCATGTGGCCAGATGACAAAAGTGTCATCCACGTACCTCTTCCATAAGGTTGGGCGCAGAGTGGCAGTCTGGATGGCGTCAGTCTCAAATTTCTCCATGAAAATGTTAGCTATAACTGGAGAAAGGGGGGAGCCCATTGGGGTGCCCTCAGTTTGTTTGTAGAAAGTTCCATTCCAAGTGAAGTATGTATTGGTTAAACAGTGTCTCACCAGGGGGGGTACCTCAGTGTTTAGTCCTTGATGAACCAAGTCTTCAATGATTGCAATGGTGTCAGGTACAGGAACCTTGGTGAATAAGGAAACTACATCAAAACTGACAAGCAGGTCGTCTGGGGACAGGGAAATACCCTTGATTGTTGATACCAGGTGAGTAGAATTTTGTACCGCAGAGGTGGTCTTTCCAGTGAAAGGACGCAGGATTTCAGACAAAAAACGAGCTAGTTTGTAGGTGGGGGAGCTGATAGTAGAGACTATGGGACGAAGAGGTGTATCAACTTTATGTATTTTTGGTAAGCCGTATAATCTTGGTGGCCTGGCAGCAGAAGGTTTCAACGAAAACTGTTTAGATTGATCAATTAATGCGGTTGAATCAGAAATTATTTTGTTGGTTTGTGTGACGAGGCTGTTGGTGGGATCTCTTTTTATTTTTGTATAACTACCATCGTCGAGTAATTCTTTAATTTTGTTGTTGTATTCTATTTTATCCATGATGACAGTAGCATTGCCTTTGTCAGCTGAGAGAACTACAATATCATTCCTCTTTTTTAATTTATATAATTCAAAACGCTCATCTTTGCTGAGGTTGCTAGCTGGCATCTTAGCGTTTTTGAGGGTTGCAGCGATTTCAGATCTTGCTACGTCTGCAGCGATGTGACCCAGGCCCCTGAGAGCAACGTCTACTTGGGCAATTATATCATTAACTGGTATGTGTTTAGGTGTGACTGCAAAGTTTAGACCTTTAGCTAAAACGGATTTCAGACCATCGGAAATAGAACTGTTACTGCGATTAATTACGACTTTATTAACGTCTAACTTTTTGGTGTGTGGGTCCGGTCTTTTGTTGAAGAGGAGGTTAAATTTGGAAATCAGGTTTTCCTTACATTTGGTCGACATAGTAGCAGCTGAAGAGGCAGTCATATTGTCTACATGTTCCCAATCCGATGTGGACATTATTGCCGTCAATGATAAGTGTGATTTGTAGAGTGTCTTGTCTAACTGATCTAGTTCTGTGCGTATAAGTCTGATTTTTTCTGAGATAAGAGCTAAGCTAGTTTTGAAAAGAATTCGTTTCGCATTAGAAGAAGTTACAGTAGCAGAGGTGAGTGTAAATGCGATTGGTATTACCCCAGAGTCGCGGCATCTCTTCAGGAAGGTGAGAGACTCGATCAGCTGAGCTTTCTTATCCCGGAGTTTGTTGAAGGATCTTAAAGTTATGTGAAAACCCTCCCCGTAGAGGCGATTAAATTTTGATTTAAAGCTTTCGTGACTGCAGTAATTCATATTCTTAGTTTTTTCGGTAAAGTCACGTTGAAGAGAAACAACAAAATAACAAAATATATATAAAACAATAAAAAATTCTCACGACGTTTCGACCATAACTCAAACGGTCATCATCAGGTGTGTCGGTTTGCATAAATTTATTTTGAAAACGGCATATTTATTTATATATATATAAAAATAACGTTTGCGTCACGCGCAACGATTGGCTGTTTGCCAGGACTAGTCCATCTATTTTTTGAAAAGAGTAGGGGGGAGACGAAATTTGTTTTTATGTATGCTGTCTGAAAGCCACTGTAAGCGTGAACAATCAATCAAGAACTGAAATGATTTATCAAATCTTTCCAATGATTGCTAAGATAGAATCCATCTTCTCGGTTGAAATTGTCTCTGTGTTTGTATATGTGGATAGCCTCATGAACGAATCTCTCATGGAAGCCAGATGGCTTACAAAGAACCTCCGTCTTGGAAAAGTCAATGGCATGTGAGCCTACTGAATTAGAACAATGATCTGCTACGGCCGAGGTGTTGGTCCTACCGTGTTTAAGGTCTGCTTTATGTTCACGAATGCGGTCCGAGATATGGCGTTTGGTTTCTCCAATGTAACTACTACCAAAGAGGCAACTTAGTTTGTAGACACCAGGGTATTGTATGTCCGGAATCACATCTTTTACAGACGGAACCAGATCACGGATTTTATGTAATGTGTTGAAACGGACCTGGATCTTGTGTTTATTCAAGATTTTGGAGATCTTTTTTGTGATCCCAGCAATGTAGGGTAAAGTGATGGTTTTGAAAGGCTCCTCAAGAGGGTTCTTCTTCATGGTTTGAGTGATAGCTTTGCGGATTGTATAGTCGGAGTAACCATTAGCCCTAAGAGCTTGGTGTACGTGCTTGAGTTCACTGCTTATGTGTTCCTGGTCGGATATGCATTGGGCTCTATGATACAGAGTCTTGATGAGAGAATTCTTCTGTGATGGATGGTGGTGGGAATCCGGTTTCAGATAAGCATCCGTATGGGTAGCTTTCCTGTAGACAGAGTGGCTCATTGAACCATCAGGTCTCTTTTTAATTAGGACATCCAAAAAAGGTATCTTGCCATCTATTTCGACTTCCATGGTAAATCTGATGGCTGGGTGTATGGAATTGATGTGGTCGAAGAATTGGTCTAGAGCAGGCCGGCCATGTGGCCAGATGACAAAAGTGTCATCCACGTACCTCTTCCATAAGGTTGGGCGCAGAGTGGCAGTCTGGATGGCGTCAGTCTCAAATTTCTCCATGAAAATGTTAGCTATAACTGGAGAAAGGGGGGAGCCCATTGGGGTGCCCTCAGTTTGTTTGTAGAAAGTTCCATTCCAAGTGAAGTATGTATTGGTTAAACAGTGTCTCACCAGGGGGGGTACCTCAGTGTTTAGTCCTTGATGAACCAAGTCTTCAATGATTGCAATGGTGTCAGGTACAGGAACCTTGGTGAATAAGGAAACTACATCAAAACTGACAAGCAGGTCGTCTGGGGACAGGGAAATACCCTTGATTGTTGATACCAGGTGAGTAGAATTTTGTACCGCAGAGGTGGTCTTTCCAGTGAAAGGACGCAGGATTTCAGACAAAAAACGAGCTAGTTTGTAGGTGGGGGAGCTGATAGTAGAGACTATGGGACGAAGAGGTGTATCAACTTTATGTATTTTTGGTAAGCCGTATAATCTTGGTGGACTGGCAGCAGAAGGTTTCAACGAAAACTGTTTAGATTGATCAATTAATGCGGTTGAATCAGAAATTATTTTGTTGGTTTGTGTGACGAGGCTGTTGGTGGGATCTCTTTTTATTTTTGTATAACTACCATCGTCGAGTAATTCTTTAATTTTGTTGTTGTATTCTATTTTATCCATGATGACAGTAGCATTGCCTTTGTCAGCTGAGAGAACTACAATATCATTCCTCTTTTTTAATTTATATAATTCAAAACGCTCATCTTTGCTGAGGTTGCTAGCTGGCATCTTAGCGTTTTTGAGGGTTGCAGCGATTTCAGATCTTGCTACGTCTGCAGCGATGTGACCCAGGCCCCTGAGAGCAACGTCTATTTGGGCAATTATATCATTAACTGGTATGTGTTTAGGTGTGACTGCAAAGTTTAGACCTTTAGCTAAAACGGATTTCAGACCATCGGAAATAGAACTGTTACTGCGATTAATTACGACTTTATTAACGTCTAACTTTTTGGTGTGTGGGTCCGGTCTTTTGTTGAAGAGGAGGTTAAATTTGGAAATCAGGTTTTCCTTACATTTGGTCGACATAGTAGCAGCTGAAGAGGCAGTCATATTGTCTACATGTTCCCCATCCGATGTGGACATTATTGCCGTCAATGATAAGTGTGATTTGTAGAGTGTCTTGTCTAACTGATCTAGTTCTGTGCGTATAAGTCTGATTTTTTCTGAGATAAGAGCTAAGCTAGTTTTGAAAAGAATTCGTTTCGCATTAGAAGAAGTTACAGTAGCAGAGGTGAGTGTAAATGCGATTGGTATTACCCCAGAGTCGCGGCATCGCTTCAGGAAGGTGAGAGACTCGATCAGCTGAGCTTTCTTATCCCGGAGTTTGTTGAAGGATCTTAAAGTTATGTGAAAACCCTCCCCGTAGAGGCGATTAAATTTTGATTTAAAGCTTTCGTGACTGCAGTAATTCATATTCTTAGTTTTTTCGGTAAAGTCACGTTGAAGAGAAACAACAAAATAACAAAATATATATAAAACAATAAAAAATTCTCACGACGTTTCGACCATAACTCAAACGGTCATCATCAGGTGTGTCGGTTTGCATAAATTTATTTTGAAAACGGCATATTTATTTATATATATATATAAAAATAACGTTTGCGTCACGCGCAACGATTGGCTGTTTGCCAGGACTAGTCCATCTATTTTTTGAAAAGAGGAGGGGGGAGACGAAATTTGTTTTTATGTATGCTGTCTGAAAGCCACTGTAAGCGTGAACAATCAATCAAGAACTGAAATGATTTATCAAATCTTTCCAATGATTGCTAAGATAGAATCCATCTTCTCGGTTGAAATTGTCTCTGTGTTTGTATATGTGGATAGCCTCATGAACGAATCTCTCATGGAAGCCAGATGGCTTACAAAGAACCTCCGTCTTGGAAAAGTTAATGGCATGTGAGCCTACTGAATTAGAACAATGATCTGCTACGGCCGAGGTGTTGGTCCTACCGTGTTTAAGGTCTGCTTTATGTTCACGAATGCGGTCCGAGATATGGCGTTTGGTTTCTCCAATGTAACTACTACCACAGAGGCAACTTAGTTTGTAGACACCAGGGTATTGTATGTCCGGAATCACATCTTTTACAGACGGAACCAGATCACGGATTTTATGTAATGTGTTGAAACGGACCTGGATCTTGTGTTTATTCAAGATTTTGGAGATCTTTTTTGTGATCCCAGCAATGTAGGGTAAAGTGATGGTTTTGAAAGGCTCCTCAAGAGGGTTCTTCTTCATGGTTTGAGTGATAGCTTTGCGGATTGTATAGTCGGAGTAACCATTAGCCCTAAGAGCTTGGTGTACGTGCTTGAGTTCACTGCTTATGTGTTCCTGGTCGGATATGCATTGGGCTCTATGATACAGAGTCTTGATGAGAGAATTCTTCTGTGATGGATGGTGGTGGGAATCCGGTTTCAGATAAGCACCCGTATGGGTAGCTTTCCTGTAGACAGAGTGGCTCATTGAACCATCAGGTCTCTTTTTAATTAGGACATCCAAAAAAGGTATCTTGCCATCTATTTCGACTTCCATGGTAAATCTGATGGCTGGGTGTATGGAATTGATGTGGTCGAAGAATTGGTCTAGAGCAGGCCGGCCATGTGGCCAGATGACAAAAGTGTCATCCACGTACCTCTTCCATAAGGTTGGGCGCAGAGTGGCAGTCTGGATGGCGTCAGTCTCAAATTTCTCCATGAAAATGTTAGCTATAACTGGAGAAAGGGGGGAGCCCATTGGGGTGCCCTCAGTTTGTTTGTAGAAAGTTCCATTCCAAGTGAAGTATGTATTGGTTAAACAGTGTCTCACCAGGGGGGGTACCTCAGTGTTTAGTCCTTGATGAACCAAGTCTTCAATGATTGCAATGGTGTCAGGTACAGGAACCTTGGTGAATAAGGAAACTACATCAAAACTGACAAGCAGGTCGTCTGGGGACAGGGAAATACCCTTGATTGTTGATACCAGGTGAGTAGAATTTTGTACCGCAGAGGTGGTCTTTCCAGTGAAAGGACGCAGGATTTCAGACAAAAAACGAGCTAGTTTGTAGGTGGGGGAGCTGATAGTAGAGACTATGGGACGAAGAGGTGTATCAACTTTATGTATTTTTGGTAAGCCGTATAATCTTGGTGGCCTGGCAGCAGAAGGTTTCAACGAAAACTGTTTAGATTGATCAATTAATGCGGTTGAATCAGAAATTATTTTGTTGGTTTGTGTGACGAGGCTGTTGGTGGGATCTCTTTTTATTTTTGTATAACTACCATCGTCGAGTAATTCTTTAATTTTGTTGTTGTATTCTATTTTATCCATGATGACAGTAGCATTGCCTTTGTCAGCTGAGAGAACTACAATATCATTCCTCTTTTTTAATTTATATAATTCAAAACGCTCATCTTTGCTGAGGTTGCTAGCTGGCATCTTAGCGTTTTTGAGGGTTGCAGCGATTTCAGATCTTGCTACGTCTGCAGCGATGTGACCCAGGCCCCTGAGAGCAACGTCTACTTGGGCAATTATATCATTAACTGGTATGTGTTTAGGTGTGACTGCAAAGTTTAGACCTTTAGCTAAAACGGATTTCAGACCATCGGAAATAGAACTGTTACTGCGATTAATTACGACTTTATTAACGTCTAACTTTTTGGTGTGTGGGTCCGGTCTTTTGTTGAAGAGGAGGTTAAATTTGGAAATCAGGTTTTCCTTACATTTGGTCGACATAGTAGCAGCTGAAGAGGCAGTCATATTGTCTACATGTTCCCAATCCGATGTGGACATTATTGCCGTCAATGATAAGTGTGATTTGTAGAGTGTCTTGTCTAACTGATCTAGTTCTGTGCGTATAAGTCTGATTTTTTCTGAGATAAGAGCTAAGCTAGTTTTGAAAAGAATTCGTTTCGCATTAGAAGAAGTTACAGTAGCAGAGGTGAGTGTAAATGCGATTGGTATTACCCCAGAGTCGCGGCATCTCTTCAGGAAGGTGAGAGACTCGATCAGCTGAGCTTTCTTATCCCGGAGTTTGTTGAAGGATCTTAAAGTTATGTGAAAACCCTCCCCGTAGAGGCGATTAAATTTTGATTTAAAGCTTTCGTGACTGCAGTAATTCATATTCTTAGTTTTTTCGGTAAAGTCACGTTGAAGAGAAACAACAAAATAACAAAATATATATAAAACAATAAAAAATTCTCACGACGTTTCAACCATAACTCAAACGGTCATCATCAGGTGTGTCGGTTTGCATAAATTTATTTTGAAAACGGCATATTTATTTATATATATATAAAAATAACGTTTGTGTCACGCACAACGATTGGCTGTTTGCCAGGACTAGTCCATCTATTTTTTGAAAAGAGGAGGGGGGAGACGAAATTTGTTTTTATGTATGCTGTCTGAAAGCCACTGTAAGCGTGAACAATCAATCAAGAACTGAAATGATTTATCAAATCTTTCCAATGATTGCTAAGATAGAATCCATCTTCTCGGTTGAAATTGTCTCTGTGTTTGTATATGTGGATAGCCTCATGAACGAATCTCTCATGGAAGCCAGATGGCTTACAAAGAACCTCCGTCTTGGAAAAGTTAATGGCATGTGAGCCTACTGAATTAGAACAATGATCTGCTACGGCCGAGGTGTTGGTCCTACCGTGTTTAAGGTCTGCTTTATGTTCACGAATGCGGTCCGAGATATGGCGTTTGGTTTCTCCAATGTAACTACTACCACAGAGGCAACTTAGTTTGTAGACACCAGGGTATTGTATGTCCGGAATCACATCTTTTACAGACGGAACCAGATCACGGATTTTATGTAATGTGTTGAAACGGACCTGGATCTTGTGTTTATTCAAGATTTTGGAGATCTTTTTTGTGATCCCAGCAATGTAGGGTAAAGTGATGGTTTTGAAAGGCTCCTCAAGAGGGTTCTTCTTCATGGTTTGAGTGATAGCTTTGCGGATTGTATAGTCGGAGTAACCATTAGCCCTAAGAGCTTGGTGTACATGCTTGAGTTCACTGCTTATGTGTTCCTGGTCGGATATGCATTGGGCTCTATGATACAGAGTCTTGATGAGAGAATTCTTCTGTGATGGATGGTGGTGGGAATCCGGTTTCAGATAAGCATCCGTATGGGTAGCTTTCCTGTAGACAGAGTGGCTCATTGAACCATCAGGTCTCTTTTTAATTAGGACATCCAAAAAAGGTATCTTGCCATCTATTTCGACTTCCATGGTAAATCTGATGGCTGGGTGTATGGAATTGATGTGGTCGAAGAATTGGTCTAGAGCAGGCCGGCCATGTGGCCAGATGACAAAAGTGTCATCCACGTACCTCTTCCATAAGGTTGGGCGCAGAGTGGCAGTCTGGATGGCGTCAGTCTCAAATTTCTCCATGAAAATGTTAGCTATAACTGGAGAAAGGGGGGAGCCCATTGGGGTGCCCTCAGTTTGTTTGTAGAAAGTTCCATTCCAAGTGAAGTATGTATTGGTTAAACAGTGTCTCACCAGGGGGGGTACCTCAGTATTTAGTCCTTGATGAACCAAGTCTTCAATGATTGCAATGGTGTCAGGTACAGGAACCTTGGTGAATAAGGAAACTACATCAAAACTGACAAGCAGGTCGTCTGGGGACAGGGAAATACCCTTGATTGTTGATACCAGGTGAGTAGAATTTTGTACCGCAGAGGTGGTCTTTCCAGTGAAAGGACGCAGGATTTCAGACAAAAAACGAGCTAGTTTGTAGGTGGGGGAGCTGATAGTAGAGACTATGGGACGAAGAGGTGTATCAACTTTATGTATTTTTGGTAAGCCGTATAATCTTGGTGGCCTGGCAGCAGAAGGTTTCAACGAAAACTGTTTAGATTGATCAATTAATGCGGTTGAATCAGAAATTATTTTGTTGGTTTGTGTGACGAGGCTGTTGGTGGGATCTCTTTTTATTTTTGTATAACTACCATCGTCGAGTAATTCTTTGATTTTGTTGTTGTATTCTATTTTATCCATGATGACAGTAGCATTGCCTTTGTCAGCTGAGAGAACTACAATATCATTCCTCTTTTTTAATTTATATAATTCAAAACGCTCATCTTTGCTGAGGTTGCTAGCTGGCATCTTAGCGTTTTTGAGGGTTGCAGCGATTTCAGATCTTGCTACGTCTGCAGCGATGTGACCCAGGCCCCTGAGAGCAACGTCTACTTGGGCAATTATATCATTAACTGGTATGTGTTTAGGTGTGACTGCAAAGTTTAGACCTTTAGCTAAAACGGATTTCAGACCATCGGAAATAGAACTGTTACTGCGATTAATTACGACTTTATTAACGTCTAACTTTTTGGTGTGTGGGTCCGGTCTTTTGTTGAAGAGGAGGTTAAATTTGGAAATCAGGTTTTCCTTACATTTGGTCGACATAGTAGCAGCTGAAGAGGCAGTCATATTGTCTACATGTTCCCAATCCGATGTGGACATTATTGCCGTCAATGATAAGTGTGATTTGTAGAGTGTCTTGTCTAACTGATCTAGTTCTGTGCGTATAAGTCTGATTTTTTCTGAGATAAGAGCTAAGCTAGTTTTGAAAAGAATTCGTTTCGCATTAGAAGAAGTTACAGTAGCAGAGGTGAGTGTAAATGCGATTGGTATTACCCCAGAGTCGCGGCATCTCTTCAGGAAGGTGAGAGACTCGATCAGCTGAGCTTTCTTATCCCGGAGTTTGTTGAAGGATCTTAAAGTTATGTGAAAACCCTCCCCGTAGAGGCGATTAAATTTTGATTTAAAGCTTTCGTGACTGCAGTAATTCATATTCTTAGTTTTTTCGGTAAAGTCACGTTGAAGAGAAACAACAAAATAACAAAATATATATTAAACAATAAAAAATTCTCACGACGTTTCAACCATAACTCAAACGGTCATCATCAGGTGTGTCGGTTTGCATAAATTTATTTTGAAAACGGCATATTTATTTATATATATATAAAAATAACGTTTGTGTCACGCACAACGATTGGCTGTTTGCCAGGACTAGTCCATCTATTTTTTGAAAAGAGGAGGGGGGAGACGAAATTTGTTTTTATGTATGCTGTCTGAAAGCCACTGTAAGCGTGAACAATCAATCAAGAACTGAAATGATTTATCAAATCTTTCCAATGATTGCTAAGATAGAATCCATCTTCTCGGTTGAAATTGTCTCTGTGTTTGTATATGTGGATAGCCTCATGAACGAATCTCTCATGGAAGCCAGATGGCTTACAAAGAACCTCCGTCTTGGAAAAGTTAATGGCATGTGAGCCTACTGAATTAGAACAATGATCTGCTACGGCCGAGGTGTTGGTCCTACCGTGTTTAAGGTCTGCTTTATGTTCACGAATGCGGTCCGAGATATGGCGTTTGGTTTCTCCAATGTAACTACTACCACAGAGGCAACTTAGTTTGTAGACACCAGGGTATTGTATGTCCGGAATCACATCTTTTACAGACGGAACCAGATCACGGATTTTATGTAATGTGTTGAAACGGACCTGGATCTTGTGTTTATTCAAGATTTTGGAGATCTTTTTTGTGATCCCAGCAATGTAGGGTAAAGTGATGGTTTTGAAAGGCTCCTCAAGAGGGTTCTTCTTCATGGTTTGAGTGATAGCTTTGCGGATTGTATAGTCGGAGTAACCATTAGCCCTAAGAGCTTGGTGTACATGCTTGAGTTCACTGCTTATGTGTTCCTGGTCGGATATGCATTGGGCTCTATGATACAGAGTCTTGATGAGAGAATTCTTCTGTGATGGATGGTGGTGGGAATCCGGTTTCAGATAAGCATCCGTATGGGTAGCTTTCCTGTAGACAGAGTGGCTCATTGAACCATCAGGTCTCTTTTTAATTAGGACATCCAAAAAAGGTATCTTGCCATCTATTTCGACTTCCATGGTAAATCTGATGGCTGGGTGTATGGAATTGATGTGGTCGAAGAATTGGTCTAGAGCAGGCCGGCCATGTGGCCAGATGACAAAAGTGTCATCCACGTACCTCTTCCATAAGGTTGGGCGCAGAGTGGCAGTCTGGATGGCGTCAGTCTCAAATTTCTCCATGAAAATGTTAGCTATAACTGGAGAAAGGGGGGAGCCCATTGGGGTGCCCTCAGTTTGTTTGTAGAAAGTTCCATTCCAAGTGAAGTATGTATTGGTTAAACAGTGTCTCACCAGGGGGGGTACCTCAGTATTTAGTCCTTGATGAACCAAGTCTTCAATGATTGCAATGGTGTCAGGTACAGGAACCTTGGTGAATAAGGAAACTACATCAAAACTGACAAGCAGGTCGTCTGGGGACAGGGAAATACCCTTGATTGTTGATACCAGGTGAGTAGAATTTTGTACCGCAGAGGTGGTCTTTCCAGTGAAAGGACGCAGGATTTCAGACAAAAAACGAGCTAGTTTGTAGGTGGGGGAGCTGATAGTAGAGACTATGGGACGAAGAGGTGTATCAACTTTATGTATTTTTGGTAAGCCGTATAATCTTGGTGGCCTGGCAGCAGAAGGTTTCAACGAAAACTGTTTAGATTGATCAATTAATGCGGTTGAATCAGAAATTATTTTGTTGGTTTGTGTGACGAGGCTGTTGGTGGGATCTCTTTTTATTTTTGTATAACTACCATCGTCGAGTAATTCTTTGATTTTGTTGTTGTATTCTATTTTATCCATGATGACAGTAGCATTGCCTTTGTCAGCTGAGAGAACTACAATATCATTCCTCTTTTTTAATTTATATAATTCAAAACGCTCATCTTTGCTGAGGTTGCTAGCTGGCATCTTAGCGTTTTTGAGGGTTGCAGCGATTTCAGATCTTGCTACGTCTGCAGCGATGTGACCCAGGCCCCTGAGAGCAACGTCTACTTGGGCAATTATATCATTAACTGGTATGTGTTTAGGTGTGACTGCAAAGTTTAGACCTTTAGCTAAAACGGATTTCAGACCATCGGAAATAGAACTGTTACTGCGATTAATTACGACTTTATTAACGTCTAACTTTTTGGTGTGTGGGTCCGGTCTTTTGTTGAAGAGGAGGTTAAATTTGGAAATCAGGTTTTCCTTACATTTGGTCGACATAGTAGCAGCTGAAGAGGCAGTCATATTGTCTACATGTTCCCAATCCGATGTGGACATTATTGCCGTCAATGATAAGTGTGATTTGTAGAGTGTCTTGTCTAACTGATCTAGTTCTGTGCGTATAAGTCTGATTTTTTCTGAGATAAGAGCTAAGCTAGTTTTGAAAAGAATTCGTTTCGCATTAGAAGAAGTTACAGTAGCAGAGGTGAGTGTAAATGCGATTGGTATTACCCCAGAGTCGCGGCATCTCTTCAGGAAGGTGAGAGACTCGATCAGCTGAGCTTTCTTATCCCGGAGTTTGTTGAAGGATCTTAAAGTTATGTGAAAACCCTCCCCGTAGAGGCGATTAAATTTTGATTTAAAGCTTTCGTGACTGCAGTAATTCATATTCTTAGTTTTTTCGGTAAAGTCACGTTGAAGAGAAACAACAAAATAACAAAATATATATAAAACAATAAAAAATTCTCACGACGTTTCAACCATAACTCAAACGGTCATCATCAGGTGTGTCGGTTTGCATAAATTTATTTTGAAAACGGCATATTTATTTATATATATATATATAAAAATAACGTTTGCGTCACGCGCAACGATTGGCTGTTTGCCAGGACTAGTCCATCTATTTTTTGAAAAGAGGAGGGGGGAGACGAAATTTGTTTTTATGTATGCTGTCTGAAAGCCACTGTAAGCGTGAACAATCAATCAAGAACTGAAATGATTTATCAAATCTTTCCAATGATTGCTAAGATAGAATCCATCTTCTCGGTTGAAATTGTCTCTGTGTTTGTATATGTGGATAGCCTCATGAACGAATCTCTCATGGAAGCCAGATGGCTTACAAAGAACCTCCGTCTTGGAAAAGTTAATGGCATGTGAGCCTACTGAATTAGAACAATGATCTGCTACGGCCGAGGTGTTGGTCCTACCGTGTTTAAGGTCTGCTTTATGTTCACGAATGCGGTCCGAGATATGGCGTTTGGTTTCTCCAATGTAACTACTACCACAGAGGCAACTTAGTTTGTAGACACCAGGGTATTGTATGTCCGGAATCACATCTTTTACAGACGGAACCAGATCACGGATTTTATGTAATGTGTTGAAACGGACCTGGATCTTGTGTTTATTCAAGATTTTGGAGATCTTTTTTGTGATCCCAGCAATGTAGGGTAAAGTGATGGTTTTGAAAGGCTCCTCAAGAGGGTTCTTCTTCATGGTTTGAGTGATAGCTTTGCGGATTGTATAGTCGGAGTAACCATTAGCCCTAAGAGCTTGGTGTACATGCTTGAGTTCACTGCTTATGTGTTCCTGGTCGGATATGCATTGGGCTCTATGATACAGAGTCTTGATGAGAGAATTCTTCTGTGATGGATGGTGGTGGGAATCCGGTTTCAGATAAGCATCCGTATGGGTAGCTTTCCTGTAGACAGAGTGGCTCATTGAACCATCAGGTCTCTTTTTAATTAGGACATCCAAAAAAGGTATCTTGCCATCTATTTCGACTTCCATGGTAAATCTGATGGCTGGGTGTATGGAATTGATGTGGTCGAAGAATTGGTCTAGAGCAGGCCGGCCATGTGGCCAGATGACAAAAGTGTCATCCACGTACCTCTTCCATAAGGTTGGGCGCAGAGTGGCAGTCTGGATGGCGTCAGTCTCAAATTTCTCCATGAAAATGTTAGCTATAACTGGAGAAAGGGGGGAGCCCATTGGGGTGCCCTCAGTTTGTTTGTAGAAAGTTCCATTCCAAGTGAAGTATGTATTGGTTAAACAGTGTCTCACCAGGGGGGGTACCTCAGTGTTTAGTCCTTGATGAACCAAGTCTTCAATGATTGCAATGGTGTCAGGTACAGGAACCTTGGTGAATAAGGAAACTACATCAAAACTGACAAGCAGGTCGTCTGGGGACAGGGAAATACCCTTGATTGTTGATACCAGGTGAGTAGAATTTTGTACCGCAGAGGTGGTCTTTCCAGTGAAAGGACACAGGATTTCAGACAAAAAACGAGCTAGTTTGTAGGTGGGGGAGCTGATAGTAGAGACTATGGGACGAAGAGGTGTATCAACTTTATGTATTTTTGGTAAGCCGTATAATCTTGGTGGCCTGGCAGCAGAAGGTTTCAACGAAAACTGTTTAGATTGATCAATTAATGCGGTTGAATCAGAAATTATTTTGTTGGTTTGTGTGACGAGGCTGTTGGTGGGATCTCTTTTTATTTTTGTATAACTACCATCGTCGAGTAATTCTTTAATTTTGTTGTTGTATTCTATTTTATCCATGATGACAGTAGCATTGCCTTTGTCAGCTGAGAGAACTACAATATCATTCCTCTTTTTTAATTTATATAATTCAAAACGCTCATCTTTGCTGAGGTTGCTAGCTGGCATCTTAGCGTTTTTGAGGGTTGCAGCGATTTCAGATCTTGCTACGTCTGCAGCGATGTGACCCAGGCCCCTGAGAGCAACGTCTACTTGGGCAATTATATCATTAACTGGTATGTGTTTAGGTGTGACTGCAAAGTTTAGACCTTTAGCTAAAACGGATTTCAGACCATCGGAAATAGAACTGTTACTGCGATTAATTACGACTTTATTAACGTCTAACTTTTTGGTGTGTGGGTCCGGTCTTTTGTTGAAGAGGAGGTTAAATTTGGAAATCAGGTTTTCCTTACATTTGGTCGACATAGTAGCAGCTGAAGAGGCAGTCATATTGTCTACATGTTCCCAATCCGATGTGGACATTATTGCCGTCAATGATAAGTGTGATTTGTAGAGTGTCTATTCTAACTGATCTAGTTCTGTGCGTATAAGTCTGATTTTTTCGAGATAAGAGCTAAGCTAGTTTTGAAAAGAATTCGTTTCGCATTAGAAGAAGTTACAGTAGCAGAGGTGAGTGTAAATGCGATTGGTATTACCCCAGAGTCGCGGCATCTCTTCAGGAAGGTGAGAGACTCGATCAGCTGAGCTTTCTTATCCCGGAGTTTGTTGAAGGATCTTAAAGTTATGTGAAAACCCTCCCCGTAGAGGCGATTAAATTTTGATTTAAAGCTTTCGTGACTGCAGTAATTCATATTCTTAGTTTTTTCGGTAAAGTCACGTTGAAGAGAAACAACAAAATAACAAAATATATATAAAACAATAAAAAATTCTCACGACGTTTCGACCATAACTCAAACGGTCATCATCAGGTGTGTCGGTTTGCATAAATTTATTTTGAAAACGGCATATTTATTTATATATATATAAAAATAACGTTTGCGTCACGCGCAACGATTGGCTGTTTGCCAGGACTAGTCCATCAATTTTTTGAAAAGAGGAGGGGGGAGACGAAATTTGTTTTTATGTATGCTGTCTGAAAGCCACTGTAAGCGTGAACAATCAATCAAGAACTGAAATGATTTATCAAATCTTTCCAATGATTGCTAAGATAGAATCCATCTTCTCGGTTGAAATTGTCTCTGTGTTTGTATATGTGGATAGCCTCATGAACGAATCTCTCATGGAAGCCAGATGGCTTACAAAGAACCTCCGTCTTGGAAAAGTCAATGGCATGTGAGCCTACTGAATTGGAACAATGATCTGCTACGGCCGAGGTGTTGGTCCTACCGTGTTTAAGGTCTGCTTTATGTTCACGAATGCGGTCCGAGATATGGCGTTTGGTTTCTCCAATGTAACTACTACCACAGAGGCAACTTAGTTTGTAGACACCAGGGTATTGTATGTCCGGAATCACATCTTTTACAGACGGAACCAGATCACGGATTTTATGTAATGTGTTGAAACGGACCTGGATCTTGTGTTTATTCAAGATTTTGGAGATCTTTTTTGTGATCCCAGCAATGTAGGGTAAAGTGATGGTTTTGAAAGGCTCCTCAAGAGGGTTCTTCTTCATGGTTTGAGTGATAGCTTTGCGGATTGTATAGTCGGAGTAACCATTAGCCCTAAGAGCTTGGTGTACGTGCTTGAGTTCACTGCTTATGTGTTCCTGGTCGGATATGCATTGGGCTCTATGATACAGAGTCTTGATGAGAGAATTCTTCTGTGATGGATGGTGGTGGGAATCCGGTTTCAGATAAGCATCCGTATGGGTAGCTTTCCTGTAGACAGAGTGGCTCATTGAACCATCAGGTCTCTTTTTAATTAGGACATCCAAAAAAGGTATCTTGCCATCTATTTCGACTTCCATGGTAAATCTGATGGCTGGGTGTATGGAATTGATGTGGTCGAAGAATTGGTCTAGAGCAGGCCGGCCATGTGGCCAGATGACAAAAGTGTCATCCACGTACCTCTTCCATAAGGTTGGGCGCAGAGTGGCAGTCTGGATGGCGTCAGTCTCAAATTTCTCCATGAAAATGTTAGCTATAACTGGAGAAAGGGGGGAGCCCATTGGGGTGCCCTCAGTTTGTTTGTAGAAAGTTCCATTCCAAGTGAAGTATGTATTGGTTAAACAGTGTCTCACCAGGGGGGGTACCTCAGTGTTTAGTCCTTGATGAACCAAGTCTTCAATGATTGCAATGGTGTCAGGTACAGGAACCTTGGTGAATAAGGAAACTACATCAAAACTGACAAGCAGGTCGTCTGGGGACAGGGAAATACCCTTGATTGTTGATACCAGGTGAGTAGAATTTTGTACCGCAGAGGTGGTCTTTCCAGTGAAAGGACGCAGGATTTCAGACAAAAAACGAGCTAGTTTGTAGGTGGGGGAGCTGATAGTAGAGACTATGGGACGAAGAGGTGTATCAACTTTATGTATTTTTGGTAAGCCGTATAATCTTGGTGGCCTGGCAGCAGAAGGTTTCAACGAAAACTGTTTAGATTGATCAATTAATGCGGTTGAATCAGAAATTATTTTGTTGGTTTGTGTGACGAGGCTGTTGGTGGGATCTCTTTTTATTTTTGTATAACTACCATCGTCGAGTAATTCTTTAATTTTGTTGTTGTATTCTATTTTATCCATGATGACAGTAGCATTGCCTTTGTCAGCTGAGAGAACTACAATATCATTCCTCTTTTTTAATTTATATAATTCAAAACGCTCATCTTTGCTGAGGTTGCTAGCTGGCATCTTAGCGTTTTTGAGGGTTGCAGCGATTTCAGATCTTGCTACGTCTGCAGCGATGTGACCCAGGCCCCTGAGAGCAACGTCTACTTGGGCAATTATATCATTAACTGGTATGTGTTTAGGTGTGACTGCAAAGTTTAGACCTTTAGCTAAAACGGATTTCAGACCATCGGAAATAGAACTGTTACTGCGATTAATTACGACTTTATTAACGTCTAACTTTTTGGTGTGTGGGTCCGGTCTTTTGTTGAAGAGGAGGTTAAATTTGGAAATCAGGTTTTCCTTACATTTGGTCGACATAGTAGCAGCTGAAGAGGCAGTCATATTGTCTACATGTTCCCAATCCGATGTGGACATTATTGCCGTCAATGATAAGTGTGATTTGTAGAGTGTCTTGTCTAACTGATCTAGTTCTGTGCGTATAAGTCTGATTTTTTCTGAGATAAGAGCTAAGCTAGTTTTGAAAAGAATTCGTTTCGCATTAGAAGAAGTTACAGTAGCAGAGGTGAGTGTAAATGCGATTGGTATTACCCCAGAGTCGCGGCATCTCTTCAGGAAGGTGAGAGACTCGATCAGCTGAGCTTTCTTATCCCGGAGTTTGTTGAAGGATCTTAAAGTTATGTGAAAACCCTCCCCGTAGAGGCGATTAAATTTTGATTTAAAGCTTTCGTGACTGCAGTAATTCATATTCTTAGTTTTTTCGGTAAAGTCACGTTGAAGAGAAACAACAAAATAACAAAATATATATAAAACAATAAAAAATTCTCACGACGTTTCAACCATAACTCAAACGGTCATCATCAGGTGTGTCGGTTTGCATAAATTTATTTTGAAAACGGCATATTTATTTATATATATATATAAAAATAACGTTTGCGTCACGCGCAACGATTGGCTGTTTGCCAGGACTAGTCCATCTATTTTTTGAAAAGAGGAGGGGGGAGACGAAATTTGTTTTTATGTATGCTGTCTGAAAGCCACTGTAAGCGTGAACAATCAATCAAGAACTGAAATGATTTATCAAATCTTTCCAATGATTGCTAAGATAGAATCCATCTTCTCGGTTGAAATTGTCTCTGTGTTTGTATATGTGGATAGCCTCATGAACGAATCTCTCATGGAAGCCAGATGGCTTACAAAGAACCTCCGTCTTGGAAAAGTTAATGGCATGTGAGCCTACTGAATTAGAACAATGATCTGCTACGGCCGAGGTGTTGGTCCTACCGTGTTTAAGGTCTGCTTTATGTTCACGAATGCGGTCCGAGATATGGCGTTTGGTTTCTCCAATGTAACTACTACCACAGAGGCAACTTAGTTTGTAGACACCAGGGTATTGTATGTCCGGAATCACATCTTTTACAGACGGAACCAGATCACGGATTTTATGTAATGTGTTGAAACGGACCTGGATCTTGTGTTTATTCAAGATTTTGGAGATCTTTTTTGTGATCCCAGCAATGTAGGGTAAAGTGATGGTTTTGAAAGGCTCCTCAAGAGGGTTCTTCTTCATGGTTTGAGTGATAGCTTTGCGGATTGTATAGTCGGAGTAACCATTAGCCCTAAGAGCTTGGTGTACATGCTTGAGTTCACTGCTTATGTGTTCCTGGTCGGATATGCATTGGGCTCTATGATACAGAGTCTTGATGAGAGAATTCTTCTGTGATGGATGGTGGTGGGAATCCGGTTTCAGATAAGCATCCGTATGGGTAGCTTTCCTGTAGACAGAGTGGCTCATTGAACCATCAGGTCTCTTTTTAATTAGGACATCCAAAAAAGGTATCTTGCCATCTATTTCGACTTCCATGGTAAATCTGATGGCTGGGTGTATGGAATTGATGTGGTCGAAGAATTGGTCTAGAGCAGGCCGGCCATGTGGCCAGATGACAAAAGTGTCATCCACGTACCTCTTCCATAAGGTTGGGCGCAGAGTGGCAGTCTGGATGGCGTCAGTCTCAAATTTCTCCATGAAAATGTTAGCTATAACTGGAGAAAGGGGGGAGCCCATTGGGGTGCCCTCAGTTTGTTTGTAGAAAGTTCCATTCCAAGTGAAGTATGTATTGGTTAAACAGTGTCTCACCAGGGGGGGTACCTCAGTGTTTAGTCCTTGATGAACCAAGTCTTCAATGATTGCAATGGTGTCAGGTACAGGAACCTTGGTGAATAAGGAAACTACATCAAAACTGACAAGCAGGTCGTCTGGGGACAGGGAAATACCCTTGATTGTTGATACCAGGTGAGTAGAATTTTGTACCGCAGAGGTGGTCTTTCCAGTGAAAGGACACAGGATTTCAGACAAAAAACGAGCTAGTTTGTAGGTGGGGGAGCTGATAGTAGAGACTATGGGACGAAGAGGTGTATCAACTTTATGTATTTTTGGTAAGCCGTATAATCTTGGTGGCCTGGCAGCAGAAGGTTTCAACGAAAACTGTTTAGATTGATCAATTAATGCGGTTGAATCAGAAATTATTTTGTTGGTTTGTGTGACGAGGCTGTTGGTGGGATCTCTTTTTATTTTTGTATAACTACCATCGTCGAGTAATTCTTTAATTTTGTTGTTGTATTCTATTTTATCCATGATGACAGTAGCATTGCCTTTGTCAGCTGAGAGAACTACAATATCATTCCTCTTTTTTAATTTATATAATTCAAAACGCTCATCTTTGCTGAGGTTGCTAGCTGGCATCTTAGCGTTTTTGAGGGTTGCAGCGATTTCAGATCTTGCTACGTCTGCAGCGATGTGACCCAGGCCCCTGAGAGCAACGTCTACTTGGGCAATTATATCATTAACTGGTATGTGTTTAGGTGTGACTGCAAAGTTTAGACCTTTAGCTAAAACGGATTTCAGACCATCGGAAATAGAACTGTTACTGCGATTAATTACGACTTTATTAACGTCTAACTTTTTGGTGTGTGGGTCCGGTCTTTTGTTGAAGAGGAGGTTAAATTTGGAAATCAGGTTTTCCTTACATTTGGTCGACATAGTAGCAGCTGAAGAGGCAGTCATATTGTCTACATGTTCCCAATCCGATGTGGACATTATTGCCGTCAATGATAAGTGTGATGTGTAGAGTGTCTATTCTAACTGATCTAGTTCTGTGCGTATAAGTCTGATTTTTTCGAGATAAGAGCTAAGCTAGTTTTGAAAAGAATTCGTTTCGCATTAGAAGAAGTTACAGTAGCAGAGGTGAGTGTAAATGCGATTGGTATTACCCCAGAGTCGCGGCATCTCTTCAGGAAGGTGAGAGACTCGATCAGCTGAGCTTTCTTATCCCGGAGTTTGTTGAAGGATCTTAAAGTTATGTGAAAACCCTCCCCGTAGAGGCGATTAAATTTTGATTTAAAGCTTTCGTGACTGCAGTAATTCATATTCTTAGTTTTTTCGGTAAAGTCACGTTGAAGAGAAACAACAAAATAACAAAATATATATAAAACAATAAAAAATTCTCACGACGTTTCGACCATAGCTCAAACGGTCATCATCAGGTGTGTCGGTTTGCATAAATTTATTTTGAAAACGGCATATTTATTTATATATATATAAAAATAACGATTGCGTCACGCGCAACGATTGGCTGTTTGCCAGGACTAGTCCATCAATTTTTTGAAAAGAGGAGGGGGGAGACGAAATTTGTTTTTATGTATGCTGTCTGAAAGCCACTGTAAGCGTGAACAATCAATCAAGAACTGAAATGATTTATCAAATCTTTCCAATGATTGCTAAGATAGAATCCATCTTCTCGGTTGAAATTGTCTCTGTGTTTGTATATGTGGATAGCCTCATGAACGAATCTCTCATGGAAGCCAGATGGCTTACAAAGAACCTCCGTCTTGGAAAAGTCAATGGCATGTGAGCCTACTGAATTAGAACAATGATCTGCTACGGCCGAGGTGTTGGTCCTACCGTGTTTAAGGTCTGCTTTATGTTCACGAATGCGGTCCGAGATATGGCGTTTGGTTTCTCCAATGTAACTACTACCACAGAGGCAACTTAGTTTGTAGACACCAGGGTATTGTATGTCCGGAATCACATCTTTTACAGACGGAACCAGATCACGGATTTTATGTAATGTGTTGAAACGGACCTGGATCTTGTGTTTATTCAAGATTTTGGAGATCTTTTTTGTGATCCCAGCAATGTAGGGTAAAGTGATGGTTTTGAAAGGCTCCTCAAGAGGGTTCTTCTTCATGGTTTGAGTGATAGCTTTGCGGATTGTATAGTCGGAGTAACCATTAGCCCTAAGAGCTTGGTGTACGTGCTTGAGTTCACTGCTTATGTGTTCCTGGTCGGATATGCATTGGGCTCTATGATACAGAGTCTTGATGAGAGAATTCTTCTGTGATGGATGGTGGTGGGAATCCGGTTTCAGATAAGCATCCGTATGGGTAGCTTTCCTGTAGACAGAGTGGCTCATTGAACCATCAGGTCTCTTTTTAATTAGGACATCCAAAAAAGGTATCTTGCCATCTATTTCGACTTCCATGGTAAATCTGATGGCTGGGTGTATGGAATTGATGTGGTCGAAGAATTGGTCTAGAGCAGGCCGGCCATGTGGCCAGATGACAAAAGTGTCATCCACGTACCTCTTCCATAAGGTTGGGCGCAGAGTGGCAGTCTGGATGGCGTCAGTCTCAAATTTCTCCATGAAAATGTTAGCTATAACTGGAGAAAGGGGGGAGCCCATTGGGGTGCCCTCAGTTTGTTTGTAGAAAGTTCCATTCCAAGTGAAGTATGTATTGGTTAAACAGTGTCTCACCAGGGGGGGTACCTCAGTGTTTAGTCCTTGATGAATTAAGTCTTCAATGATTGCAATGGTGTCAGGTACAGGAACCTTGGTGAATAAGGAAACTACATCAAAACTGACAAGCAGGTCGTCTGGGGACAGGGAAATACCCTTGATTGTTGATACCAGGTGAGTAGAATTTTGTACCGCAGAGGTGGTCTTTCCAGTGAAAGGACGCAGGATTTCAGACAAAAAACGAGCTAGTTTGTAGGTGGGGGAGCTGATAGTAGAGACTATGGGACGAAGAGGTGTATCAACTTTATGTATTTTTGGTAAGCCGTATAATCTTGGTGGCCTGGCAGCAGAAGGTTTCAACTGGAAAGACCACCTCTGCGGTACAAAATTCTACTCACCTGGTATCAACAATCAAGGGTATTTCCCTGTCCCCAGACGACCTGCTTGTCAGTTTTGATGTAGTTTCCTTATTCACCAAGGTTCCTGTACCTGACACCATTGCAATCATTGAAGACTTGGTTCATCAAGGACTAAACACTGAGGTACCCCCCCTGGTGAGACACTGTTTAACCAATACATACTTCACTTGGAATGGAACTTTCTACAAACAAACTGAGGGCACCCCAATGGGCTCCCCCCTTTCTCCAGTTATAGCTAACATTTTCATGGAGAAATTTGAGACTGACTCCATCCAGACTGCCACTCTGCGCCCAACCTTATGGAAGAGGTACGTGGATGACACTTTTGTCATCTGGCCACATGGCCGGCCTGCTCTAGACCAATTCTTCGACCACATCAATTCCATACACCCAGCCATCAGATTTACCATGGAAGTCGAAATAGATGGCAAGATACCTTTTTTGGATGTCCTAATTAAAAAGAGACCTGATGGTTCAATGAGCCACTCTGTCTACAGGAAAGCTACCCATACGGATGCTTATCTGAAACCGGATTCCCACCACCATCCATCACAGAAGAATTCTCTCATCAAGACTCTGTATCATAGAGCCCAATGCATATCCGACCAGGAACACATAAGCAGTGAACTCAAGCACGTACACCAAGCTCTTAGGGCTAATGGTTACTCCGACTATACAATCCGCAAAGCTATCACTCAAACCATGAAGAAGAACCCTCTTGAGGAGCCTTTCAAAACCATCACTTTACCCTACATTGCTGGGATCACAAAAAAGATCTCCAAAATCTTGAATAAACACAAGATCCAAGTCCGTTTCAACACATTACATAAAATCCGTGATCTGGTTCCGTCTGTAAAAGATGTGATTCCGGACATACAATACCCTGGTGTCTACAAACTAAGTTGCCTCTGTGGTAGTAGTTACATTGGAGAAACCAAACGCCATATCTCGGACCGCATTCGTGAACATAAAGCAGACCTTAAACACGGTAGGACCAACACCTCGGCCGTAGCAGATCATTGTTCTAATTCAGTAGGCTCACATGCCATTAACTTTTCCAAGACGGAGGTTCTTTGTAAGCCATCTGGCTTCCATGAGAGATTCGTTCATGAGGCTATCCACATATACAAACACAGAGACAATTTCAACCGAGAAGATGGATTCTATCTTAGCAATCATTGGAAAGATTTGATAAATCATTTCAGTTCTTGATTGATTGTTCACGCTTAAAGTGGCTTTCAGACAGCATACATAAAAATAAATTTCGTCTCCCCCCTCCTCTTTTCAAAAAATAGATGGACTAGTCCTGGCAAACAGCCAATCGTTGCGCGTGACGCAAACGTTATTTTTATATATATATAAATAATATATGCCGTTTCAAAATAAATTTATGCAAACCGACACACCTGATGATGACCGTTTGAGTTATGGTCGAAACGTCGTGAGAATTTTTTATTGTTTTATATATATTTTGTTATTTTGTTGTTTCTCTTCGACGTGACTTTACCGAAAAAACTAAGAATATGAATTACTGCAGTCACGAAAGCTTTAAATCAAAATTTAATCGCCTCTACGGGGAGGGTTTTCACATAACTTTAAGATCCTTCAACAAACTCCGGGATAAGAAAGCTCAGCTGATCGAGTCTCTCACCTTCCTGAAGAGATGCCGCGACTCTGGGGTAATACCAATCGCATTTACACTCACCTCTGCTACTGTAACTTCTTCTAATGCGAAACGAATTCTTTTCAAAACTAGCTTAGCTCTTATCTCAGAAAAAATCAGACTTATACGCACAGAACTAGATCAGTTAGACAAGACACTCTACAAATCACACTTATCATTGACGGCAATAATGTCCACATCGGATTGGGAACATGTAGACAATATGACTGCCTCTTCAGCTGCTACTATGTCGACCAAATGTAAGGAAAACCTGATTTCCAAATTTAACCTCCTCTTCAACAAAAGAGCGGACCTACACACCAAAAAGTTAGACGTTAATAAAGTCGTAATTAATCGCAGTAACAGTTCTATTTCCGATGGTCTGAAATCCGTTTTAGCTAAAGGTCTAAACTTTGCAGTCACACCTAAACACATACCAGTTAATGATATAATTGCCCAAGTAGACGTTGCTCTCAGGGGCCTGGGTCACATCGCTGCAGACGTAGCAAGATCTGAAATCGCTGCAACCCTCAAAAACGCTAAGATGCCAGCTAGCAACCTCAGCAAAGATGAGCGTTTTGAATTATATAAATTAAAAAAGAGGAATGATATTGTAGTTCTCTCAGCTGACAAAGGCAATGCTACTGTCATCATGGATAAAATAGAATACAACAACAAAATTAAAGAATTACTCGACGATGGTAGTTATACAAAAATAAAAAGAGATCCCACCAACAGCCTCGTCACACAAACCAACAAAATAATTTCTGATTCAACCGCATTAATTGATCAATCTAAACAGTTTTCGTTGAAACCTTCTGCTGCCAGGCCACCAAGATTATACGGCTTACCAAAAATACATAAAGTTGATACACCTCTTCGTCCCATAGTCTCTACTATCAGCTCCCCCACCTACAAACTAGCTCGTTTTTTGTCTGAAATCCTGCGTCCTTTCACTGGAAAGACCACCTCTGCGGTACAAAATTCTACTCACCTGGTATCAACAATCAAGTGTATTTCCCTGTCCCCAGACGACCTGCTTGTCAGTTTTGATGTAGTTTCCTTATTCACCAAGGTTCCTGTACCTGACACCATTGCAATCATTGAAGACTTGGTTCATCAAGGACTAAACACTGAGGTACCCCCCCTGGTGAGACACTGTTTAACCAATACATACTTCACTTGGAATGGAACTTTCTACAAACAAACTGAGGGCACCCCAATGGGCTCCCCCCTTTCTCCAGTTATAGCTAACATTTTCATGGAGAAATTTGAGACTGACGCCATCCAGGCTGCCACTCTGCGCCCAACCTTATGGAAGAGGTACGTGGATGACACTTTTGTCATCTGGCCACATGGCCGGCCTGCTCTAGACCAATTCTTCGACCACATCAATTCCATACACCCAGCCATCAGATTTACCATGGAAGTCGAAATAGATGGCAAGATACCTTTTTTGGATGTCCTAATTAAAAAGAGACCTGATGGTTCAATGAGCCACTCTGTCTACAGGAAAGCTACCCATATGGATGCTTATCTGAAACCGGATTCCCACCACCATCCATCACAGAAGAATTCTCTCATCAAGACTCTGTATCATAGAGCCCAATGCATATCCGACCAGGAACACATAAGCAGTGAACTCAAGCACGTACACCAAGCTCTTAGGGCTAATGGTTACTCCGACTATACAATCCGCAAAGCTATCACTCAAACCATGAAGAAGAACCCTCTTGAGGAGCCTTTCAAAACCATCACTTTACCCTACATTGCTGGGATCACAAAAAAGATCTCCAAAATCTTGAATAAACACAAGATCCAGGTCCGTTTCAACACATTACATAAAATCCGTGATCTGGTTCCGTCTGTAAAAGATGTGATTCCGGACATACAATACCCTGGTGTCTACAAACTAAGTTGCCTCTGTGGTAGTAGTTACATTGGAGAAACCAAACGCCATATCTCGGACCGCATTCGTGAACATAAAGCAGACCTTAAACACGGTAGGACCAACACCTCGGCCGTAGCAGATCATTGTTCTAATTCAGTAGGCTCACATGCCATTGACTTTTCCAAGACGGAGGTTCTTTGTAAGCCATCTGGCTTCCATGAGAGATTCGTTCATGAGGCTATCCACATACACAAACACAGAGACAATTTCAACCGAGAAGATGGATTCTATCTTAGCAATCATTGGAAAGATTTGATAAATCATTTCAGTTCTTGATTGATTGTTCACGCTTACAGTGGCTTTCAGACAGCATACATAAAAACAAATTTCGTCTCCCCCCTCCTCTTTTCAAAAAATAGATGGACTAGTCCTGGCAAACAGCCAATCGTTGCGCGTGACGCAAACGTTATTTTTATATATATATAAATAAATATGCCGTTTTCAAAATAAATTTATGCAAACCGACACACCTGATGATGACCGTTTGAGTTATGGTCGAAACGTCGTGAGAATTTTTTATTGTTTTATATATATTTTGTTATTTTGTTGTTTCTCTTCAACGTGACTTTACCGAAAAAACTAAGAATATGAATTACTGCAGTCACGAAAGCTTTAAATCAAAATTTAATCGCCTCTACGGGGAGGGTTTTCACATAACTTTAAGATCCTTCAACAAACTCCGGGATAAGAAAGCTCAGCTGATCGAGTCTCTCACCTTCCTGAAGCGATGCCGCGACTCTGGGGTAATACCAATCGCATTTACACTCACCTCTGCTACTGTAACTTCTTCTAATGCGAAACGAATTCTTTTCAAAACTAGCTTAGCTCTTATCTCAGAAAAAATCAGACTTATACGCACAGAACTAGATCAGTTAGACAAGACACTCTACAAATCACACTTATCATTGACGGCAATAATGTCCACATCGGATTGGGAACATGTAGACAATATGACTGCCTCTTCAGCTGCTACTATGTCGACCAAATGTAAGGAAAACCTGATTTCCAAATTTAACCTCCTCTTCAACAAAAGAGCGGACCCACACACCAAAAAGTTAGACGTTAATAAAGTCGTAATTAATCGCAGTAACAGTTCTATTTCCGATGGTCTGAAATCCGTTTTAGCTAAAGGTCTAAACTTTGCAGTCACACCTAAACACATACCAGTTAATGATATAATTGCCCAAGTAGACGTTGCTCTCAGGGGCCTGGGTCACATCGCTGCAGACGTAGCAAGATCTGAAATCGCTGCAACCCTCAAAAACGCTAAGATGCCAGCTAGCAACCTCAGCAAAGATGAGCGTTTTGAATTATATAAATTAAAAAAGAGGAATGATATTGTAGTTCTCTCAGCTGACAAAGGCAATGCTACTGTCATCATGGATAAAATAGAATACAACAACAAAATTAAAGAATTACTCGACGATGGTAGTTATACAAAAATAAAAAGAGATCCCACCAACAGCCTCGTCACACAAACCAACAAAATAATTTCTGATTCAACCGCATTAATTGATCAATCTAAACAGTTTTCGTTGAAACCTTCTGCTGCCAGGCCACCAAGATTATACGGCTTACCAAAAATACATAAAGTTGATACACCTCTTCGTCCCATAGTCTCTACTATCAGCTCCCCCACCTACAAACTAGCTCGTTTTTTGTCTGAAATCCTGCGTCCTTTCACTGGAAAGACCACCTCTGCGGTACAAAATTCTACTCACCTGGTATCAACAATCAAGGGTATTTCCCTGTCCCCAGACGACCTGCTTGTCAGTTTTGATGTAGTTTCCTTATTCACCAAGGTTCCTGTACCTGACACCATTGCAATCATTGAAGACTTGGTTCATCAAGGACTAAACACTGAGGTACCCCCCCTGGTGAGACACTGTTTAACCAATACATACTTCACTTAGAATGGAACTTTCTACAAACAAACTGAGGGCACCCCAATGGGCTCCCCCCTTTCTCCAGTTATAGCTAACATTTTCATGGAGAAATTTGAGACTGACGCCATCCAGACTGCCACTCTGCGCCCAACCTTATGGAAGAGGTACGTGGATGACACTTTTGTCATCTGGCCACATGGCCGGCCTGCTCTAGACCAATTCTTCGACCACATCAATTCCAAACACCCAGCCATCAGATTTACCATGGAAGTCGAAATAGATGGCAAGATACCTTTTTTGGATGTCCTAATTAAAAAGAGACCTGATGGTTCAATGAGCCACTCTGTCTACAGGAAAGCTACCCATACGGATGCTTATCTGAAACCGGATTCCCACCACCATCCATCACAGAAGAATTCTCTCATCAAGACTCTGTATCATAGAGCCCAATGCATATCCGACCAGGAACACATAAGCAGTGAACTCAAGCACGTACACCAAGCTCTTAGGGCTAATGGTTACTCCGACTATACAATCCGCAAAGCTATCACTCAAACCATGAAGAAGAACCCTCTTGAGGAGCCTTTCAAAACCATCACTTTACCCTACATTGCTGGGATCACAAAAAAGATCTCCAAAATCTTGAATAAACACAAGATCCAGGTCCGTTTCAACACATTACATAAAATCCGTGATCTGGTTCCGTCTGTAAAAGATGTGATTCCGGACATACAATACCCTGGTGTCTACAAACTAAGTTGCCTCTGTGGTAGTAGTTACATTGGAGAAACCAAACGCCATATCTCGGACCGCATTCGTGAACATAAAGCAGACCTTAAACACGGTAGGACCAACACCTCGGCCGTAGCAGATCATTGTTCTAATTCAGTAGGCTCACATGCCATTGACTTTTCCAAGACGGAGGTTCTTTGTAAGCCATCTGGCTTCCATGAGAGATTCGTTCATGAGGCTATCCACATATACAAACACAGAGACAATTTCAACCGAGAAGATGGATTCTATCTTAGCAATCATTGGAAAGATTTGATAAATCATTTCAGTTCTTGATTGATTGTTCACGCTTACAGTGGCTTTCAGACAGCATACATAAAAACAAATTTCGTCTCCCCCCTCCTCTTTTCAAAAAATAGATGGACTAGTCCTGGCAAACAGCCAATCGTTGCGCGTGACGCAAACGTTATTTTTATATATATAAATAAATATGCCGTTTTCAAAATAAATTTATGCAAACCGACACACCTGATGATGACCGTTTGAGTTATGGTCGAAACGTCGTGAGAATTTTTTATTGTTTTATATATATTTTGTTATTTTGTTGTTTCTCTTCAATGTGACTTTACTGAAAAAACTAAGAATATACTGTAGTGTCAGTAGGTTCTACTTTAGAGTCTGTAGATACTACTGTAGAGTCAGTAGATACTGCTATAGAGTCGGGAGAAACTACTGTAGAGTCAGTAGATACTACTGTAGAGTCTGCAGAAACTACTACAGAGTCAGTAGATACTACTGTATAGTCAGTACATACTATTACAGTGTTAGTAGATACTACTACAGAGTCAGTAGACTCTTCTGTAGAGTGAGCAGATACTACTATAGAGTCATGAGATACTACTGTAGAGTCGGTAAAAACTACTGTAGTGTCAGTAGGTTCTACTTTAGAGTCTGTAGATACTACTGTAGATTCAGTAGATACTGCTATAGAGTCGGGAGAAACTACTGTAGAGTCAGTAGATACTACTGTAGAGTCTGCAGAAACTACTACAGAGTCAGTAGATACTACTGTATAGTCAGTAGATACTATTACAGTGTTAGTAGATACTACTACAGAGTCAGTAGACTCTACTGTAGAGTCAGTAGATACTACTATAGAGTCAGTAGACAATACTGTAGAATCGGTAGATACTACAGTAGTGTCAGTAGATACTACTATAGAGTCTGTAGATACTACTGTATAGTCAGTAGATACTACTAGAGAGTTGGAAGAAACTACCATAGAGTAAGTAGATACTACTGTAGAGTCAGTAGATACTACTGTAGTCAGTAGATACTACTGTAGAGTCGGTAGAAACTAATATAGTGTCAGTAGATACTACTACAGAGTAAGTAGATACTACTGTAGTTAGTAGATACTACTGTAGAGTCGGTAGATACTACTATAGTGTTAGGAGATACTACTACAGAGTCAGTAGATACTACTGTAGAGTCAGTAGATACTGCAAAATAGTCAGTAGATACTATTATAGTGTTAGTAGATACGACTACAGAGTCAGTAGATACTACTGCAAAGTCAGTAGATACTGCTAAAGAGTAAGTGGATACTACTGTAGTCAGTAGATACTACTTTAGTCATTAGATACTACTGTAGAAGCGGTAGATACTACTATAGTGTCAGTAGATACTACTGTAGAGTCAGTAGATACTACTGTAGTCAGTAGATACTACTGTAGAGTCGGTAGATAATACTATAGTGTCAGGACATACTACTACAGAGTAAGTAGATACTACTTTAGAGTCAGTAGATACTACTTTAGTGTAGGGAGAAACTACCATAGAGTCAGTAGATACTACTATAGAGTCAGTAGACAATACTGTAGAATCGGTAGATACTACTTTAGAGTCAGTAGATACTACTTTAGAGTCAGTAGATACTACTGTAGTCAGTAGATACTACTGTAGAGTCAGGAGATACTACTATAGTGTCAGTAGATACTACTATAGAGTAAGTAGATACTACTGTAGTTAGTAGATATTACTGTAGAGTCGGTAGATACTACTATAGTGTTAGGAGATACTACTACAGAATCAGTAGATACTACTGTAGAGTCAGTAGATACTACTATAGAGTCAGTAGATACTACTGTAGAGTCGGTAAAAACTACTGTAGTGTAAGTAGGTACTACTCTAGAGTCTGTAGATACTACTGTATAGTCAGTAGATACTGCTATAGTCAGTAGATACTACTGTAGAGTCAGTAGATGCTACTGTAGAGTCAGTAGAAACGACTATAGTCAGTAGATAATACTGTAGAGTCTGCAGACACTACTACAGAGTCAATGGATACTACTGTAGACTCAGTAGATACTACTACAGAGTCAGTAGATACTACTGTAGAGTCAGTAGATACTACTTTAGAGTCAGTATATACTACTTTAGAGTCTGCAGACACTACTACAGAGTCAGTAGATACTACTCTAGTCAGTAGATACCACTACGGAGTAAGTATATACTACTGTAGTCAGTAGATACTACTGTAGAGTCGGTAGATACTAGTATAGTGTTAGGAGATTCTACTACAGAATCAGTAGATACTACTGTAGAATCAGTAGATACTACTATAGAGTCAGTAGATACTACTGTAGTGTCGGTAAAAACTACTGTAGTGTCAGTAGGTTCTACTTTAGAGTCTGTAGATACTACTGTAGAGTCAGTAGATACTGCTATAGAGTCGGGAGAAACTACTGTAGAGTCAGTAGATACTATTGTAGAGTCTGCAGAAACTACTACAGAGTCAGTAGATACTACTGTGTAGTCAGTAGATACTATTAAAGTGTTAGTAGATACTACTACAGAGTCAGTAGACTCTACTGTAGAGTGAGTAGATACTACTATAGAGTCAGTAGATACTACTGTAGAGTCGGTGAAAACTACTGTAGTGTCAGTAGGTTCTACTTTAGAGTCTGTAGATACTACTGTAGATTCAGAAGATACTGCTATAGAGTCGGGAGAAACTACTGTAGAGTCAGTAAATAGTACTGTAGAGTCTGCAGAAACTACTACAGAGTCAGTAGATACTACTGTATAGTCAGTAGATACTATTACAGTGTTAGTAGATACTACTACAGAGTCAGTAGACTCTACTGTAGAGTCAGTAGATACTACTATAGAGTCTATAGATACTACTGTAGAGTCAGTAGATACTACTATAAAGTCGGGAAAAACTACCATAGTGTCAGTAGATACTACTGTAGAGTCAGTAGATAATACTGTAGTTAGTAGATACTACTGTAGAGTCGGTAGATACTAATATAGTGTCAGTAGATACTACTACAGAGTAAGTAGATACTACTGTAGTTAGCAGATACTACTGTAGAGTCGGTAGATCCTACTATAGTGTTAGGAGATACTACTACAGAGTAAGTAGATACTACTGTAGAGTCAGTAAATACTGCAAAATAGTCAGTAGATACTATTGTAGAGTCTGCAGTTACTACTACAGAGTAAGTAGATACTACTTTAGAGTCAGTAGATACTAATAAAGTGTCAGTAGCTCCTAATGTAGAGACAGTAAATACTACTGTAGAGTCAGTAGATACTACTGTAGAGTCAGAAGAAACTGCAAAAGAGCCAGTAGATACTATTGTAGAGTCTGCAGTTACTACTACAGAGTCAGTAAAAACTACTTTAGAGTTAGTAGATACTACTGTAGAGTCAGTAAATACTACTGTAGTCAGTAGATACTACTGTAGAGTCGGTAGATACTACTATAGTGTCAGTAGATGCTACTACAGAGTCAGTAGATACTACTGTAGCGTCAGTAGATACTGCAAAATAGTCAGTAGATACTATTGTAGAGTCTGCAGTTACTTCTACAGAGTCAGTAGATATTGCTTTAGAGTCAGTAGATACTACTATAGTGTCAGTAGCTCCTACTGTAGAGTCAGTAATTACTACAGTAGAGTCAGTAGATACTACTGTAGAGTCTCTAAATACTACTATAGTATCAGGAGATACTACTGTAGAGTCAGAATATACTACTGTAGTGTCAATAGATACTACTGAAGAGTCAGTAACTACTACTGTAGAGTCAGAACATACTACTGTAGTCAGTAGATACTACTGTAGAGTCAGTAGCTACTACTGTAGAGTCAGTAGTTACTACTTTAGAGTCAATAGATACTACTGTATAGTCAGTAGATACTACTGTAGAATCGGTAGGTACTACTGTAGTGTCAGTAGATACTACCATAGAGTCAGTAGATACTACTGTAGAGTAAGTAGACAATACTGTAGAGTCAGTAGATACTACTGTAGAGTCAGTAGATACTACTTTAGAGTCAGTAGATACTACTGTAGTCAGTAGATACTACTGTAGAGTCAGTAGTTACCACTTTAGAGTCAGTAGATACTACTGTAGAGTCAGTAGATACTACTATAGAGTCTGTACACACTACTATAGAGTCAGTAGATAATACTGTAGAGTCAGTAGATACTACTGTAGAGTCAGTAGATACTACTGTAGAGTCTGTACACACTGCTACCGAGTCAGTAGATACTACTGTAGAGTCAGTAGATACTGCAAAATAGTCAGTAGATACTATTGTAGAGTCTGCAGTTACTACTACAGAGTCAGTAGATATTACTTTAGAGTCACTAGATACTACTATAATGTCAGTAGCTCCTACTGTAGAGTCAGTAAATACTACGGTAGAGTCAGTAGATACTACTGTAGAGTCTCTAAATACTACTATGGTATCAGAAGATACTACTGTAGAGTCAGTAGATACTACTGTAGTCAGTAGATACTACTGTAGAGTCGGTAGATACTAATATAGTGTCAGTAGATACTACTACAGAGTAAGTAGATACTACTGTAGTTAGTAGATACTACTGTAGAGTCGGTAGATACTACTATAGTGTAGGAGATACTACTACAGAGTCAGTAGATACTACTGTAGAGTCAGTAGATACTGCAAAATGGTCAGTAGATACTATTGTAGAGTCTGCAGTTACTACTACAGAGTCAGTAGATATTACTTTAGAGTCACTAGATACTACTATAATGTCAGTAGCTCCTACTGTAGAGTCAGTAAATACTACGGTAGAGTCAGTAGATACTACTGTAGAGTCTCTAAATACTACTATGGTATCAGAAGATACTACTGTAGAGTCAGAAGATACTACTGTAGTGTCAGTAGATACTACTGAAGAGTCAGTAGCTACTACTGTAGAGTCAGAACATACTACTGTAGTCAGTAGATACTACTGTAGAGTCAGTAGCTACTACTGTAGAGTCAGTAGTTACTACTTTAGAGTCAATCGATACTACTGTATAGTCAGTAGATACTACTGTAGAATCGGTAGGTACTACTGTAGTGTCAGTAGATACTACCATAGAGTCAGTAGATACTACTGTAGAGTAAGTAGACAATACTGTAGAGTCAGTAGATACTACTGTAGAGTCAGTAGATACTACTGTAGAGTCTGCAGACACTACTACAGAGTCAGTAGATACTACTGTAGAGTCAGTAGATACTACTTTAGAGTCAGTAGATACTAATGTATTCAGTAGATACTACTGTAGAGTCAGAAGTTACTACTTTAGAGTCAGTAGATACTACTGTAGAGTCAGTAGATACTACTGTAGAATCTGTAGATACTACTTTAGTGTCAGTAGATACTACTATAGAGTCTGTACACACTACTATAGAGTCAGTAGATAATACTGTAGAGTCAGTAGATACTACTGTAGAGTCAGTAGATACTACTGTAGAGTCTGTACACACTGCTACAGAGTCAGTAGATACTACTGTAGAGTCAGTAGATACTGCAAAATAGTCATTAGATACTATTATAGTGTTAGTAGATACTACTACAGAGTCAGTAGATACTACTGCAAAGTCAGTAGATACTGCTAAAGAGTAAGTGGATACTACTGTAGTCAGTAGATACTACTTTAGTCATTAGATACTACTGTAGAAGCGGTAGATACTACTATAGTGTCAGTAGATACTACTGTAGTCAGTAGATACTACTGTAGAGTCGGTAGATAATACTATAGTGTCAGGACATACTACTACAGAGTAAGTAGATACTACTTTAGAGTCAGTAGATACTACTTTAGTGTAGGGAGAAACTACCATAGAGTCAGTAGATACTACTATAGAGTCAGTAGACAATACTGTAGAATCGGTAGATACTACTTTAGAGTCAGTAGATACTACTTTAGAGTCAGTAGATACTACTGTAGTCAGTAGATACTACTGTAGAGTCAGGAGATACTACTTTAGAGTCAGTAGATACTACTGTAGTCAGTAGATACTACTGCAGAGTCGGTAGATACTACTATAGTGTCAGTAGATACTACTATAGAGTAAGTAGATACTACTGTAGTTAGTAGATACTACTGTAGAGTCGGTAGATACTACTATAGTGTTAGGAGATACTACTACAGAATCAGTAGATACTACTGTAGAGTCAGTAGATACTACTATAGAATCAGTAGATACTACTGTAGAGTCGGTAAAAACTACTGTAGTGTAAGTAGGTACTACTGTAGAGTCAGTAGATACTACTGTAGAATCTGTAGATACTACTTTAGTGTCAGTAGATACTACTATAGAGTCTGTACACACTACTATAGAGTCAGTAGATAATACTGTAGAGTCAGTAGATACTACTGTAGAGTCAGTAGATACTACTGTAGAGTCTGTACACACTGCTACAGAGTCAGTAGATACTACTGTAGAGTCAGTAGATACTGCAAAATAGTCATTAGATACTATTATAGTGTTAGTAGATACTACTACAGAGTCAGTAGATACTACTGCAAAGTCAGTAGATACTGCTAAAGAGTAAGTGGATACTACTGTAGTCAGTAGATACTACTTTAGTCATTAGATACTACTGTAGAAGCGGTAGATACTACTATAGTGTCAGTAGATACTACTGTAGAGTCAGAAGATACTACTGTAGTCAGTAGATACTACTGTAGAGTCGGTAGATAATACTATAGTGTCAGGACATACTACTACAGAGTAAGTAGATACTACTTTAGAGTCAGTAGATACTACTTTAGTGTAGGGAGAAACTACCATAGAGTCAGTAGATACTACTATAGAGTCAGTAGACAATACTGTAGAATCGGTAGATACTACTTTAGAGTCAGTAGATACTACTTTAGAGTCAGTAGATACTACTGTAGTCAGTAGATACTACTGTAGAGTCAGGAGATACTACTTTGAGTCAGTAGATACTACTGTAGTCAGTAGATACTACTGCAGAGTCGGTAGATACTACTATAGTGTCAGTAGATACTACTATAGAGTAAGTAGATACTACTGTAGTTAGTAGATACTACTGTAGAGTCGGTAGATACTACTATAGTGTTAGGAGATACTACTACAGAATCAGTAGATACTACTGTAGAGTCAGTAGATACTACTATAGAATCAGTAGATACTACTGTAGAGTCGGTAAAAACTACTGTAGTGTAAGTAGGTACTACTTTAGAGTCTGTAGATACTACTGTATAGTCAGTAGATACTGCTATAGTCAGTAGATACTAGTGTAGAGTCAGTAGATGCTACTGTAGAGGCAGTAGACACGATTATAGTCAGTAGATACTACTGTAGAGTCTGCAGACACTACTACAGAGTCAATGGATACTACTGTAGACTCAGTAGATACTACTACAGAGTCAGTAGATACTACTGTAGAGTCAGTAGATACTACTTTAGAGTCAGTATATACTACTTTAGAGTCTGCAGACACTACTACAGAGTCAGTAGATACTACTGTAGAGTCAGTAGATACTACTCTAGTCAGTAGATACCACTACGGAGTAAGTATATACTACTGTAGTTAGTAGATACCACTGTAGAGTCGGTAGATACTAGTATAGTGTTAGGAGATTCTACTACAGAATCAGTAGATACTACTGTAGAATCAGTAGATATTACTATAGAGTCAGTAGATACTACTGTAGTGTCGGTAAAAACTACTGTAGTGTCAGTAGGTTCTACTTTAGAGTCTGTAGATACTACTGTAGAGTCAGTAGATACTGCTATAGAGTCGGGAGAAACTACTGTAGAGTCAGTAGATACTACTGTATAGTCAGTAGATACTATTAAAGTGTTAGTAGATACTACTACAGAGTCAGTAGACTCTACTGTAGAGTGAGTAGATACTACTATAGAGTCAGTAGATACTACTGTAGAGTCGGTAAAAACGACTGTAGTGTCAGTAGGTTCTACTTTAGAGTCTGTAGATACTACTGTAGATTCAGAAGATACTGCTATAGAGTCGGGAGAAACTACTATAGAGTCAGTAGATACTACTGTAGAATCTGTAGATACTACTTTAGTGTCAGTAGATACTACTTTAGAGTCTGTACACACTACTATAGAGTCAATAGATAATACTGTAGAGTCAGTAGATACTACTGTAGAGTCAGTAGATACTACTGTAGAGTCTGTACACACTGCTACAGAGACAGTAGATACTACTGTAGAGTCAGTAGATACTGCAAAATAGTCAGTAGATACTATTATAGTGTTAGTAGATACTACTACAGAGTCAGTAGATACTACTGCAAAGTCAGTAGATACTGCTAAAGAGTAAGTGGATACTACTGTAGTCAGTAGATACTACTTTAGTCATTAGATACTACTGTAGAAGCGGAAGATACTACTATAGTGTCAGTAGATACTACTGTAGAGTCAGTAGATACTACTGTAGTCAGTAGATACTACTGTAGAGTCGGTAGATAATACTATAGTGTCAGGACATACTACTACAGAGTAAGTAGATACTACTTTAGAGTCAGTAGATACTACCTTTGTGTAGGGAGAAACTACCATAGAGTCAGTAGATACTACTATAGAGTCAGTAGACAATACTGTAGAATCGGTAGATACTACTTTAGAGTCAGTAGATACTACTTTAGAGTCAGTAGATACTACTGTAGTCAGTAGATACTACTGTAGAGTCAGGAGATACTACTTTAGAGTCAGTAGATACTACTGTAGTCAGTAGATACTACTGCAGAGTCGGTAGATACTACTATAGTGTCAGTAGATACTTCTATAGAGTAAGTAGATACTACTGTAGTTAGTAGATACTACTGTAGAGTCGGTAGATACTACTATAGTGTTAGGAGATACTACTACAGAATCAGTAGATACTACTGTAGAGTCAGTAGATACTACTATAGAGTCAGTAGATACTACTGTAGAGTCGGTAAAAACTACGGTAGTGTAAGTAGGTACTACTTTAGAGTCTGTAGATACTACTGTATAGTCAGTAGATACTGCTATAGTCAGTAGATCCTACTGTAGAGTCAATAGATGCTACTGTAGAGTCAGTAGAAACGACTATAGTCAGTAGATACTACTGTAGAGTCTGCAGACACTACTACAGAGTCAATGGATACTACTGTAGACTCAGTAGATACTACTACAGAGTCAGTAGATACTACTGTAGAGTCAGTAGATACTACTTTAGAGTCAGTATATACTACTTTAGAGTCTGCAGACACTACTACAGAGTCAGTAGATACTACTGTAGAGTCAGTAGGTACTACTCTAGTCAGTAGATACCACTACGGAGTAAGTATATACTACTGTAGTCAGTAGATACTACTGTAGAGTCGGTAGATACTAGTATAGTGTTAGGAGATTCTACTACAGAATCAGTAGATACTACTGTAGAATCAGTAGATACTACTATAGAGTCAGTAGATACTACTGTAGTGTCGGTAAAAACTACTGTAGTGTCAGTAGGTTCTACTTTAGAGTCTGTAGATACTACTGTAGAGTCAGTAGATACTGCTATAGAGTCGGGAGAAACTACTGTAGAGTCAGTAGATACTACTGTATAGTCAGTAGATACTATTAAAGTGTTAGTAGATACTACTACAGAGTCAGTAGACTCTACTGTAGAGTGAGTAGATACTACTATAGAGTCAGTAGATACTACTGTAGAGTCGGTAAAAACTACTGTAGTGTCAGTAGGTTCTACTTTAGAGTCCGTAGATACTACTGTATAGTCAGTAGATACTATTACAGTGTTAGTAGATACTACTGTAGAGTCAGTAGATACTACTGTAGAGTCAGTAGATACTACTATAGAGTCTGTAGATACTACTGTAGAGTCAGTAGATACTACTATAGAGTTGGGAAAAACTACCATAGTGTCAGTAGATACTACTGTAGAGTCAGTAGATACTACTGTAGTCAGTAGATACTACTGTAGAGTCGGTAGATACTAATATAGTGTCAGTAGATACTACTACAGAGTAAGTAGATACTACTGTAGTTAGCAGATACTACTGTAGAGTCGGTAGATCCTACTATAGTGTTAGGAGATACTACTACAGAGTAAGTAGATACTACTGTAGAGTCAGTAAATACTGCAAAATAGTCAGTAGATACTATTGTAGAGTCTGCAGTTACTACTACAGAGTAAGTAGATACTACTTTAGAGTCAGTAGATACTAATATAGTGTCAGTAGCTCCTAATGTAGAGACAGTAAATACTACTGTAGAGTCAGCAGATACTACTGTAGTCAGTAGATACTACTGAAGAGTCAGAAGAAACTGCAAAAGAGATAGTAGATGCTATTGTAGAGTCTGCAGTTACTACTACAGAGTCAGTAAAAACTACTTTAGAGTTAGTAGATACTACTGTAGAGTCAGTAGATACTTCTGTAGTCATTAGATACTACTGTAGAGTCGGTAGATACTACTATAGTGTCAGTAGATACTACTACAGAGTCAGTAGATACAACTGTAGCGTCAGTAGATACTGCAAAATAGTCAGTAGATACTATTGTAGAGTCTGCAGTTACTTCTACAGAGTCAGTAGATATTACTTTAGAGTCAGTAGATACTACTATAGTGTCAGTAGCTCCTACTGTAGAGTCAGTAATTACTACGGTAGAGTCAGTAGATACTACTGTAGAGTCTCTAAATACTACTATAGTATCAGGAGATACTACTGTAGAGTCAGAATATACTACTGTAGTGTCAATAGATACTACTGAAGAGTCAGTAACTACTACTGTAGAGTCAGAACATACTACTGTAGTCAGTAGATACTACTGTAGAGTCAGTAGCTACTACTGTAGAGTCAGTAGTTACTACTTTAGAGTCAATAGATACTACTGTATAGTCAGTAGATACTACTGTAGAATCGGTAGGTACTACTGTAGTGTCAGTAGATACTACCATAGAGTCAGTAGATACTACTGTAGAGTAAGTAGACAATACTGTAGAGTCAGTAGATACTACTGTAGAGTCAGTAGATACTACTTTAGAGTCAGTAGATACTACTGTAGTCAGTAGATACTACTGTAGAGTCAGTAGTTACCACTTTAGAGTCAGTAGATACTACTGTAGAGTCAGTAGATACTACTATAGAGTCTGTACACACTACTATAGAGTCAGTAGATAATACTATAGAGTCTGTACACACTACTATAGAGTCAGTAGATAATACTGTAGAGTCAGTAGATACTACTGTAGAGTCAGTAGATACTACTGTAGAGTCTGTACACACTGCTACAGAGTCAGTAGATACTACTGTAAAGTCAGTAGATACTACTACAGAGTAAGTAGATACTACTGTAGTCAGTAGATACTACTGTAGAGTCGGTAGATAATTCTATAGTGTCAGGACATACTACTACAGAGTAAGTAGATACTACTTTAGAGTCAGTAGATACTACTTTAGTGTAGGGAGAAACTACCATAGAGTCAGTAGATACTACTATAGAGTCAGTAGACAATACTGTAGAATCGGTAGATACTACTTTAGAGTCAGTAGAATCTACTTTAGAGTCAGTAGATACTACTGTAGTCAGTAGATACTACTGTAGAGTCAGTAGATACTACTTTAGAGTCAGTAGATACTACTGTAGTCAGTAGATACTACTGCAGAGTCGGTAGATACTACTATAGTGTCAGTAGATAATACTACAGTGTAAGCAGATACTTCTGTAGTTAGTAGATACTACTGTAGAGTCGGTAGATACTACTATAGTGTTAGGAGATACTACTACAGAATCAGTAGATACTACTGTAGAGTCAGTAGATACTACTATAGAGTCAGTAGACAATACTGTAGAGTCAGTAGATACTATTATAGAGTCTGGAGAAACTACTGCAGAGTCAGTAGATACTACTGTAGAGTCTGCAGAAACTACTACAGAGTCAGTAGATACTACTGTATAGTCAGTAGATACTGCTATAGTCAGTAGATACTATTATAGTGTTAGTAGATACTACTATAGAGTCAATAGATACTACTGTACAGTCAGTAGATACTACTATAGTGTCAGTAGATACTACTGTAGAGTCAGTAGATGCTACTGTAGAGTCAGTAGAAACTACTATAGAGTCAATAGATAATACTGTAGAGTCAGTAGATACTACTATAGTGTCAGTAGATACTACTGTAGTCAGTAGATACTACTGTAGAGTCTGCAGACACTACTACAGAGTCAGTAGATACTATTGTAGAGTCAGTAGATACTACTACAGAGACAGTAGATACTACTGTAGAGTCAGTAGATACTACTTTAGAGTCAGTATATACTACTTTAGAGTCTGCAGACACTACTACAGAGTCAGTAGATACTACTGTAGAGTAAGTAGATACTACTTTAGAGTCTGCAGACACTACTACAGAGTCAGTAGATACTACTGTAGTCAGTAGATACCACTACAGAGTAAGTATATACTACTGTAGATAGTAGATACTACTGTAGAGTCGGCAGATACTAGTATAGTGTTAGGACATTCTACTACAGAATCAGTAGATACTACTGTAGAATCAGTAGATACTACTATAGAGTCAGTAGATACTACTGTAGAGTCGGTAAAAACTACTGTAGTGTCAGTAGGTTCTACTTTAGAGTCTGTAGATACTACTGTAGAGTCAGTAGATACTGCTATAGAGTCGGGAGAAACTACTGTAGAGTCAGTAGATACTACTGTAGAGTCTGCAGAAACTACTAAAGAGTCAGTAGATACTACTGTATAGTCAGTAGATACTATTACAGTGTTAGTAGATACTACAGAGTCAGTAGACTCTACTGTAGAGTCAGTAGATACTACTATAGAGTCAGTAGACAATACTGTAGAATCGGTAGATACTACAGTAGTGTCAGTAGATACTACTGTAGTCAGTAGATACTACTGTAGAGTCGGTAGATACTAATATAGTGTCAGTAGATATTACTACAGAGTAAGTAGATACTACTGTAGAGTCAGTTGATACTACTGTAGAGTCAGTAGATACTGCAAAATAGTAAAGTAGATACTATTGTAGAGTCTGCAGTTACTACTACAGAGTCAGTAGATACTACTTTAGAGTCATTATATACTACTATAGTGTCAGTAGCTCCTAATGTTGAGACAGTAAATACTACTGTAGAGTCAGTAGATACTACTGTAGTCAGTAGATACTACTGTAGAGTCAGAAGAAACTGCAAAAGAGCCAGTAGATACTATTGTAGAGTCTGCAGTTATTACTACATAGTCAGTAAAACTACTTTAGAGTTAGTAGATACTACTGTAGAGTCAGTAGATACTACTGTAGTCAGTAGACACTACTGTAGAGTCGGTAGATACTACTATAGTTTCAGTACATACTACTACAGTGTAAGAAGATACTACTAAAGAGTCAGTAGATACTACTTTAGAGTCGGGAGAAACTACCATAGAGTCAGTAGATACTACTGTAGAGTCAGTAGACAATACTGTGGAATCGGTAGATACTATGGTAGAGTCAGTAGATACTACTGTAGAGTCAGTAGATGCTACTGTAGAGTCAGTAGAAACTACTATAGAATCGGGAGAAACTACTGTAGAGTCAGTAGATACTACTGTAGAGTCAGTAGATACTACTGTAGAGTCTGTACACACTGTTACAGAGTCAGTAGATACTACTGTATAGTCAGTAGATACTGCTATAGTCAGTAGATACTATTATAGTGTTAGTAGATACTACTATAGAGTCAATAGATACTACTGTACAGTCAGTAGATACTACTATAGTGTCAGTAGATACTACTGTAGAGTCAGTAGATGCTACTGTAGAGTCAGTAAAAACTACTATAGATTCAGTAGATAATACTGTAGAGTCAATAGATACTACTGTACAGTCAGTAGATACTACTACAGAGTCAGTAGATACTACTGTAGAGTCAGTAGATACTACTTTAGAGTCAGTATATACTACTTTAGAGTCTGCAGACACTACTACAGATTCAGTAGATACTACTGTAGTCAGTAGATACCACTACAGAGTAAGTATATACTAATGTAGATAGTAGATACTACTGTAGAGTCGGCAGATACTAGTATAGTGTTAGAAGATTCTACTACAGAATCAGTAGATACTACTGTAGAATCAGTAGATACTACTATAGAGTCAGTAGATACTACTGTAGAGTCGGTAAAAACTACTGTAGTGTCAATAGGTTCTACTTTAGAGTCTGTAGATACTACTGTAGAGTCAGTAGATACTGCTATAGGGTCGAGAGAAACTACTGTAGAGTCAGTAGATACTACTGTAGAGTCTGCAGAAACGACTACAGAGTCAGTAGATACTACTGTATAGTCACTAGATACTATTACAGTGTTAGTAGATACTACAGAGTCAGTAGACTCTACTGTAGAGTCAGTATATACTACTTTAGAGTCAGTAGACAATACTGTAGAATCGGTAGATACTACAGTAGTGTCAGTAGATACTACTATAGAGTCTGTACATACTACTGTAGAGTCAGTAGATACTACTATAGAGTCGGGAGAAACTACCATAGAGTCAGTAGATACTACTGTAGAGTCAGTAGATACTACTATAGTGTCAGTAGCTCCTAATGTAGAGACAGTAAATACTACTGTAGAGTCAGTAGTTACTACTGTAGTCAGTAGATACAACTGGAGAGTCAGAAGAAACTGCAAAAGAGCCAGTAGATACTATTGTAGAGTCTGCAGTTATTACTACAGAGTCAGTAAAAACTACTTTAGAGTTAGTAGATACTACTGTAGAGTCTGTAGATACTACTATAGTGTCAGTAGCTCCTAATGTAGAGACAGTAAATACTACTGTAGAGTCAGTAGATACTACTGTAGTCAGTAGATACTACTGTAGAGTCAGAAGAAACTGCAAAAGAGCCAGTAGATACTATTGTAGAGTCTGCAGTTATTACTACAGAGTCAGTAAAAACTACTTTAGAGTTAGTAGATACTACTGTAGAGTCAGTAGATACTACTGTAGTCAGTAGATACTACTGTAGAGTCGGTAGATACTACTATAGATTCAGTACATACTACTACAGAGTAAGAAGATACTACTTTAGAGTCAGTAGATACTACTTTAGAGTCGGGAGAAACTACCATAGAGTCAGTAGATACTACTGTAGAGTCAGTAGACAATACTGTAGAATCGGTAGATACTACTGTAGAGTCAGTAGATACAACTTTAGAGTCAGTAGATACTACTATAGTGTCAGTAGCTCCTAATGTAGAGACAGTAAATACTACTGTAGAGTCAGTAGATACTACTGTAGTCGGTAGATACTACTGTAGAGTCAGAAGAAACTGCAAAAGAGCCAGTAGATACTATTGTAGAGTCTGCAGTTATTACTACAGAGTCAGTAAAAACTACTTTAGAGTTAGTAGATACTACTGTAGAGTCAGTAGATACTACTGTAGTCAGTAGATACTACTGTAGAGTCGGTAGATACTACTATAGTTTCAGTACATACTTCTAAAGAGTAAGAAGATACTACTTTAGAGTCAGTAGATACTACTTTAGAGTCAGGAGAAACTACCATAGAGTCAGTAGATATTACTGTAGAGTCAGTAGACAATACTGTAGAATCGGTAGATACTACTGTAGAGTCAGTAGATACAACTTTAGAGTCAGTAGATACTACTATAGTGTCAGTAGCTCCTAATGTAGAGACAGTAAATACTACTGTAGAGTCAGTAGATACTACTGTAGTCAGTAGATACTACTGTAGAGTCAGAAGAAACTGCAAAAGAGCCAGTAGATACTATTGTAGAGTCTGCAGTTATTACTACAGAGTCAGTAAAAACTACTTTAGAGTTAGTAGATACTGCTGTAGAGTCAGTAGATACTACTGTAGTCAGTAGATACTACTGTAGAGTCAGTAGATGCTACTGTAGAGTCAGTAGAAACTACTATACAGTCGGGAGAAACTACTGTAGAGTAAGTAGATACTACTGTAGAGTCTGCAGAAACTACTACAGAGTCAGTAGATACTAATATAGTCAGTAGATACTATTATAGTGTTAGTAGATACTACTATAGAGTCAGTAGATACTACTGTACAGTCAGTAGATACTACTATAGTGTCAGTAGATACTACTGTAGAGTCAGTAGATGCTACTGTAGAGTCAGTAAAAACTGCTATAGAGTCAGTAGATAATACTGTAGAGTCAGTAGATACTACTATAGTGTCAGTAGATACTACTGTAGTTAGTAGATACTATTGTAGAGTCTGCAGACACTACTGCAGAGTCAGTAGATACTACTGTAGAGTCAGTAGATACTACTACAGAGTCAGTAGATACTACTGTAGAGTCAGTAGATACTACTTTAGAGTCAGTATATACTACTTTAGAGTCTGCAGACACTACTACAGATTCAGTAGATACTACTGTAGTCAGTAGATACCACTACAGAGTAAGTATATACTAATGTAGATAGTAGATACTACTGTAGAGTCGGCAGATACTAGTATAGTGTTAGAAGATTCTACTACAGAATCAGTAGATACTACTGTAGAATCAGTAGATACTACTATAGAGTCAGTAGATACTACTGTAGAGTCGGTAAAAACTACTGTAGTGTCAATAGGTTCTACTTTAGAGTCTGTAGATACTACTGTAGAGTCAGTAGATACTGCTATAGGGTCGGGAGAAACTACTGTAGAGTCAGTAGATACTACTGTAGAGTCTGCAGAAACGACTACAGAGTCAGTAGATACTACTGTATAGTCAGTAGATACTATTACAGTGTTAGTAGATACTACAGAGTCAGTAGACTCTACTGTAGAGTCAGTATATACTACTTTAGAGTCAGTAGACAATACTGTAGAATCGGTAGATACTACAGTAGTGTCAGTAGATACTACTATAGAGTCTGTACATACTACTGTAGAGTCAGTAGATACTACTATAGAGTCGGGAGAAACTACCATAGAGTCAGTAGATACTACTGTAGAGTCAGTAGATACTACTATAGTGTCAGTAGCTCCTAATGTAGAGACAGTAAATACTACTGTAGAGTCAGTAGTTACTACTGTAGTCAGTAGATACAACTGGAGAGTCAGAAGAAACTGCAAAAGAGCCAGTAGATACTATTGTAGAGTCTGCAGTTATTACTACAGAGTCAGTAAAAACTACTTTAGAGTTAGTAGATACTACTGTAGAGTCTGTAGATACTACTATAGTGTCAGTAGCTCCTAATGTAGAGACAGTAAATACTACTGTAGAGTCAGTAGATACTACTGTAGTCAGTAGATACTACTGTAGAGTCAGAAGAAACTGCAAAAGAGCCAGTAGATACTATTGTAGAGTCTGCAGTTATTACTACATAGTCAGTAAAACTACTTTAGAGTTAGTAGATACTACTGTAGAGTCAGTAGATACTACTGTAGTCAGTAGACACTACTGTAGAGTCGGTAGATACTACTATAGTTTCAGTACATACTACTACAGTGTAAGAAGATACTACTAAAGAGTCAGTAGATACTACTTTAGAGTCGGGAGAAACTACCATAGAGTCAGTAGATACTACTGTAGAGTCAGTAGACAATACTGTGGAATCGGTAGATACTATGGTAGAGTCAGTAGATACTACTGTAGAGTCAGTAGATGCTACTGTAGAGTCAGTAGAAACTACTATAGAATCGGGAGAAACTACTGTAGAGTCAGTAGATACTACTGTAGAGTCAGTAGATACTACTGGAGAGTCTGTACACACTGTTACAGAGTCAGTAGATACTACTGTATAGTCAGTAGATACTGCTATAGTCAGTAGATACTATTATAGTGTTAGTAGATACTACTATAGAGTCAATAGATACTACTGTACAGTCAGTAGATACTACTATAGTGTCAGTAGATACTACTGTAGAGTCAGTAGATGCTACTGTAGAGTCAGTAAAAACTACTATAGATTCAGTAGATAATACTGTAGAGTCAATAGATACTACTGTACAGTCAGTAGATACTACTACAGAGTCAGTAGATACTACTGTAGAGTCAGTAGATACTACTTTAGAGTCAGTATATACTACTTTAGAGTCTGCAGACACTACTACAGATTCAGTAGATACTACTGTAGAGTCAGTAGATACTACTGTAGTCAGTAGATACTACTGTAGAGTCGGTAGATACTACTATAGTTTCAGTACATACTTCTAAAGAGTAAGAAGATACTACTTTAGAGTCAGTAGATACTACTTTAGAGTCAGGAGAAACTACCATAGAGTCAGTAGATATTACTGTAGAGTCAGTAGACAATACTGTAGAATCGGTAGATACTACTGTAGAGTCAGTAGATACAACTTTAGAGTCAGTAGATACTACTATAGTGTCAGTAGCTCCTAATGTAGAGACAGTAAATACTACTGTAGAGTCAGTAGATACTACTGTAGTCAGTAGATACTACTGTAGAGTCAGAAGAAACTGCAAAAGAGCCAGTAGATACTATTGTAGAGTCTGCAGTTATTACTACAGAGTCAGTAAAAACTACTTTAGAGTTAGTAGATACTGCTGTAGAGTCAGTAGATACTACTGTAGTCAGTAGATACTACTGTAGAGTCAGAAGATGCTACTGTAGAGTCAGTAGAAACTACTATACAGTCGGGAGAAACTACTGTAGAGTAAGTAGATACTACTGTAGAGTCTGCAGAAACTACTACAGAGTCAGTAGATACTAATATAGTCAGTAGATACTATTATAGTGTTAGTAGATACTACTATAGAGTCAGTAGATACTACTGTACAGTCAGTAGATACTACTATAGTGTCAGTAGATACTACTGTAGAGTCAGTAGATGCTACTGTAGAGTCAGTAAAAACTGCTATAGAGTCAGTAGATAATACTGTAGAGTCAGTAGATACTACTATAGTGTCAGTAGATACTACTGTAGTTAGTAGATACTATTGTAGAGTCTGCAGACACTACTGCAGAGTCAGTAGATACTACTGTAGAGTCAGTAGATACTACTACAGAGTCAGTAGATACTACTGTAGAGTCAGTAGATACTACTTTAGAGTCAGTATATACTACTTTAGAGTCTGCAGACACTACTACAGATTCAGTAGATACTACTGTAGTCAGTAGATACCACTACAGAGTAAGTATATACTAATGTAGATAGTAGATACTACTGTAGAGTCGGCAGATACTAGTATAGTGTTAGAAGATTCTACTACAGAATCAGTAGATACTACTGTAGAATCAGTAGATACTACTATAGAGTCAGTAGATACTACTGTAGAGTCGGTAAAAACTACTGTAGTGTCAATAGGTTCTACTTTAGAGTCTGTAGATACTACTGTAGAGTCAGTAGATACTGCTATAGGGTCGGGAGAAACTACTGTAGCGTCAGTAGATACTACTGTAGAGTCTGCAGAAACGACTACAGAGTCAGTAGATACTTCTGTATAGTCAGTAGATACTATTACAGTGTTAGTAGATACTACAGAGTCAGTAGACTCTACTGTAGAGTCAGTATATACTACTTTAGAGTCAGTAGACAATACTGTAGAATCGGTAGATACTACAGTAGTGTCAGTAGATACTACTATAGAGTCTGTACATACTACTGTAGAGTCAGTAGATACTACTATAGAGTCGGGAGAAACTACCATAGAGTCAGTAGATACTACTGTAGAGTCAGTAGATACTACTATAGTGTCAGTAGCTCCTAATGTAGAGACAGTAAATACTACTGTAGAGTCAGTAGTTACTACTGTAGTCAGTAGATACAACTGGAGAGTCAGAAGAAACTGCAAAAGAGCCAGTAGATACTATTGTAAAGTCTGCAGTTATTACTACAGAGTCAGTAAAAACTACTTTAGAGTTAGTAGATACTACTGTAGAGTCTGTAGATACTACTATAGTGTCAGTAGCTCCTAATGTAGAGACAGTAAATACTACTGTAGAGTCAGTAGATACTACTGTAGTCAGTAGATACTACTGTAGAGTCAGAAGAAACTGCAAAAGAGCCAGTAGATACTATTGTAGAGTCTGCAGTTATTACTACATAGTCAGTAAAACTACTTTAGAGTTAGTAGATACTACTGTAGAGTCAGTAGATACTACTGTAGTCAGTAGACACTACTGTAGAGTCGGTAGATACTACTATAGTTTCAGTACATACTACTACAGTGTAAGAAGATACTACTAAAGAGTCAGTAGATACTACTTTAGAGTCGGGAGAAACTACCATAGAGTCAGTAGATACTACTGTAGAGTCAGTAGACAATACTGTGGAATCGGTAGATACTATGGTAGAGTCAGTAGATACTACTGTAGAGTCAGTAGATGCTACTGTAGAGTCAGTAGAAACTACTATAGAATCGGGAGAAACTACTGTAGAGTCAGTAGATACTACTGTAGAGTCAGTAGATACTACTGTAGAGTCTGTACACACTGTTACAGAGTCAGTAGATACTACTGTATAGTCAGTAGATACTGCTATAGTCAGTAGATACTATTATAGTGTTAGTAGATACTACTATAGAGTCAATAGATACTACTGTACAGTCAGTAGATACTACTATAGTGTCAGTAGATACTACTGTAGAGTCAGTAGATGCTACTGTAGAGTCAGTAAAAACTACTATAGATTCAGTAGATAATACTGTAGAGTCAATAGATACTACTGTACAGTCAGTAGATACTACTACAGAGTCAGTAGATACTACTGTAGAGTCAGTAGATACTACTTTAGAGTCAGTATATACTACTTTAGAGTCTGCAGACACTACCACAGATTCAGTAGATACTACTGTAGTCAGTAGATACCACTACAGAGTAAGTATATACTAATGTAGATAGTAGATACTACTGTAGAGTCGGCAGATACTAGTATAGTGTTAGAAGATTCTACTACAGAATCAGTAGATACTACTGTAGAATCAGTAGATACTACTATAGAGTCAGTAGATACTACTGTAGAGTCGGTAAAAACTACTGTAGTGTCAATAGGTTCTACTTTAGAGTCTGTAGATACTACTGTAGAGTCAGTAGATACTGCTATAGGGTCGAGAGAAACTACTGTAGAGTCAGTAGATACTACTGTAGAGTCTGCAGAAACGACTACAGAGTCAGTAGATACTACTGTATAGTCACTAGATACTATTACAGTGTTAGTAGATACTACAGAGTCAGTAGACTCTACTGTAGAGTCAGTATATACTACTTTAGAGTCAGTAGACAATACTGTAGAATCGGTAGATACTACAGTAGTGTCAGTAGATACTACTATAGAGTCTGTACATACTACTGTAGAGTCAGTAGATACTACTATAGAGTCGGGAGAAATTACCATAGAGTCAGTAGATACTACTGTAGAGTCAGTAGATACTACTATAGTGTCAGTAGCTCCTAATGTAGAGACAGTAAATACTACTGTAGAGTCAGTAGTTACTACTGTAGTCAGTAGATACTACTGGAGAGTCAGAAGAAACTGCAAAAGAGCCAGTAGATACTATTGTAGAGTCTGCAGTTATTACTACAGAGTCAGTAAAAACTACTTTAGAGTTAGTAGATACTACTGTAGAGTCTGTAGATACTACTATAGTGTCAGTAGCTCCTAATGTAGAGACAGTAAATACTACTGTAGAGTCAGTAGATACTACTGTAGTCAGTAGATACTACTGTAGAGTCAGAAGAAACTGCAAAAGAGCCAGTAGATACTATTGTAGAGTCTGCAGTTATTACTACAGAGTCAGTAAAAACTACTTTAGAGTTAGTAGATACTACTGTAGAGTCAGTAGATACTACTGTAGTCAGTAGATACTACTGTAGAGTCGGTAGATACTACTATAGATTCAGTACATACTACTACAGAGTAAGAAGATACTACTTTAGAGTCAGTAGATACTACTTTAGAGTCGGGAGAAACTACCATAGAGTCAGTAGATACTACTGTAGAGTCAGTAGACAATACTGTAGAATCGGTAGATACTACTGTAGAGTCAGTAGATACAACTTTAGAGTCAGTAGATACTACTATAGTGTCAGTAGCTCCTAATGTAGAGACAGTAAATACTACTGTAGAGTCAGTAGATACTACTGTAGTCGGTAGATACTACTGTAGAGTCAGAAGAAACTGCAAAAGAGCCAGTAGATACTATTGTAGAGTCTGCAGTTATTACTACAGAGTCAGTAAAAACTACTTTAGAGTTAGTAGATACTACTGTAGAGTCAGTAGATACTACTGTAGTCAGTAGATACTACTGTAGAGTCGGTAGATACTACTATAGTTTCAGTACATACTTCGAAAGAGTAAGAAGATACTACTTTAGAGTCAGTAGATACTACTTTAGAGTCAGGAGAAACTACCATAGAGTCAGTAGATATTACTGTAGAGTCAGTAGACAATACTGTAGAATCGGTAGATACTACTGTAGAGTCAGTAGATACAACTTTAGAGTCAGTAGATACTACTATAGTGTCAGTAGCTCCTAATGTAGAGACAGTAAATACTACTGTAGAGTCAGTAGATACTACTGTAGTCAGTAGATACTACTGTAGAGTCAGAAGAAACTGCAAAAGAGCCAGTAGATACTATTGTAGAGTCTGCAGTTATTACTACAGAGTCAGTAAAAACTACTTTAGAGTTAGTAGATACTGCTGTAGAGTCAGTAGATACTACTGTAGTCAGTAGATACTACTGTAGAGTCAGTAGATGCTACTGTAGAGTCAGTAGAAACTACTATACAGTCGGGAGAAACTACTGTAGAGTAAGTAGATACTACTGTAGAGTCTGCAGAAACTACTACAGAGTCAGTAGATACTAATATAGTCAGTAGATACTATTATAGTGTTAGTAGATACTACTATAGAGTCAGTAGATACTACTGTACAGTCAGTAGATACTACTATAGTGTCAGTAGATACTACTGTAGAGTCAGTAGATGCTACTGTAGAGTCAGTAAAAACTGCTATAGAGTCAGTAGATAATACTGTAGAGTCAGTAGATACTACTATAGTGTCAGTAGATACTACTGTAGTTAGTAGATACTATTGTAGAGTCTGCAGACACTACTGCAGAGTCAGTAGATACTACTGTAGAGTCAGTAGATACTACTACAGAGTCAGTAGATACTACTGTAGAGTCAGTAGATACTACTTTAGAGTCAGTATATACTACTTTAGAGTCTGCAGACACTACTACAGATTCAGTAGATACTACTGTAGTCAGTAGATACCACTACAGAGTAAGTATATACTAATGTAGATAGTAGATACTACTGTAGAGTCGGCAGATACTAGTATAGTGTTAGAAGATTCTACTACAGAATCAGTAGATACTACTGTAGAATCAGTAGATACTACTATAGAGTCAGTAGATACTACTGTAGAGTCGGTAAAAACTACTGTAGTGTCAATAGGTTCTACTTTAGAGTCTGTAGATACTACTGTAGAGTCAGTAGATACTGCTATAGGGTCGGGAGAAACTACTGTAGAGTCAGTAGATACTACTGTAGAGTCTGCAGAAACGACTACAGAGTCAGTAGATACTACTGTATAGTCAGTAGATACTATTACAGTGTTAGTAGATACTACAGAGTCAGTAGACTCTACTGTAGAGTCAGTATATACTACTTTAGAGTCAGTAGACAATACTGTAGAATCGGTAGATACTACAGTAGTGTCAGTAGATACTACTATAGAGTCTGTACATACTACTGTAGAGTCAGTAGATACTACTATAGAGTCGGGAGAAACTACCATAGAGTCAGTAGATACTACTGTAGAGTCAGTAGATACTACTATAGTGTCAGTAGCTCCTAATGTAGAGACAGTAAATACTACTGTAGAGTCAGTAGTTACTACTGTAGTCAGTAGATACAACTGGAGAGTCAGAAGAAACTGCAAAAGAGCCAGTAGATACTATTGTAGAGTCTGCAGTTATTACTACAGAGTCAGTAAAAACTACTTTAGAGTTAGTAGATACTACTGTAGAGTCTGTAGATACTACTATAGTGTCAGTAGCTCCTAATGTAGAGACAGTAAATACTACTGTAGAGTCAGTAGATACTACTGTAGTCAGTAGATACTACTGTAGAGTCAGAAGAAACTGCAAAAGAGCCAGTAGATACTATAGTAGAGTCTGCAGTTATTACTACAGAGTCAGTAAAAACTACTTTAGAGTTAGTAGATACTACTGTAGAGTCAGTAGATACTACTGTAGTCAGTAGATACTACTGTAGAGTCGGTAGATACTACTATAGATTCAGTACATACTACTACAGAGTAAGAAGATACTACTTTAGAGTCAGTAGATACTACTTTAGAGTCGGGAGAAACTACCATAGAGTCAGTAGATACTACTGTAGAGTCAGTAGACAATACTGTAGAATCGGTAGATACTACTGTAGAGTCAGTAGATACAACTTTAGAGTCAGTAGATACTACTATAGTGTCAGTAGCTCCTAATGTAGAGACAGTAAATACTACTGTAGAGTCAGTAGATACTACTGTAGTCAGTAGATACTACTGTAGAGTCAGAAGAAACTGCAAAAGAGCCAGTAGATACTATTGTAGAGTCTGCAGTTATTACTACAGAGTCAGTAAAAACTACTTTAGAGTTAGTAGATACTACTGTAGAGTCAGTAGATACTACTGTAGTCAGTAGATACTACTGTAGAGTCGGTAGATACTACTATAGTTTCAGTACATACTACTAAAGAGTAAGAAGATACTACTTTAGAGTCAGTAGATACTACTTTAGAGTCAGGAGAAACTACCATAGAGTCAGTAGATATTACTGTAGAGTCAGTAGACAATACTGTAGAATCGGTAGATACTACTGTAGAGTCAGTAGATACAACTTTAGAGTCAGTAGATACTACTATAGTGTCAGTAGCTCCTAATGTAGAGACAGTAAATACTACTGTAGAGTCAGTAGATACTACTGTAGTCAGTAGATACTACTGTAGAGTCAGAAGAAACTGCAAAAGAGCCAGTAGATACTATTGTAGAGTCTGCAGTTATTACTACAGAGTCAGTAAAAACTACTTTAGAGTTAGTAGATACTACTGTAGAGTCAGTAGATACTACTGTAGTCAGCAGATACTACTGTAGAGTCAGTAGATGCTACTGTAGAGTCAGTAGAAACTACTATACAGTCGGGAGAAACTACTGTAGAGTAAGTAGATACTACTGTAGAGTCTGCAGAAACTACTACAGAGTCAGTAGATACTAATATAGTCAGTAGATACTATTATAGTGTTAGTAGATACTACTATAGAGTCAGTAGATACTACTGTACAGTCAGTAGATACTACTATAGTGTCAGTAGATACTACTGTAGAGTCAGTAGATGCTACTGTAGAGTCAGTAAAAACTACTATAGAGTCAGTAGATAATACTGTAGAGTCAGTAGATACTACTATAGTGTCAGTAGATACTACTGTAGTCAGTAGATACTACTGTAGAGTCTGCAGACACTACTACAGAGTCAGTAGATACTACTGTAGAGTCAGTAGATACTACTACAGAGTCAGTAGATACTAATGTAGAGTCAGTAGATACTACTTTAAAGTCAGTATATACTACTTTAGAGTCTGCAGACACTTCTACAGAGTCAGCAGATACTACTGTAGAGTAAGTAGATACTACTTTAGAGTCTGCAAACACTAATACAGAGTCAGTAGATACTACTGTAGTCAGTAGATACCACTACAGAGTAAGTATATACTACTGTAGTTAGTAGATACTACTGTAGAGTCGGCAGATACTATTATAGTGTTAGGAGATTCTACTACAGAATCAGTAGATACTACTGTAGAATCAGTAGATACTAATATAGAGTCAGTAGATACTACTGTAGAGTCGGTAAAAACTACTGTAGTGTCAGTAGGTTCTACTTTAGAGTCTGCAGATATTACTGTAGAGTCAGTAGATACTGCTATAGAGTCGGGAGAAACTACTGTAGAGTCAGTAGATACTACGGTAGAGTCTGCAGAAACTACTACAGAGACAGTAGATACTACTGTATAGTCAGTAGATACTATTACAGTGTTAGTAGATACTACAGAGTCAGTAGGCTCTACTGTAGAGTCAGTAGATACTACTATAGAGTCAGTAGACAATACTGAAAAATCGGTAGATACTACAGTAGTGTCAGTAGATACTACTATATAGTCTGTAGATACTAATGTAGAGTCAGTAGATACTACTATAGAGTCGGGAGAAACTACCATAGAGTCAATAGATACTACTGTAGAATCAGTAGATACTACTGTAGTCAGTAGATACTACTGTAGAGTCGGTAGATACTAATATAGTGTCAGTAGATATTACTACAGAGTAAGTAGATACTACTGTAGAGTCTGCAGACACTACTACAGAGTCAGTAGATACTACTATTGTAGTCAGTAGATACTACTGTAGAGTCAGTAGTTACTACTTTAGAGTCAGTAGATACTACTGTAGAGTCAGTAGATACTACTGTAGAATCGGTAGATACTACTTTAGTGTCAGTAGATACTACTATAGAGTCTGTACACACTACTATAGAGCCAGTAGATAATACTGTAGAGTCAGTAGATACTACTGTAGAGTCAGTAGATACTACTGTAGAGTCTGTACACACTGCTACAGAGTCAGTAGATACTACTGTAGAGTCAGTAGATACTGCAAAATAGTCAGTAGATACTATTGTAGAGTCTGCAGTTACTACTACAGAGTCAGTAAAAACTAATTTAGAGTTAGTAGATACTACTGTAGAGTCAGTAGATACTATTGTAGTCAGTAGATACCACTGTAGAGTCGGTAGATACTACTATAGTGTCAGTTGATACTACTACAGAGTAAGTAGATACTACTGTAGTCAGTAGATACTACTGTAGAGTCTGTAGATACTGCAAAATAGTCAGTAGATACTATTGTAGAGTCTGCAGTTACTACTACAGAGTCAGTAGATATTACTTTAGAGTCAGTAGATACTACTATAGTGTCAGTAGCTCCTACTGTAGAGTCAGTAAATAATACAGAAGAGTCAGTAGATACTACTGTAGAGTCTCTAAATACTACTATAGTATCAGCAGATACTACTGTAGAGTGAGAAGATACTACTGTAGTGTCAGTAGATACTACTGAAGAGTCAGTAGCTACTACTGTAGAGTCAGAACATACTACTGTAGTCAGTAGATACTACTGTAGAGTCAGTAGCTACTACTGTAGAGTCAGTAGTTACTACTTTAGAGTCAATAGATACTACCATAGAGTCAGTAGATACTACTGTAGAGTCAGTAGATACTACTGTAGAGTCTGCAGACACTACTACAGAGTCAGTAGATACTATTGTAGAGTCAGTAGATACTACTTTAGAGTCAGTAGATACTACTGTAGTCAGTAGATACTACTGTAGAGTCAGTAGTTGCTACTTTAGAGTCAGTAGATACTACTGTAGAGTCAGTAGATACTACTGTAGAATCGGTAGATACTACTGTAGTGTCAGTAGATACTACTATAGAGTCTGTACACACTATTATAGAGTCAGTAGATAATACTGTAGAGTCAGTAGATACTACTGTAGAGTCAGTAGATACTACTGTAGAGTCAGTAGATACTACTGTAGAGTCTGCAGACACTACTACAGAGTCAGTAGATACTATTGTAGAGTCAGTAGATACTACTTTAGAGTCAGTAGATACTACTGTAGTCAGTAGATACTACTGTAGAGTCAGTAGTTGCTACTTTAGAGTCAGTAGATACTACTGTAGAGTCAGTAGATACTACTGTAGAATCGGTAGATACTACTGTAGTGTCAGTAGATACTACTATAGAGTCTGTACACACTATCATAGAGTCAGTAGATAATACTGTAGAGTCAGTAGATACTACTGTAGAGTCAGTAGATACTACTGTAGAGTCTGTACACCCTGCTACAGAGTCAGTAGATACTACTGTAGAGTCAGTAGATACTGCAAAATAGTCTGTAGATACTATTATAGTGTTAGCAGATACTACTACAGAGTCAGTAGATACTACTATAGAGTCAGTAGATACTACTGTACAGTCAGTAGATACTACTATATAGTCAGTAGACAATACTGTAGAATCGGTAGATACTATTGTAGAATCAGTAGATACTACTGTAGAGTCTGCAGACACTACAACAGAGTCAGTAGATACTACTTTAGAGTCAGTAGATACTACTTTAGAGTCAGTAGATACTACTGTAGTCAGTAGATACTACTGTAGAGTCAGTAGTTACTACTGTAGAATCGGTAGATACTACTTTAGTGTCAGTAGATACTACTATAGAGTATGTACACACTACTATAGAGTCAGTAGATAATACTGTAGAGTCAGTAGATACTACTGTAGAGTCAGTAGATACTACTGTAGAGTCTGTACACACTGCTACAGAGTCAGTAGATACTACTGTAGAGTCAGTAGATACTGCAAAATAGTCAGTAGATACTATTATAGTGTTAGTAGATAATACTACAGAGTCAGTAGATACTACTGTAAAGGCAGTAGTTACTGCTAAAGAGTAAGTGGATACTTCTGTAGTCAGTAGATACTAGTTTAGTCATTAGATACTACTGTAGAGTCGGTAGATACTACTATAGTGTCAGTAGATACTACTGTAGAGTCAGTAGATACCACTGTAGTCAGTAGATACTACTGTAGAGTCAGTTGATACTACTATAGAGTCAGTAGATTCTACTGGAAAGTCGGTAAAAACCACTGTAGTGTAAGTAGGTACTACTTTAGAGTCTGTGGATACTACTGTAGAGTCAGTAGATACTACTATAGAGTCGGGAGAAACTACTGTAGAGTCAGTAGATACTACTGTAGAGTCTGCATAAACTACTACAGAGTCAGTAGATACTACTGTATAGTCAGTAGGTACTGCTATAGTCAGTAGAAACTATTATAGTGTTAGTAGATACTACTATAGAGTCAGTGGATAGTACTGTACAGTCAGTAGATACTAATATATAGTCAGTAGACAATACTGTAGAATCGGTAGATACTACTTTAGAGTCAGTAGATACTACTTTAGAGTCAGTAGATACTACTTTAGAGTCAGTAGATACTACTGTAGTCAGTAGATACTACTGTAGAGTCAGTAGTTACTACTTTAGAGTCAGTAGATACTACTGTAGAGTCAGTAGATACTACTGTAGAATCGGTAGATACTACTTTAGTGTCAGTAGATACTACTATAGAGACTGTACACACTACTATAGAGTCAGTAGATAATACTGTAGAGTCAGTAGATACTACTGTAGAGTCAGTAGATACTACTGTAGAGTCTGTACACACTGCTACAGAGTCAGTAGATACTACTGTAGAGTCAGTAGATACTGCAAAATAGTCAGTAGATACTATTATAGTGTCAGTAGATACTACTACAGAGTCAGTAGATACTACTGTAAAGTCAGTAGATACTTCTAAAGAGTAAGTGGATACTTCTGTAGTCAGTAGATACTAGTTTAGTCATTATATACTACTGTAGAGTCAATAGATACTACTGTAGTCAGTAAATACTACTGTAGAGTCGGTAGATAATACTATAGTGTCAGGACGTACATCTACAGAGTAAGTAGATACTACTTTAGAGTCAGTAGATACTACTTTAGTGTAGGGAGAAACTACCATAGAGTCAGTAGATACTACTATAGAGTCAGTAGACAATACTGTAGAATCGGTAGATACTACTTTAGAGTCCGTAGATACTACTTTAGAGTCAGTAGATACTACTGTAGTCAGTAGATACTACTGTAGAGTCAGTAGATACTACTTTAGAGTCAGTAGATACTACTGTAGTCAGTAGATGCTACTGCAGAGTCGGTAGATACTACTGTAGAGTCATAAGATACTACTTTAGAGTCAGTATATACTACTTTAGAGTCTGCAGACACTACTACAGAGTCAGTAGATACTAATGTAGAGTCAGTAGATACTACTGTAGAGTCTGTACACACTGCTACAGAGTCAGTAGATACTACTGTAGAGTCAGTAGATACTGCAAAATAGTCAGTAGATACTATTATAGTGTTAGTAGATAATACTACAGAGTCAGTAGATACTACTGTAAAGTCAGTAGTTACTGCTAAAGAGTAAGTGGATACTTCTGTAGTCAGTAGATACTAGTTTAGTCATTAGATACTACTGTAGAGTCGGTAGATACTACTATAGTGTCAGTAGATACTACTGTAGAGTCAGTAGATACCACTGTAGTCAGTAGATACTACTGTAGAGTCAGTTGATACTACTATAGAGTCAGTAGATTCTACTGGAAAGTCGGTAAAAACCACTGTAGTGTAAGTAGGTACTACTTTAGAGTCTGTGGATACTACTGTAGAGTCAGTAGATACTACTATAGAGTCGGGAGAAACTACTGTAGAGTCAGTAGATACTACTGTAGAGTCTGCAGAAACTACTACAGAGTCAGTAGATACTACTGTATAGTCAGTAGCTACTGCTATAGTCAGTAGATACTATTATAGTGTTAGTAGATACTACTATAGAGTCAGTAGATACTACTGTACAGTCAGTAGATACTACTATATAGTCAGTAGACAATACTGTAGAATCGGTAGATACTACTTTAGAGTCAGTAGATACTACTTTAGAGTCAGTAGATACTACTTTATAGTCAGTAGATACTACTGTAGTCAGTAGATACTACTGTAGAGTCAGTAGTTACTACATTAGAGTCAGTAGATACTACTGTAGAGTCAGTAGATACTACTGTAGAATCGGTAGATACTACTTTAGTGTCAGTAGATACTACTATAGAGTCTGTACACACTACTATAGAGTCAGTAGATAATACTGTAGAGTCAGTAGATACTACTGTAGAGTCAGTAGATACTACTGTAGAGTCTGTACACACTGCTACAGAGTCAGTAGATACTACTGTAGAGTCAGTAGATACTGCAAAATAGTCAGTAGATACTATTATAGTGTCAGTAGATACTACTACAGAGTCAGTAGATACTACTGTAAAGTCAGTAGATACTGCTAAAGAGTAAGTGGATACTTCTGTAGTCAGTAGATACTAGTTTAGTCATTATATACTACTGTAGAGTCGGTAGATACTACTATAGTGTCAGTTAATACTACTGTAGAGTCAATAGATACTACTGTAGTCAGTAGATACTACTGTAGAGTCGGTAGATAATACTATAGTGTCAGGACGTACATCTACAGAGTAAGTAGATAGTACTTTAGAGTCAGTAGATACTACTTTAGTGTAGGGAGAAACTACCATAGAGTCAGTAGATACTACTATAGAGTCAGTAGACAATACTGTAGAATCGGTAGATACTACTTTAGAGTCCGTAGATACAACTTTAGAGTCAGTAGATACTACTGTAGTCAGTAGATACTACTGTAGAGTCAGTAGATACTACTTTAGAGTCAGTAGATACTACTGTAGTCAGTTGATACTACTGCAGAGTCGGTAGATACTACTATAGTGTCAGTAGATACTACTATAGAGTAAGTAGATACTACTGTAGTTAGTAGATACTACTGTAGAGTCGGTAGATACTACTATAGTGTTAGGAGATACTACTACAGAATCAGTAGATACTACTGTAGAGTCAGTAGATACTACTATAGAGTCAGTAGATACTACTGTAGAGTCGGTAAAAACTACTGTAGTGTAAGTAGGTACTACTTTAGAGTCTGTAGATACTACTGTATAGTCAGTAGATACTGCTATAGTCAGTAGATACTACTGTAAAGTCAGTAGATGCTACTGTAGAGTCAGTAGAAACGACTATAGTCAGTAGATACTACTGTAGAGTCTGCAGACACTACTACAGAGTCAATAGATACTACTGTAGAGTCAGTAGATACTACTACAGAGTCAGTAGATACTACTGTAGAGTCATAAGATACTACTTTAGAGTCAGTATATACTACTTTAGAGTCTGCAGACACTACTACAGAGTCAGTAGATACTACTGTAGATTCAGTAGATACTACTTTAGAGTCTGCAGACACTACTACAGAGTCAGTAGATACTACTGTAGTCAGTAAATACCACTACAGAGTAAGTATATACTACTGTATTTAGTAGATACTACTGTAGAGTCGGTAGATACTAGTATAGTGTTAGGAGATGCTACTACAGAATCAGTAGATACTACTGTAGAATCAGTAGATACTACTATAGAGTCAGTAGATACTACTGTAGTGTCGGTAAAAACTACTGTAGTGTCAGTAGGTTCTACTTTAGAGTCTGTAGATACTACTGTAGAGTCAGTAGATACTGCTATAGAGTCGGGAGAAACTACTGTAGAGTCAGTAGATACTACAGTAGAGTCTGCAGAAACTACTACAGAGTCAGTAGATACTACTGTATAGTCAGTAGATACTATTACAGTGTTAGTAGATACTACTACAGAGTCAGTAGACTCTACTGTAGAGTCAGTAGATACTACTATAGAGTCAGTAGACAATACAGTAGAATCGGTAGATACTACAGTAGTGTCAGTAGATACCACATTAGAGTCCGTAGATACTATTGTATAGTCAGTAGATACTGCTATAGTCAGTAGATACTACTGTAAAGTCAGTAGATGCTACTGTAGAGTCAGTAGAAATGACTATAGTCAGTAGATACTACTGTAGAGTCTGCAGACACTACTACAGAGTCAGTAGATACTATTGTAGAGTCAGTAGATACTATTTTAGAGTCAGTAGATACTACTGTAGTCAGTAGATACTACTGTAGAGTCAGTAGTTGCTACTTTAGAGTTAGTAGATACTACTGTAGAGTCAGTAGATACTACTGTAGAATCGGTAGATGCTACTGTAGTGTCAGTAGATACTACTATAGAGTCTGTACACACTATTATAGAGTCAGTAGATAATACTGTAGAGTCAGTAGATACTACTGTAGAGTCAGTAGATACTACTGTAAAGTCTGTACACACTGCTACAGAGTCAGTAGAGACTACTGTAGAGTTAGTAGATACTGCAAAATAGGCAGTAGATACTATTATAGTGTTAGTAGATACTACTACAGAGTCAGTAGATACTACTGTAAAGTCAGTAGATACTACTACAGAGTAAGTAGATACTACTGTAGTCAGTAGATACTACTTTAGTCATTATATACTACTGTAGAGTCGGTAGATACTACTATAGTGTCAGTAGATACTACAATAGAGTCAGTAGATACTACTGTAGTGAGTAGATACTACTGTAGAGTCGGTAGATAATACCGATAGTGTCAGGACATACTACTACAGAGTAAGTAGATACTCCTTTAGAGTCAGTAGATACTACTTTAGTGTAGGGAGAAACTACCATAGAGTCAGTAGATACTACTATAGACTCAGTAGACAATACTGAAGAATCGGTAGATACTACTTAAGAGTCAGTAGATACTAATTTAGAGTCAGTAGATACTACTGTAGAGTCAGTAGATACTACTTTAGAGTCAGTAGATACTACTGTAGTCAGTAGATACTACTGCAGAGTCGGTAGATACTACTATAGTGTCAGTAGATACTACTACAGAGTAAGTAGATACGTCTGAAGTTAGTAGATACTACTGTAGAGTCGGTAGATACTACTATAGTGTTAGGAGATACTACTGCAGAATCAGTAGATACTACTGTAGAGTCAGTAGATACTACTATAGAGTCAGTAGATACTACTGGAGAGTCGGTAAAAACTACTGTAGTGTAAGTAGGTACTACTTTAGAGTCTGTGGATACTACTGTAGAGTCAGTAGATACTACTGCAGAGTCTGCAGAAACTACTACAGAGTCAGTAGATACTACTGTATAGTCAGTAGATACTGCTATAGTCAGTAGATACTATTATAGTGTTAGTAGATACTACTGTAGAGTCAGTAGATACTACTGTACAGTCAGTAGATACTACTATATAGTCAGTAGACAATACTGTAGAATCGGTAGACACTACTGTAGAATCAGTAGATACTATTGTAGAGTCTGCAGACACTACTACAGAGTCAGTAGATACTACTTTAGAGTCAGTAGATACTACTTTAGAGTCAGTAAATACTACTGTAGTCAGTAGATACTACTGTAGAGTCAGTAGTTACTACTTTAGAGTCAGTAGATACTACTGTAGAGTCAGTAGATACTACTGTAGAATCGGTAGATACTACTTTAGTGTCAGTAGATACTACTATAGAGTCTGTACACACTACTATAGAGTCAGTAGATAATACTGTAGAGTCAGTAGATACTACTGTAGAGTCAGTAGATACTACTGTAGAGTCTGTACAGACTGCTACAGAGTCAGTAGATACTACTGTAGAGTCAGTAGATACTGCAAAATAGTCAGTAGATACTATTATAGTGTTAGTAGATAATACTACAGAGTCAGTAGATACTACTGTAAAGTCAGTAGATACTGCTAAAGAGTAAGTGGATACTTCTGTAGTCAGTAGATACTAGTTTAGTCATTAGATACTACTGTAGAGTCGGTAGATACTACTATAGTGTCAGTAGATACTACTGTAGAGTCAGTAGATACTACTGTAGTCAGTAAATACTACTGTAGAGTCGGTAGATACTACTATAGTGTTAGGAGATACTACTACAGAATCAGTAGATACTACTGTAGAGTCAGTAGATACTACTATAGAGTCAGTAGATACTACTATAGAGTCGGGAGAAACTACTGTAGAGTCAGTAGATACTACTGTAGAGTCTGCAGAAACTACTACAGAGTAAGTAGATACTACTGTATAGTCAGTAGATACTGCTATAGTCAGTAGATACTATTATAGTGTTAGTAGATACTACTATAGAGTCAGTAGATACTACTGTACAGTCAGTAGATACTACTATATAGTCAGTAGACAATACTGTAGAATCGGTAGATACTACTTTAGAGTCAGTAGATACTACTTTAGATTCAGTAGATACTACTTTAGAGTCAGTAGATACTACTGTAGTCAGTAGATACTACTGTAGAGTCAGTAGTTACTACTTTAGAGTCAGTAGATACTACTGTAGTCAGTAGATACTACTGTAGAGTCGGTAGATACTAATATAGTGTCAGTAGATACTACTACAGAGTAAGTAGATACTACTGTAGTTAGTAGATACTACTGTAGAGTCGGTAGATCCTACTATAGTGTTAGGAGATACTACTACAGAGTAAGTAGATACTACTGTAGAGTCAGTAGATACTACTGTAGAGTCAGTAGATACTGCAAAATAGTCAGTAGATACTATTGTAGAGTCTGCAGTTTCTACTAGAGAGTCAGTAGATACTACTTTAGAGTCAGTAGATACTACTATAGTGTCAGTAGCTCCTAATGTAGAGACAGTAAATACTACTGTAGAGTCAGTAGATACTACTGTAGTCAGTAGATACTACTGTAGAGTCAGAAGAAACTGCAAAAGAGCCAGTAGATACTATTTTAGAGTCTGCAGTTACTACTACAGAGTCAGTAAAAACTACTTTAGAGTTAGTAGATACTACTGTAGAGTCAGTAGACACTACTGTAGTAAGTAGATACTACTGTAGAGTCAGTAGATACTACTATAGAGTCAGTAGACAATACTGTAGAATCGGTAGATACTACTTTAGAGTCAGTAGATACTACTTTAGAGTCAGTAGATACTATTGTAGAGTCAGTAGATACTACTTTAGAGTCAGTAGATACTACTGTAGTCAGTAGATACTACTGCAGAGTCGGTAGATACTACTATAGTGTCAGTAGATACTACTATAGAGTAAGTAGATACTACTGTTGTTAGTAGATACTACTGTAGAGTCGGTAGATACTACTATAGTGTTAGGAGATACTACTACAGAATCAGTAGATACTACTGTAGAGTCAGTAGATACTACTATATAGTCAGTAGACAATACTGTAGAATCGGTAGATACTACTTTAGAGTCAGTAGATACTACTTTAGAGTCAGTAGATACTACTTTAGAGTCAGTAGATACTACTGTAGTCAGTAGATACTACTGTAGAGTCAGTAGTTACTACTTTAGAGTCAGTAGATACTACTGTAGTCAGTAGATACTACTGTAGAGTCGGTAGATACTAATATAGTGTCAGTAGATACTACTACAGAGTAAGTAGATACTACCGTAGTTAGTAGATACTACTGTAGAGTCGGTAGATCCGACTATAGTGTTAGGAGATACTACTACAGAGTAAGAAGATACTACTGTAGAGTCAGTAGATACTACTGTAGAGTCAGTAGATACTGCAAAATAGTCAGTAGATACTATTGTAGAGTCTGCAGTTTCTACTACAGAGTCAGTAGATACTACTTTAGAGTCAGTAGATACTACTATAGTGTCAGTAGCTCCTAATGTAGAGACAGTAAATACTACTGTAGAGTCAGTAGATACTACTGTAGTCAGTAGATACTACTGTAGAGTCAGAAGAAACTGCAAAAGAGCCAGTAGATACTATTGTAGAGTCTGCAGTTACTACTACAGAGTCAGTAAAAAACTACTTTAGAGTTAGTAGATACTACTGTAGAGTCAGTAGATACTACTGTAGTAAGTAGATACTACTGTAGAGTCAGTAGATACTACTATAGAGTCAGTAGACAATACTGTAGAATCGGTAGATACTACTTTAGAGTCAGTAGATACTACTTTAGAGTCAGTAGATACTATTGTAGAGTCAGTAGATACTACTTTAGAGTCAGTAGATACTACTGTAGTCAGTAGATACTACTGCAGAGTCGGTAGATACTACTATAGTGTCAGTAGATACTACTACAGAGTAAGTAGATACGTCTGAAGTTAGTAGATACTACTGTAGAGTCGGTAGATACTACTATAGTGTTAGGAGATACTACTACAGAATCAGTAGATACTACTGTAGAGTCAGTAGATACTACTATAGAGTCAGTAGATACTACTGGAGAGTCGGTAAAAACTACTGTAGTGTAAGTAGGTACTACTTTAGAGTCTGTGGATACTACTGTAGAGTCAGTAGATACTACTGCAGAGTCTGCAGAAACTACTACAGAGTCAGTAGATACTACTGTATAATCAGTAGATACTGCTATAGTCAGTAGATACTATTATAGTGTTAGTAGATACTACTATAGAGTCAGTAGATACTACTGTACAGTCAGTAGATACTACTATATAGTCAGTAGACAATACTGTAGAATCGGTAGACACTACTGTAGAATCAGTAGATACTACTGTAGAGTCTGCAGACACTACTACAGAGTCAGTAGATACTACTTTAGAGTCAGTAGATACTACTTTAGAGTCAGTAAATACTACTGTAGTCAGTAGATACTACTGTAGAGTCAGTAGTTACTACTTTAGAGTCAGTAGATACTACTGTAGAGTCAGTAGATACTACTGTAGAATCGGTAGATACTACTTTAGTGTCAGTAGATACTACTATAGAGTCTGTACACACTACTATAGAGTCAGTAAATAATACTGTAGAATCAGTAGATACTACTGTAGAGTCAGTAGATACTACTGTAGAGTCTGTACACACTGCTACAGAGTCAGTAGATACTACTGTAGAGTCAGTAGATACTGCAAAATAGTCAGTAGATACTATTATAGTGTTAGTAGATAATACTACAGAGTCAGTAGATACTACTGTAAAGTCAGTAGATACTGCTAAAGAGTAAGTGGATACTTCTGTAGTCAGTAGATACTAGTTTAGTCATTAGATACTACTGTAGAGTCGGTAGATACTACTATAGTGTCAGTAGATACTACTGTAGAGTCAGTAGATACTACTGTAGTCAGTAAATACTACTGTAGAGTCGGTAGATACTACTATAGTGTTAGGAGCTACTACTACAGAATCAGTAGATACTACTGTAGAGTCAGTAGATACTACTATAGAGTCAGTAGATACTACTATAGAGTCGGGAGAAACTACTGTAGAGTCAGTAGATACTACTGTAGAGTCTGCAGAAACTACTACAGAGTCAGTAGATACTACTGTATAGTCAGTAGATACTGCTATAGTCAGTAGATACTATTATAGTGTTAGTAGATACTACTATAGAGTCAGTAGATACTACTGTACAGTCAGTAGATACTACTATATAGTCAGTAGACAATACTGTAGAATCGGTAGATACTACTTTAGAGTCAGTAGATACTACTTTAGAGTCAGTAGATACTACTTTAGAGTCAGTAGATACTACTGTAGTCAGTAGATACTACTGTAGAGTCAGTAGTTACTACTTTAGAGTCAGTAGATACTACTGTAGTCAGTAGATACTACTGTAGAGTCGGTAGATACTAATATAGTGTCAGTAGATACTACTACAGAGTAAGTAGATACTACTGTAGTTAGTAGATACTACTGTAGAGTCGGTAGATCCTACTATAGTGTTAGGAGATACTACTACAGAGTAAGTAGATACTACTGTAGAGTCAGTAGATACTACTGTAGAGTCAGTAGATACTGCAAAATAGTCAGTAGATACTATTGTAGAGTCTGCAGTTTCTACTACAGAGTCAGTAGATACTACTTTAGAGTCAGTAGATACTACTATAGTGTCAGTAGCTCCTAATGTAGAGACAGTAAATACTACTGTAGAGTCAGTAGATACTACTGTAGTCAGTAGATACTACTGTAGAGTCAGAAGAAACTGCAAAAGAGCCAGTAGATACTATTGTAGAGTCTGCAGTTACTACTACAGAGTCAGTAAAAACTACTTTAGAGTTAGTAGATACTACTGTAGAGTCAGTAGACACTACTGTAGTAAGTAGATACTACTGTAGAGTCAGTAGATACTACTATAGAGTCAGTAGACAATACTGTAGAATCGGTAGATACTACTTTAGAGTCAGTAGATACTACTTTAGAGTCAGTAGATACTATTGTAGAGTCAGTAGATACTACTTTAGAGTCAGTAGATACTACTGTAGTCAGTAGATACTACTGCAGAGTCGGTAGATACTACTATAGTGTCAGTAGATACTACTATAGAGTAAGTAGATACTACTGTAGTTAGTAGATACTACTGTAGAGTCGGTAGATACTACTATAGTGTTAGGAGATACTACTACAGAATCAGTAGATACTACTGTAGAGTCAGTAGATACTACTATATAGTCAGTAGACAATACTGTAGAATCGGTAGATACTACTTTAGAGTCAGTAGATACTACTTTAGAGTCAGTAGATACTACTTTAGAGTCAGTAGATACTACTGTAGTCAGTAGATACTACTGTAGAGTCAGTAGATACTACTTTAGAGTCAGTAGATACTACTGTAGTCAGTAGATACTACTGTAGAGTCGGTAGATACTAATATAGTGTCAGTAGATACTACTACAGAGTAAGTAGATACTACTGTAGTTAGTAGATACTACTGTAGAGTCGGTAGATCCTACTATAGTGTTAGGAGATACTACTACAGAGTAAGAAGATACTACTGTAGAGTCAGTAGATACTACTGTAGAGTCAGTAGATACTGCAAAATAGTCAGTAGATACTATTGTAGAGTCTGCAGTTTCTACTACAGAGTCAGTAGATACTACTTTAGAGTCAGTAGATACTACTATAGTGTCAGTAGCTCCTAATGTAGAGACAGTAAATACTACTGTAGAGTCAGTAGATACTACTGTAGTCAGTAGATACTACTGTAGAGTCAGAAGAAACTGCAAAAGAGCCAGTAGATACTATTGTAGAGTCTGCAGTTACTACTACAGAGTCAGTAAAAACTACTTTAGAGTTAGTAGATACTACTGTAGAGTCAGTAGATACTACTGTAGTAAGTAGATACTACTGTAGAGTCAGTAGATACTACTATAGAGTCAGTAGACAATACTGTAGAATCGGTAGATACTACTTTAGAGTCAGTAGATACTACTTTAGAGTCAGTAGATACTATTGTAGAGTCAGTAGATACTACTTTAGAGTCAGTAGATACTACTGTAGTCAGTAGATACTACTGCAGAGTCGGTAGATACTACTATAGTGTCAGTAGATACTACTATAGAGTAAGTAGATACTACTGTAGTTAGTAGATACTACTGTAGAGTCGGTAGATACTACTATAGTGTTAGGAGATACTACTACAGAATCAGTAGATACTACTGTAGAGTCAGTAGATACTACTATAGAGTCAGTAGATACTACTATAGAGTCGGGAGAAACTACTGTAGAGTCAGTAGATACTACTGTAGAGTCTGCAGAAACTACTACAGAGTCAGTAGATACTACTGTATAGTCAGTAGATACTGCTATAGTCAGTAGATACTATAATAGTGTTAGTAGATACTACTATAGAGTCAGTAGATACTACTGTACAGTCAGTAGATACTACTATATAGTCAGTATACAATACTGTAGAATCGGTAGATACTACTTTAGAGTCAGTAGATACTACTTTAGAGTCAGTAGATACTACTTTAGAGTCAGTAGATACTACTGTAGTCAGTAGATACTACTGTAGAGTCGGTAGATACTAATATAGTGTCAGTAGATATTACTACAGAGTAAGTAGATACTACTGTAGTTAGTAGATACTACTGTAGAGTCGGTAGATCCTACTATAGTGTTAGGAGATACTACTACCGAGTAAGTAGATACTACTGTAGAGTCAGTAGATACTACTGCAGAGTCAGTAGATACTGCAAAATAGTCAGTAGATACTATTGTAGAGTCTGCAGTTTCTACTACAGAGTCAGTAGATACTACTTTGGAGTCAGTAGATACTACTATAGTGTCAGTAGCTCCTAATGTAGAGACAGTAAATACTACTGTAGAGTCAGTAGATACTACTGTAGTCAGTAGATACTACTGTAGAGTCAGAAGAAACTGCAAAAGAGCCAGTAGATACTATTGTAGAGTCTGCAGTTACTACTACAGAGTCAGTAAAAACTACTTTAGAGTTAGTAGATACTACTGTAGAGTCAGTAGATACTACTGTAGTAAGTAGATACTACTGTAGAGTCAGTAGATACTACTATAGAGTCAGTAGACAATACTGTAGAATCGGTAGATACTACTTTAGAGTCAGTAGATACTACTTTAGAGTCAGTAGATACTATTGTAGAGTCAGTAGATACTACTTTAGAGTCAGTAGATACTACTGTAGTCAGTAGATACTACTGCAGAGTCGGTAGATACTACTATAGTGTCAGTAGATACTACTATAGAGTAAGTAGATACTACTGTAGTTAGTAGATACTACTGTAGAGTCGGTAGATACTACTATAGTGTTAGGAGATACTACTACAGAATCAGTAGATACTACTGTAGAGTCAGTAGATACTACTATAGAGTCAGTAGATACTACTGTAGAGTCGGTAAAACTACTGTAGTGTAAGTAGGTACTACTTTAGAGTCTGTAGATACTACTGTATAGTCAGTAGATACTGCTATAGTCAGTAGTTACTACTGTAAAGTCAGTAGATGCTACTGTAGAGTCAGTAGAAACTACTATAGTCAGTACATACTACTGTAGAGTCTGCAGACACTACTACAGAGTCAATAGACACTACTGTAGAGTCAGTAGATACTACTTTAGAGTCAGTATATACTACTTTAGAGTCTGAAGACACTACTAAAGAGTCAGTAGATACTACTGTAGAGTCAGTAGATACTACTTTAGAGTCTGCAGACACTACTACAGAGTCAGTAGATACTACTGTAGTCAGTAGATACCACTACAGAGTAAGTATATACTACTGTAGTTAGTAGATACTAATGTAGAGTCGGTAGATACTAGTATAGTGTTAGGAGATTCTACTACAGAATCAGTAGATACTACTGTAGAATCAGATACTACTATAGAGTCAGTAGATACTACTGTAGTGTCGGTAAAAACTACTTTAGTGTCAGTAGGTTCTACTTTAGAGTCTGTAGATACTACTGTAGAGTCAGTAGATACTGCTATAGAGTCGGGAGAAACTACTGTAGAGTCAGTAGATACTACTGTAGAGTCTGCAGAAACTGCTACAGAGTCAGTAGATACTACTGTATAGTCAGTAGATACTATTACAGTGTTAGTAGATACTACTACAGAGTCAGTAGATATTACTGTAGCGTCAGTAGATACTACTATAGAGTCAGTAGATACTACTGTAGAGTCGGTAAATACTACTGTAGTGTCGTAGATACTAATGTAGAATCGGTAGATACTACTATAGAGTCAGTAGATACTACTGTAGAGTCGATAGATACTACTCTAGTGTCAGTAGAAACTGCTGTAGAGTCAGTAGATACTACTGTAGAGTCAGTAGATACTACTAGAGTCAGTAGATACTACTGTATAGAGTCTGCAGAAACTACTACAGAGTCAGTAGATTCTACTTTAGAGTCAGTAGATACTACTGTAGAGTCAGTAGATAGAACTTTTCAGTCAGTAGATACTACTGTAGAGTCTGTAGATTCTACTGTAGAGTCTGCAGATACTACTGTAGAGTCAGTAGATACTACTGTAGAGTCAGTAGAAACTACTGTAGAGTCAGTAGATGCTACTGTAAAGTCTGCAGACACTACTGTAGAGTCAGTAGATACTACTGCAGTGTCAGTAGATACTGCTGTAGAGTCAGTAGCTACTACTGTAGAGTCAGTAGATACTACTGTAGAGTCAGTAGATACTACTGTAGAGTCAGTAGATACTACTGTAGTGTCAGTAGATATTACTCTAGTCAGTAGATACTACTGTAGAGTCGTAGATACTACTATAGTGTCAGAAGATACTACTACAGAATCAGTAGATACTACTGTAGTCAGTAGATACTACGTGAGAGTCAGGAGATACTACTGTAGAGTCAGTAGATACTACTGTAGAGTCAGTAGATACTACAGTAGTCAGTAGATGCTACTGTATAGTCGGTCGATACTACTATAGTGTCAGAAGATACTACTACAGAGTAAGTAGATACTACTCTAGTCAGTAGATACTACGTGAGAGTCAGTAAATACTAATATAGTGTCAGTAGATACTATTGTAGAGTCAGTAGATACTACTATAGAGTCAGTCGACACTACTGTAGAATCGGTAGATACTACTGTAGTGTCAGTAGACACTATTGATGGAGTGTAGATACTACTGTAGAGTCAGTAGATACTACTTTAGAGTCGGGAGAAACTACTGTAGAGTAAGTAGATACTACTGTAGAGTCAGTAGAAACTATTGTAGAGTCAGGAGATGCTACTGTAAAGTCTGCAGACACTACTGTAGAGTCAGTAGATACTACTGCAGTGTCAGTAGATACTACTGTAGAGTCAGTAGCTACTACTGTAGAGTCAGTAGATACTACTGTAGAGTCAGTAGATACTACTGTAGAGTCAGTAGATACTACTGTACAGTCAGTAGATACTACTATATAGTCAGTAGACAATACTGTAGAATCGGTAGATACTACTTTAGAGTCAGTAGATACTACTTTAGAGTCAGTAGATACTACTTTAGAGTCAGTAGATACTACTGTAGTCAGTAGATACTACTGTAGAGTCAGTAGTTACTACTTTAGAGTCAGTAGATACTACTGTAGTCAGTAGATACTACTGTAGAGTCGGTAGATACTAATATAGTGTCAGTAGATACTACTACAGAGTAAGTAGATACTACTGTAGTTAGTAGATACTACTGTAGAGTCGGTAGATCCTACTATAGTGTTAGGAGATACTACTACAGAGTAAGTAGATACTACTGTAGAGTCAGTAGATACTACTGTAGAGTCAGTAGATACTGCAAAATAGTCAGTAGATACTATTGTAGAGTCTGCAGTTTCTACTACAGAGTCAGTAGATACTACTTTAGAGTCAGTAGATACTACTATAGTGTCAGTAGCTCCTAATGTAGAGACAGTAAATACTACTGTAGAGTCAGTAGATACTACTGTAGTCAGTAGATACTACTGTAGAGTCAGAAGAAACTGCAAAAGAGCCAGTAGATACTATTGTAGAGTCTGCAGTTACTACTACAGAGTCAGTAAAAACTACTTTAGAGTTAGTAGATACTACTGTAGAGTCAGTAGACACTACTGTAGTAAGTAGATACTACTGTAGAGTCAGTAGATACTACTATAGAGTCAGTAGACAATACTGTAGAATCGGTAGATACTACTTTAGAGTCAGTAGATACTACTTTAGAGTCAGTAGATACTATTGTAGAGTCAGTAGATACTACTTTAGAGTCAGTAGATACTACTGTAGTCAGTAGATACTACTGCAGAGTCGGTAGATACTACTATAGTGTCAGTAGATACTACTATAGAGTAAGTAGATACTACTGTAGTTAGTAGATACTACTGTAGAGTCGGTAGATACTACTATAGTGTTAGGAGATACTACTACAGAATCAGTAGATACTACTGTAGAGTCAGTAGATACTACTATATAGTCAGTAGACAATACTGTAGAATCGGTAGATACTACTTTAGAGTCAGTAGATACTACTTTAGAGTCAGTAGATACTACTTTAGAGTCAGTAGATACTACTGTAGTCAGTAGATACTACTGTAGAGTCAGTAGATACTACTTTAGAGTCAGTAGATACTACTGTAGTCAGTAGATACTACTGTAGAGTCGGTAGATACTAATATAGTGTCAGTAGATACTACTACAGAGTAAGTAGATACTACTGTAGTTAGTAGATACTACTGTAGAGTCGGTAGATCCTACTATAGTGTTAGGAGATACTACTACAGAGTAAGAAGATACTACTGTAGAGTCAGTAGATACTACTGTAGAGTCAGTAGATACTGCAAAATAGTCAGTAGATACTATTGTAGAGTCTGCAGTTTCTACTACAGAGTCAGTAGATACTACTTTAGAGTCAGTAGATACTACTATAGTGTCAGTAGCTCCTAATGTAGAGACAGTAAATACTACTGTAGAGTCAGTAGATACTACTGTAGTCAGTAGATACTACTGTAGAGTCAGAAGAAACTGCAAAAGAGCCAGTAGATACTATTGTAGAGTCTGCAGTTACTACTACAGAGTCAGTAAAAACTACTTTAGAGTTAGTAGATACTACTGTAGAGTCAGTAGATACTACTGTAGTAAGTAGATACTACTGTAGAGTCAGTAGATACTACTATAGAGTCAGTAGACAATACTGTAGAATCGGTAGATACTACTTTAGAGTCAGTAGATACTACTTTAGAGTCAGTAGATACTATTGTAGAGTCAGTAGATACTACTTTAGAGTCAGTAGATACTACTGTAGTCAGTAGATACTACTGCAGAGTCGGTAGATACTACTATAGTGTCAGTAGATACTACTATAGAGTAAGTAGATACTACTGTAGTTAGTAGATACTACTGTAGAGTCGGTAGATACTACTATAGTGTTAGGAGATACTACTACAGAATCAGTAGATACTACTGTAGAGTCAGTAGATACTACTATAGAGTCAGTAGATACTACTATAGAGTCGGGAGAAACTACTGTAGAGTCAGTAGATACTACTGTAGAGTCTGCAGAAACTACTACAGAGTCAGTAGATACTACTGTATAGTCAGTAGATACTGCTATAGTCAGTAGATACTATAATAGTGTTAGTAGATACTACTATAGAGTCAGTAGATACTACTGTACAGTCAGTAGATACTACTATATAGTCAGTATACAATACTGTAGAATCGGTAGATACTACTTTAGAGTCAGTAGATACTACTTTAGAGTCAGTAGATACTACTTTAGAGTCAGTAGATACTACTGTAGTCAGTAGATACTACTGTAGAGTCGGTAGATACTAATATAGTGTCAGTAGATACTACTACAGAGTAAGTAGATACTACTGTAGTTAGTAGATACTACTGTAGAGTCGGTAGATCCTACTATAGTGTTAGGAGATACTACTACCGAGTAAGTAGATACTACTGTAGAGTCAGTAGATACTACTGCAGAGTCAGTAGATACTGCAAAATAGTCAGTAGATACTATTGTAGAGTCTGCAGTTTCTACTACAGAGTCAGTAGATACTACTTTAGAGTCAGTAGATACTACTATAGTGTCAGTAGCTCCTAATGTAGAGACAGTAAATACTACTGTAGAGTCAGTAGATACTACTGTAGTCAGTAGATACTACTGTAGAGTCAGAAGAAACTGCAAAAGAGCCAGTAGATACTATTGTAGAGTCTGCAGTTACTACTACAGAGTCAGTAAAAACTACTTTAGAGTTAGTAGATACTACTGTAGAGTCAGTAGATACTACTGTAGTAAGTAGATACTACTTTAGAGTCAGTAGATACTACTTTAGAGTCAGTAGATGCTATTGTAGAGTCAGTAGATACTACTTTAGAGTAAGTAGATACTACTGTAGTCAGTAGATACTACTGCAGAGTCGGTAGATACTACTATAGTGTCAGTAGATACTACTATAGAGTAAGTAGATACTACTGTAGTTAGTAGATACTACTGTAGAGTCGGTAGATACTACTATAGTGTTAGGAGATACTACTACAGAATCAGTAGATACTACTGTAGAGTCAGTAGATACTACTATAGAGTCAGTAGATACTACTGTAGAGTCGGTAAAAACTACTGTAGTGTAAGTAGGTACTACTTTAGAGTCTGTAGATACTACTGTATAGTCAGTAGATACTGCTATAGTCAGTAGTTACTACTGTAAAGTCAGTAGATGCTACTGTAGAGTCAGTAGAAACGACTATAGTCAGTACATACTACTGTAGAGTCTGCAGACACTACTACAGAGTCAATAGACACTACTGTAGAGTCAGTAGATACTACTTTAGAGTCAGTATATACTACTTTAGAGTCTGAAGACACTACTAAAGAGTCAGTAGATACTACTGTAGAGTCAGTAGATACTACTTTAGAGTCTGCAGACACTACTACAGAGTCAGTAGATACTACTGTAGTCAGTAGATACCACTACAGAGTAAGTATATACTACTGTAGTTAGTAGATACTAATGTAGAGTCGGTAGATACTAGTATAGTGTTAGGAGATTCTACTACAGAATCAGTAGATACTACTGTAGAATCAGTAGATACTACTATAGAGTCAGTAGATACTACTGTAGTGTCGGTAAAAACTACTTTAGTGTCAGTAGGTTCTACTTTAGAGTCTGTAGATACTACTGTAGAGTCAGTAGATACTGCTATAGAGTCGGGAGAAACTACTGTAGAGTCAGTAGATACTACTGTAGAGTCTGCAGAAACTGCTACAGAGTCAGTAGATACTACTGTATAGTCAGTAGATACTATTACAGTGTTAGTAGATACTACTACAGAGTCAGTAGATACTACTGTAGCGTCAGTAGATACTACTATAGAGTCAGTAGATACTACTGTAGAGTCGGTAAATACTACTGTAGTGTCGTAGATACTAATGTAGAATCGGTAGATACTACTATAGAGTCAGTAGATACTACTGTAGAGTCGATAGATACTACTCTAGTGTCAGTAGAAACTGCTGTAGAGTCAGTAGATACTACTGTAGAGTCAGTAGATACTACTAGAGTCAGTAGATACTACTGTATAGAGTCTGCAGAAACTACTACAGAGTCAGTAGATTCTACTTTAGAGTCAGTAGATACTACTGTAGAGTCAGTAGATAGAACTTTTCAGTCAGTAGATACTACTGTAGAGTCTGTAGATTCTACTGTAGAGTCTGCAGATACTACTGTAGAGTCAGTAGATACTACTGTAGAGTCAGTAGAAACTACTGTAGAGTCAGTAGATGCTACTGTAAAGTCTGCAGACACTACTGTAGAGTCAGTAGATACTACTGCAGTGTCAGTAGATACTGCTGTAGAGTCAGTAGCTACTACTGTAGAGTCAGTAGATACTACTGTAGAGTCAGTAGATACTACTGTAGAGTCAGTAGATACTACTGTAGTGTCAGTAGATATTACTCTAGTCAGTAGATACTACTGTAGAGTCGTAGATACTACTATAGTGTCAGAAGATACTACTACAGAATCAGTAGATACTACTGTAGTCAGTAGATACTACGTGAGAGTCAGGAGATACTACTGTAGAGTCAGTAGATACTACTGTAGAGTCAGTAGATACTACAGTAGTCAGTAGATGCTACTGTATAGTCGGTCGATACTACTATAGTGTCAGAAGATACTACTACAGAGTAAGTAGATACTACTCTAGTCAGTAGATACTACGTGAGAGTCAGTAAATACTAATATAGTGTCAGTAGATACTATTGTAGAGTCAGTAGATACTACTATAGAGTCAGTCGACACTACTGTAGAATCGGTAGATACTACTGTAGTGTCAGTAGACACTATTGATGGAGTGTAGATACTACTGTAGAGTCAGTAGATACTACTTTAGAGTCGGGAGAAACTACTGTAGAGTAAGTAGATACTACTGTAGAGTCAGTAGAAACTACTGTAGAGTCAGGAGATGCTACTGTAAAGTCTGCAGACACTACTGTAGAGTCAGTAGATACTACTGCAGTGTCAGTAGATACTACTGTAGAGTCAGTAGCTACTACTGTAGAGTCAGTAGATACTACTGTAGAGTCAGTAGATACTACTGTAGAGTCAGTAGATACTACTGTAGTGTCAGTAGATATTACTCTAGTCAGTAGATACTACTGTAGAGTCGGTAGATACTACTATAGTGTCAGAAGATACTACTACAGAATCAGTAGATACTACTGTAGTCAGTAGATACTACGTGAGAGTCAGGAGATACTACTGTAGAGTCAGTAGATACTACTGTAGAGTCAGTAGATACTACAGTAGTCAGTAGATGCTACTGTATAGTCGGTAGATACTACTATAGTGTCAGAAGATACTACTACAGAGTAAGTAGATACTACTCTAGTCAGTAGATACTACGTGAGAGTCAGTAAATACTAATATAGTGTCAGTAGATACTATTGTAGAGTCAGTAGATACTACTATAGAGTCAGTCGACACTACTGTTGAATCGGTAGATACTACTGTAGTGTCAGTAGACACTATTGATAGAGTGTAGATACTACTGTAGAGTCAGTAGATACTACTATAGAGTCGGGAGAAACTACTGTAGAGTAAGTAGATACTACTGTAGAGTCAGTAGATACTACTGTAGAGTCTGCAGACACTACTGTAGAGACAGTAGATACTACTGTAGAGTCTGCAGATACTACTACAGAGTCAGTAGATACTACTGTAGAGTCAGTAGATACTGCAAAATAGCCAGTAGATACTATTGTAGTGTCTGCAGTTACTACTACAGAGTCAGAAAACACTACTTTATTTTAGTAGATACTACTACAGTGTCAGTCGATACTACTGTAGAGTCAGTAGATACTACTGTAGTCAGTATATACTACTGTAGAGTCGATAGATACTACTATAGTGTCAGTATATACTTCTACAGAGTAAGTAGATACTACTGTAGTTAGTAGATACTACTGTAGAGTCGGTAGATACTACTATAGTGTCAGTAGATACTTCTACAGAGTAAGTAGATACTACTGTAGTTAGTAGATACTACTGTAGAGTCGGTAGATACTACTATAGTGTTAGGAGATACTACTACAGAGTCAGTAGATACTACTGTAGAGTCAGTAGATACTACTATAGAGTCAGTAGATACTACTGTAGAGTCGGTAAATACTACTGTAGTGTCGTAGATACTAATGTAGAATCGGTAGATACTACTATATAGTCAGTAGATACTACTGTAGTGTCAGTAGATACTACTACAGAGTCTGTAGATACTACTGTAGAGTCAGTAGATACTACTATGGAGTCGGGAGAAACTAAAATAGAGTCAGTAGATACTACTGTACAGTTAGTATAAACTACTGTAGAGTCAGTAGATACTACTGTAGAGTCAGTAGATACTTCTAGAGTCAGTTGATACTACTGTATAGAGTCTGCAGAAACTACTACAGAGTCAGTAGTTTCTACTTTAGTGTCAGTAGATACTACTTTAGAGTCAGTAGATACTACTATAGAGTCAATAGATACTACTGTAGTGTCGTAGATACTACTGTAGGGTCAGTAGAAACTACTGTTGAGTCAGTAGATACTACTGTAGAGTCGGTAGATACAACTGTAGAGTCAGTAGATACTATTGTAGTGTCAGTAGATGCTAATGTAGAGTCTGCAGACACTACTGTAGAGTCAGTAGATACTACTGCAGAGTCACTAGATTCTACTATAGTGTAAGTAGATACTGTTGTAGAGTCAGTAGATACTACTGTAGAGTCAGTAGATACTGCTGTAGTGTCAGTAGATACTACTGTAGCGTCAGTAGATACTACTGTATTGTCGGGAGATACTACTGTAGAGACAGTAGATTATACTGTAGAGTGTGTAGATTCTACTATAGTGTCAGTAGATACTACTGTAGAGTCTGCAGATTCAACTGTAGAGTCAGTAGATACTACTGTAGAGTCAGTAGATACTACTTTTGAGTCAGTAGATGCTACTGTAGAGTCTGTAGATTCTACTGTAGAGTCTGCAGATACTACTGTAGAGTCTGTAGATACTACTGTAGAGTCAGTAGATACTACTGTAGAGTCAGTAGATGCTACTGTAGAGTCTGCAGACACTACTGTAGAGTCAGTAGATACTACTGCAGTGTCAGTAGATACTACTGTAGAGTCAGTAGATACTACTGTAGAGTCTGTAGATTCTACTGTAGAGTCAGTAGATACTACTGTAGAATCGGTAGATACTACGATAGAGTCAGTAGATACAACTGTAGAGTCGATAGATATTACTGTAGTGTCAGTAGATACTACTACAGAGTCTGTACATACTACTGTAGAGTCAGTAGATACTACTATGGAGTCAGAAGAAACTAAAAGAGAGTCAGCAAATACTACTGTACAGTTAGTAGAAACTACTGTAGAGTCAGTAGATACTACTGTAGAGTCAGTGGATACTACTAGAGTCAGTAGATACTACTGTATAGAGTCTGCAAAAATTACTACAGAGTCAGTAGATTCTAATTTAGAGTCAGTAGATACTACTTAAGAGTCAGTAGATACTACGTTAGAGTCAGTAGATACTACTATAGTGTCAGTAGCTCCTACTGTAGAGTCAGTAAATACCACTGTAGAGTCAGTAGATACTACTGTAGAGTCTCTAGATACTATTATAGTATCAGTAGATACTATTGTAGAGTCAGAAGATACTACTGTAGTGTCAGTAGATACTACTGTAGTGTCAGTAGATACCACTGTAGTCAGTAGATACTACTACAGAGTCAGTGGATACTACTCTAGAGTCAGTAGATACTACTGTAGAGTCAGTAGCTACTACTGTAGAGTCAGTAGATACTACTGTAGAGTCAGTAGATACTACTGTAGAGTCAGTAGATACTACTGTAGTGTCAGTAGATATTACTATAGTCAGTAGATACTACTGTGGAGTCGGTAGATACTACTATAGTGTCAGAAAATACTACTACAGAATCAGTAGATACTACTGTAGTCAGTGGATACTACGTGAGAGTCAGGAGATACTACTGTAGAGTCAGTAGATACTACTGTAGAGTCAGTAGATTCTACAGTAGTCAGTAGATGCTACTGTATAGTCGGTAGATACTACTATAGTGTCATAAGATACTACTACAGAGTAAGTAGACACTACTCTAGTCAGTAGATACTACGTGAGAGTCAGTAAATACTAATATAGTGTCAGTAGATACTATTGTAGAGTCAGTAGATACTACAATAGAGTCAGTCGACACTACTGTAGAATCGGTAGATACTACTGTAGTGTCAGTAGATACTATTGATAGAGTGTAGATACTACTGTAGAGTCAGTAGATACTACTATAGAGTCGGTAGATTCTACTGTAGAGTTTGCAGATACTACTGTAGAGTCAGTAGATACTACTGTAGAGTCAGTAGAAACTACTGTAGAGTCCGAAGATGCTACTGTAGAGTCTGTAGATTCTACTGTAGAGTTTGCAGATACTACTGTAGAGTCAGTAGATACTACTGTAGAGTCAGTAGAAACTACTGTAGAGTCAGTAGATGCTACTGTAGAGTCTGCAGACACTACTGTAGAGTTAGTAGATACTACTGCAGTGTCAGTAGATACTACTGTAGAGTCAGTAGATACTACTGTTGAGTCCGTAGATTCTACTGTAGAGTCAGTAGATACTACTTTACAGTCAGTAGATACTACTATAGTGTCAGTAGAGCCAACTGTAGAGTCAGTAGACACTACTGTAGAATCAGTAGATACTACTGCAGTGTCAGTAGATACTACTGTAGAGTCAGTAGATACTACTGTAGAGTCAGTAGCTACTTCTGTAGAGTCAGTAGATACTACTGTAGTTAGTAGATACTACAGTAGTGTCAGTAGATACTTCTATATAGTCTGTAGATACTACTGTAGAGTGAGTAGATACTACTATAGAGTCGGGAGAAACTACCATAGAGTCAGTAGATACTTCTGTAGAGTCAGTAGAAACTACTGTAGGGTCAGTAAATGCTATTGTAGAGTCTGCAGACACTACTACAGAGTCAGTAGATACTACTGTAGAGTCAGTAGATACTGCAAAATAGTCAGTAGTTACTATTGTAGAGTCTGTAGTTACTACTACAGAGTCAGTAAATACTACTTTAGAGTCAGTAGATACTACTTTAGAGTCAGTAGATACTACTATATTGTTAGTAGATACTACTGTAGAGTCAGTAGATACTTCTGTAGTCAGTAGATACTACTGTAGTGTCGGTATATACTACTATAGTGTCAGTAGATACTACTACAGAGTAGGTAGATACTATTGGAGTCAGTAGATACTACTGTAGAGTCGGTAGATACTACTATAGTGTTAGGAGATACTAATACAGTCAGTAGATACTGCTGTAGAGTCCGTAGATACTACTATAGAGTCAGTAGATACTACTGTAGAGCCAGTAGATACTACTGTAGTGTCGTAGATACTACTGTAGAGTCAGTAGATACTACTGTAGCGTCGGTAGATACTACTGTAGAGTCGGCAGATACAACTGTAGAGTCAGTAGATACTACTGTAGAGTCAGTAGATGCTAATGTAGAGTCTTCAGTCACTACTGTAGAGTCAGTAGATACTACTGTAGAGTCAGTAGATACTACTGTAGAGTCAGTAGATACTACTGTAGTGTCGGGAGATACTGCTGTATAGTCAGTAGATACTACTGTAGAGTCAGTAGATTCTACTATAGTGTCAGTAGATTCTGCTGTAGTGTCAGTAGATACTACTGTAGACTCAGTAGATACTACTGTAGAGTCAGTAGATACTACTGCAGTGTCAGTAAATACTACTGCATTGTCAGTAGATACTACTGTAGAGTCAGTAGATAGTACTGTAGAGTCAGTAGATACTACTGTAGTGTCAGTAGATACGACTGTCGAGTCAGTAGATACTACTGTGGTGTCGTGATATACTGCTGTAGAGTCAGTAGATACTACTATAGAGTCGGGAGATGCTACTGTAGAGTCAGTAGATACTACTGTAGAGTCGGGAAATACTACTGTAGGGTCTGTAGATACTACTACAGAGTCAGTATATACTACTGTAGAGTCGGTAGATACTATTGTAGAGTCAGTAGATACTACTGTAGAGTCAGTAGATACTACTGTAGAGTCTGTTGATACTACTTTAGTGTCAGTAGATACTACTGTAGAGTCAGTAGATACTACTGTAGAGTCGGTAGATACTACTATAGTGTCAGTAGATACTACTACAGAGTCAGTAGATACTACTGTAGTCTGTATATACTACTGTAGAGTCGCTAGATACTGCTATAGTGACTGTAGATACTACTATAGTGTCAGTAGATACTACTACAGAGTCAGTAGATACTACTGTAGTGTCAGTAGATACTACTATAGAGTCGGGATATACTACTGTAGAGTCAGTAGATACTACTATATTGTCAGTAGATACTACTGTAGAGTCGAGAGATACTACTGTAGAGTCAGTAGATACTACTGTAGAGTCTCTAGATACTATTATAGTATCAGTAGATACTATTGTAGTGTCAGAAGATACTACTGTAGTGTCAGTAGATACTACTGTAGTGTCAGTAGATACCACTGTAGTCAGTAGATACTACTACAGAGTCTGTGGATACTACTCTAGAGTCAGTAGATACTACTGTAGAGTCAGTAGCTACTACTGTAGAGTCAGTAGATACTACTGTAGAGTCAGTAGATACTACTGTAGAGTCGGTAGATACTACTATAGTGTCAGAAAATACTACTACAGAATCAGTAGATACTACTGTAGTCAGTGGATACTACGTGAGAGTCAGGAGATACTACTGTAGAGTCAGTAGATACTACTGTAGAGTCAGTAGATACTACAGTAGTCAGTAGATGCTACTGTATAGTCGGTAGATACTACTATAGTGTCATAAGATACTACTACAGAGTAAGTAGACACTACTCTAGTCAGTAGATACTACGTGAGAGTCAGTAAATACTAATATAGTGTCAGTAGATACTATTGTAGAGTCAGTAGATACTACAATAGAGTCAGTCGACACTACTGTAGAATCGGTAGATACTACTGTAGTGTCAGTAGATACTATTGATAGAGTGTAGATACTACTGTAGAGTCAGTAGATACTACTATAGAGTCGGTAGATTCTACTGTAGAGTTTGCAGATACTACTGTAGAGTCAGTAGATACTACTGTAGAGTCAGTAGAAACTACTGTAGAGTCAGTAGATGCTACTGTAGAGTCTGCAGACACTACTGTAGAGTTAGTAGATACTACTGCAGTGTCAGTAGATACTACTGTAGAGTCAGTAGATACTACTGTTGAGTCCGTAGATTCTACTGTAGAGTCAGTAGATACTACTTTACAGTCAGTAGATACTACTATAGTGTCAGTAGAGCCAACTGTAGAGTCAGTAGACACTACTGTAGAATCAGTAGATACTACTGCAGTGTCAGTAGATACTACTGTAGAGTCAGTAGATACTACTGTAGAGTCAGTAGCTACTTCTGTAGAGTCAGTAGATACTACTGTAGTTAGTAGATACTACAGTAGTGTCAGTAGATACTTCTATAGAGTCTGTAGATACTACTGTAGAGTGAGTAGATACTACTATAGAGTCGGGAGAAACTACCATAGAGTCAGTAGATACTTCTGTAGAGTCAGTAGAAACTACTGTAGGGTCAGTAAATGCTATTGTAGAGTCTGCAGACACTACTACAGAGTCAGTAGATACTACTGTAGAGTCAGTAGATACTGCAAAATAGTCAGTAGTTACTATTGTAGAGTCTGTAGTTACTACTACAGAGTCAGTAAATACTACTTTAGAGTCAGTAGATACTACTTTAGAGTCAGTAGATACTACTATATTGTTAGTAGATACTACTGTAGAGTCAGTAGATACTTCTGTAGTCAGTAGATACTACTGTAGTGTCGGTATATACTACTATAGTGTCAGTAGATACTACTACAGAGTAGGTAGATACTATTGGAGTCAGTAGATACTACTGTAGAGTCGGTAGATACTACTATAGTGTTAGGAGATACTAATACAGTCAGTAGATACTGCTGTAGAGTCCGTAGATACTACTATAGAGTCAGTAGATACTACTGTAGAGCCAGTAGATACTACTGTAGTGTCGTAGATACTACTGTAGAGTCAGTAGATACTACTGTAGCGTCGGTAGATACTACTGTAGAGTCGGCAGATACAACTGTAGAGTCAGTAGATACTACTGTAGAGTCAGTAGATGCTAATGTAGAGTCTTCAGTCACTACTGTAGAGTCAGTAGATACTACTGTAGAGTCAGTAGATACTACTGTAGAGTCAGTAGATACTACTGTAGTGTCGGGAGATACTGCTGTATAGTCAGTAGATACTACTGTAGAGTCAGTAGATTCTACTATAGTGTCAGTAGATTCTGCTGTAGTGTCAGTAGATACTACTGTAGACTCAGTAGATACTACTGTAGAGTCAGTAGATACTACTGCAGTGTCAGTAAATACTACTGCATTGTCAGTAGATACTACTGTAGAGTCAGTAGATAGTACTGTAGAGTCAGTAGATACTACTGTAGTGTCAGTAGATACGACTGTCGAGTCAGTAGATACTACTGTGGTGTCGTGATATACTGCTGTAGAGTCAGTAGATACTACTATAGAGTCGGGAGATGCTACTGTAGAGTCAGTAGATACTACTGTAGAGTCGGGAAATACTACTGTAGGGTCTGTAGATACTACTACAGAGTCAGTATATACTACTGTAGAGTCGGTAGATACTATTGTAGAGTCAGTAGATACTACTGTAGAGTCAGTAGATACTACTGTAGAGTCTGTTGATACTACTTTAGTGTCAGTAGATACTACTGTAGAGTCAGTAGATACTACTGTAGAGTCGGTAGATACTACTATAGTGTCAGTAGATACTACTACAGAGTCAGTAGATACTACTGTAGTCTGTATATACTACTGTAGAGTCGCTAGATACTGCTATAGTGACTGTAGATACTACTATAGTGTCAGTAGATACTACTACAGAGTCAGTAGATACTACTGTAGTGTCAGTAGATACTACTATAGAGTCGGGATATACTACTGTAGAGTCAGTAGATACTACTATATTGTCAGTAGATACTACTGTAGAGTCGAGAGATACTACTGTAGAGTCAGTAGATACTACTGTAGAGTCTCTAGATACTATTATAGTATCAGTAGATACTATTGTAGTGTCAGAAGATACTACTGTAGTGTCAGTAGATACTACTGTAGTGTCAGTAGATACCACTGTAGTCAGTAGATACTACTACAGAGTCTGTGGATACTACTCTAGAGTCAGTAGATACTACTGTAGAGTCAGTAGCTACTACTGTAGAGTCAGTAGATACTACTGTAGAGTCAGTAGATACTACTGTAGAGTCGGTAGATACTACTATAGTGTCAGAAAATACTACTACAGAATCAGTAGATACTACTGTAGTCAGTGGATACTACGTGAGAGTCAGGAGATACTACTGTAGAGTCAGTAGATACTACTGTAGAGTCAGTAGATACTACAGTAGTCAGTAGATGCTACTGTATAGTCGGTAGATACTACTATAGTGTCATAAGATACTACTACAGAGTAAGTAGACACTACTCTAGTCAGTAGATACTACGTGAGAGTCAGTAAATACTAATATAGTGTCAGTAGATACTATTGTAGAGTCAGTAGATACTACAATAGAGTCAGTCGACACTACTGTAGAATCGGTAGATACTACTGTAGTGTCAGTAGATACTATTGATAGAGTGTAGATACTACTGTAGAGTCAGTAGATACTACTATAGAGTCGGTAGATTCTACTGTAGAGTTTGCAGATACTACTGTAGAGTCAGTAGATACTACTGTAGAGTCAGTAGAAACTACTGTAGAGTCAGTAGATGCTACTGTAGAGTCTGCAGACACTACTGTAGAGTTAGTAGATACTACTGCAGTGTCAGTAGATACTACTGTAGAGTCAGTAGATACTACTGTTGAGTCCGTAGATTCTACTGTAGAGTCAGTAGATACTACTTTACAGTCAGTAGATACTACTATAGTGTCAGTAGAGCCAACTGTAGAGTCAGTAGACACTACTGTAGAATCAGTAGATACTACTGCAGTGTCAGTAGATACTACTGTAGAGTCAGTAGATACTACTGTAGAGTCAGTAGCTACTTCTGTAGAGTCAGTAGATACTACTGTAGTTAGTAGATACTACAGTAGTGTCAGTAGATACTTCTATAGAGTCTGTAGATACTACTGTAGAGTGAGTAGATACTACTATAGAGTCGGGAGAAACTACCATAGAGTCAGTAGATACTTCTGTAGAGTCAGTAGAAACTACTGTAGGGTCAGTAAATGCTATTGTAGAGTCTGCAGACACTACTACAGAGTCAGTAGATACTACTGTAGAGTCAGTAGATACTGCAAAATAGTCAGTAGTTACTATTGTAGAGTCTGTAGTTACTACTACAGAGTCAGTAAATACTACTTTAGAGTCAGTAGATACTACTTTAGAGTCAGTAGATACTACTATATTGTTAGTAGATACTACTGTAGAGTCAGTAGATACTTCTGTAGTCAGTAGATACTACTGTAGTGTCGGTATATACTACTATAGTGTCAGTAGATACTACTACAGAGTAGGTAGATACTATTGGAGTCAGTAGATACTACTGTAGAGTCGGTAGATACTACTATAGTGTTAGGAGATACTAATACAGTCAGTAGATACTACTGTAGAGCCAGTAGATACTACTGTAGTGTCGTAGATACTACTGTAGAGTCAGTAGATACTACTGTAGCGTCGGTAGATACTACTGTAGAGTCGGTAGATACAACTGTAGAGTCAGTAGATACTACTGTAGAGTCAGTAGATGCTAATGTAGAGTCTGCAGACACTACTGTAGAGTCAGTAGATACTACTGTAGAGTCAGTAGATACTACTGTAGAGTCAGTAGATACTACTGTAGTGTCGGGAGATACTGCTGTATAGTCAGTAGATACTACTGTGGAGTCAGTAGATTCTACTATAGTGTCAGTAGATTCTGCTGTAGTGTCAGTAGATACTACTGTAGACTCAGTAGATACTACTGTAGAGTCAGTAGATACTACTGCAGTGTCAGTAAATACTACTGCATTGTCAGTAGATACTACTGTAGAGTCAGTAGATAGTACTGTAGAGTCAGTAGATACTACTGTAGTGTCAGTAGATACGACTGTCGAGTCAGTAGATACTACTGTGGTGTCGTGATATACTGCTGTAGAGTCAGTAGATACTACTATAGAGTCGGGAGATGCTACTGTAGAGTCAGTAGATACTACTGTAGAGTCGGGAAATACTACTGTAGGGTCTGTAGATACTACTACAGAGTCAGTATATACTACTGTAGAGTCGGTAGATACTATTGTAGAGTCAGTAGATACTACTGTAGAGTCAGTAGATACTACTGTAGAGTCTGTTGATACTACTTTAGTGTCAGTAGATACTACTGTAGAGTCAGTAGATACTACTGTAGAGTCGGTAGATACTACTATAGTGTCAGTAGATACTACTACAGAGTCAGTAGATACTACTGTAGTCTGTATATACTACTGTAGAGTCGCTAGATACTGCTATAGTGACTGTAGATACTACTATAGTGTCAGTAGATACTACTACAGAGTCAGTAGATACTACTGTAGTGTCAGTAGATACTACTATAGAGTCGGGATATACTACTGTAGAGTCAGTAGATACTACTATATTGTCAGTAGATACTACTGTAGAGTCGAGAGATACTACTGTAGAGTCAGTAGATACTACTGTAGAGTCAGTAGATACATTTGTAGAGTCAGTAGATACTACCGTAGAGTCAGTAGATACTACCGTTGTGTCAGTAGATACTACTGTAGAGTCAGTAGATACTACTGTAGTCAGTATGTGGTCCCATCGCAGAGCAGCTCGGCCGGCGCTACCCTCCCCTTGTACCCCCTACCCCTCCCCCCTACGAACGCACGCCCCACTAAACACTCACATCAAGTTTCATTTATTAGGTAATGCCCTGTGAGCCATGCGGCTCTTACGTCGGGTGCAACCGCCACAAACAAAATTTTAACACAGAATATCTTAAAGCAACAACGCGTAACAGAAACATCCTGGAAAAAAACAGCAAATATTCCACGCAAAAAAACATGTTAAAACGCTTTGTGCAAAAATAAACGTGATGCAAGCCAACAACAACCATAAGACAATTTAGATTAACCATATGTTTTCGAATCACCCAAATAAAGCTATAAAAACAATGTAACAACAATAATCATAGGAACTGTGATTTTACATTTAACAATAAACGATATACATAACACGTACGACAAAACCTGCAGCCATAGCTGGCAGCACGACACTTACAGCGTACGATGTGTGAGTGAGTCAGCAGCAGGGTGAGTGAGTGTATGATGTGTGAGTCAGCGTATGATGTGTTAGTCAGCGCATGATGAGTGAGTGGGTCAGTGGTTGTGCGAGTGTATGATGTGTGAGTGAGTCAGTGCATGATGTGTGAGTGAGTCAGTGTATGATGTGTGAGTGAGTCAGTGCATGGTGTGAGTGAGTCAGTGCATGGTGTGAGTGAGTCAGTGTATGATGTGTGAGTGAGTCAGTGTATGATGTGTGAGTGAGTCAGTGTCGGCTCACTCTGTTCACGCCGTCGCTCCCCCCCCCCCGGCTCTGTCACCCCCCCCCAGCTCCGTCGGCCCCCCCCGGATGCACCCCCGTAGGGTCTCGAGGAGGGATCGCCTGGCACGATGGGTTTTCACCCGAGGACCCCGCTAGCAGGGACGTCCCGCAGTTTCCCCGGAACTGGAAATTGGCTGAGCTCCCCACACCGAATTGCGTGGCGGCCCCCCTAAAAGGGGGCATAGAGCTTGACAGGCCGGCCGCGATGAAGCACGCACAGCACGGGGGGATGGTACCCAAAGGCGAGCACCCTGTGGCAGTGTAAGCAGTTGGTGGGAGGGGAAAGCCCCTAGGCATAGAGGAGGATTCAAGAGGGAGGGAGGGAGCGAGGGGGTTATCGGTGAGTCAGCGGCGGGGAACGCAGGCGCAGAGACAATGGACGGGATGGGGGGGGGGGTGACCCCCTACCCCCCCCCCCCCATAGGCCAGAGCACTCAAAACGGCCGCAAAGAGGATTCGTTTGGACGTGCAGGATGACGTGATATATGACCCGGGGATTAACGGGCTTTGGGAACATCAGGGGGGAAGGAGGGAAAATTTGATTCTTCTGGAGTGGCGGAGAGAGAAGACCAGCCGCCCTCAGCGTCCGTGGGACGCCTGCAGGCCACGGCTGGAAACGATTGGCCAGGCAGAGTCTCCGAGGCGGGCGTCTTCCCCAACCCCCATCGTGCAGCTGGAAAGTTGAGTAAGTACGGGGGGTGGGGCAATTCAGCCCAGCTCGCAGTCAGCTCGAGCTTGGAGGATAGACCGAGTCTGCGAGGGCCAGGTGATAGGAGGTTAAGTGCTGTCCGAAAGGTGCTGGCTGGAGGGGGCCATAAATAGGGGTTCACTATTCGCTCCGAGAATACGTACATGATGGTCGAAATTCCGCCGAGTTCCCAGATGCTGGTGCCATTGTGTTATTGGAAAGAGATCTGTAGCAATGATGCGGCGGCCGGGGTCCTTCTGACCCCATTAAAACTTCAACGCGGAGTCTGACGTTTGTCGGCGTTCAGACGTTTGTTCGATCCGGACAGGCCCCGCTTTTGCAAGTTCTGAATGTGGGTCCAGATGAGGTTGTCATTCCCGCCAGTACGGTGCTGGCTAATACCGCCACCGCCTTTACGGACGACGACGAGGGTGCGTCATGCCGATTAGTGGGGGTGACTCATTCCACTTCTGTGTCGGATGATTGATGGATCGCGGAGTCACGTCGAGAGAATCTGTCGTTGTCTTCCAACCAAAGCAGGGAGTTGCGTGCTTTTCTGCGTGAATTTTCTGATGTTTTCAGTAAAGATGATTTCGAGTGTGCAATGCGCGGGGTTCACGCAAAACGAGTCTTTGAACGAGTCCGTGACGCCGGTCCTCCAGACGGGTTGGGCTCGACTGCCTTGGAAGGGCCGGAGGGGGCAAGAAATCGACCCGATGAAGCTGGTTCCTCACGAAGAGCAGTAGGCCAAGTCGTCGGGCACACCTGACACTCGGCCCCTTCGATATAGAGATGAAACAAACTCACACGGTGTGACGAATGGTATACGGTGAGAGTGCTGTACAGACCAGCTCCGCTTCCCAAACCGAACCCAGACACACTGCGGCTGTAAGACCTGAACCACATCAACTGGCCCTCTCCAAGGTTGCAGCAATTTAGGTGATGTGCCCACTGGCACCTGCAGAAAATGCAACCAGGCCCTGTCCCTCGGTGACCAATCGCACAGGGAAACACAGGCACCTTTGAGCCGCTCGTTGGTCAGCTGCCTGGCCCGAGAGTTAACACTGGCGGCTTCCCGCGCCTCAGAAAGTTTCCTCATCGTGAACGGAATTGTGTCATAAATTTTGGACACCTTCGGGACGGGCACGGCCTGCAACTGGACATCGATGGGAGGATCATACTCTCTCCCATACATAAAAAAGAAGGGAGAGTAGCTGGTGGACGTGTGAGGGGTCATCCGATAAGTGGCAAGAACCACAGGGATATGCAAATCCCAATCATCCTGTGACTCGCTGACCAAGTGACTCAACATGGAGGTCAGAGTCCGGTTTAAGCGTTCGACCATGCCATTCATTTACTAGTGGTACGGTGACGTGTGTACCTTTTTAGTTCCCAGCAGGTCGCAAACCTCACGCAGTAGCGTGGAGGAAAAATTATTGCCTTGATCCGTCAAGAGGAGCTCAGGAGCCCCCTTATCCAGGACGAAGCCATTCAGGAACGCGTCGGTAATAGCCACAGCCAATTGATTTTGGAGCGGCCAAGCCGTAGGCCAGCGTGAGAAATACTCAATGCCGACGAGTAAATATTTGTTGCCATGCGCAGAAGCGGGAAACGGCCCGAGAATATCGAGGGCAACAATTTCATTTACCCGTGACACCTGGATGGATTGCAGCAGAGGACAACAGGATCTCACCAGTGGCTTCCGCTGGGCTGATTGCACACAGCCTTTCATCAGATCCTCAATGTCGGAGGCAATGGCCGGCCAATAAAAATCCAATTTAAGCGCGACAAGCTTCTACTGCACTCTGAGGTGCGACAGCCGTTTGTGTACAGCCCACACAACCTCGCCCCACAGGGCGGTAGGGACAACAATAGCATGATGGCGCAATCTTACTTTCCAATACATGAGCAATCCTCCCCGCAGCACAAACGAGTTGACATCCCATGGAGCCAGACCATCAGTGGTCCCCCTGACACTCCGGCGCAACTTACGGAGGGACGCGTCCTCTGCCTGTCGACGTCCCAATACCTCACAGTCCAGACCCAAAGTTGCATCCCGCGCAACGGGGACGTCGCCATCCCCCCCGTCACGTTCACAGCAGAATCAACGAGAGGGGATTGGGGAAGTCGAGCTGTTCGGCCGACAACGACCTGAACCAGAAAAACGTGCTCACTCTCCGGGCGCTGGAAATCGCGATAGGGCTTTCGTATGGCGAGAACCCTTACGATACGTGACATTGAATGAAAAATCCTGCAGGATTTTGAGACAGAGTGACAATTGACTGGAGGGCTGGTCCACACGCAGCGCGTGTTGGAGCGCCGCATGATCGGAGCGCACTTCGAAGTGTCGCCCGTACAAATATGGCCGATATTGCTGCACAAAAACCACAATGGCCAACAGTTCCCGGAGTGTAAGGCAGTACCGCTGCTCCACCGGAGACAGCACTCTGCTGCCATACGCAACCACGTGCTCCACGCCATTTACGACTTGGGATAACACGGCACCAATGTCGGGACTACTGGCGTCCGTTTCCAAAATGAATGGCAACGAAAAGTTGGGATAACGCAGGGGAGGGGCGTTAACAAGCCCATCGCGAATGCAGCATATCGCAGCCTCCTCCTCTCCCCAATGAAATTTTTGGCCCTTTGCTGTCAGGGTGTGGAGAGGTTTAGCAATGGACGTGAACCCCGAGACAAATCGGTGATAATAAGAGGCGAAGCCGATAAAACTGCGCACCTCGCTGGCCGAGGTGGGGGTCGGCCACGTCCGAACGCAAGCGGTTTTCTCGCCTTCCATCGTGATACCCGAATCGCTGACTATGTGGCTCAAGTATCGAACAGTTTTTTGGAGCAGATGACATTTTTGGGGCTTGAATTTCAAGTCAGCCACACGCATCTTAACAAAAACAGCCCGCAAGCGATCCAAATGCTCATCAACATGCGGCCGAAAAAGATGACGTCATCCAAGTAGATTAAGCACGAATCTCACTGGAGGCCCACCAAAACCAATTCCATCAGCCTCTGAAAAGTGGCGGCACGGAATGAAGCCCCATCGGAAGCCGGTTAAACTCAAACAACCCTTGCGGTGTCCGAAAAGCCATCTTGGGCTTTGAGGCCTCGTCAAGCCGCAACTGCCAAAAACCCAACAAAAGGTCCAGGGTTGAAAAATATCACGCGTCTGCCAGAGCGTCCAACGAATCGTCCATGCGAGGCGGGGGGTAGGCATCGGCGACTAAAACTTTGTTAAGTTTCAGAAATCGACACGGAAACGCAGACTGCTGCTGTGCTTTTTAACAAGGATGATTGGAGCACCCAATGGACTGGTGGATAGCGAAATGATATCCGCGGCCAACATTTCATCTACCGCGGCACGAACGTGTTCCTTTTCAGCCGGACTCAGGCGGTAAGGATTCTGCCGAATGGGGGTGGCATTTCCCATGTCAATATGGTGGCTCAACAGAGACATCCGACCGATATCAAATTTGGATTTAGTAAAGATGTCAGAAAACTCCCATAGGAGCGCGCTCAGCTTCCCCATTTGCCCCGCGGACAAATCGCCGCATTCTGAGCACAGTTTATCTATCCATGCCTCATCAACAACCGGAGGTCCGTGAGACCGAACGCCGACCTCGACATTGCCCGCGACATCTGCTTTCGGACACGCCAGAGAAGCGTGAGTGATCACGGAACCCTCCTGAATAACCGTAGTGTCGGACCCAGCATTCAGGACTTGAATAAATGGTGGCCGGTCCCGGGAGAACAGCGTCTTGCCTGCAACGAGCGACATCCCCCGATTGAGGGACCCAGAACAATACTGTCCCCCACAGTGCACGCATGGAGTGGTTTACGGAATCAAAGAGGCACCAACATTTGCGTGCTGGGCGGGATCCGCACCGTGCGGCATGCAAGTGCCTGTGCCGTAGCGTTAGCAGAATACATGCGAGTCGGGGATGGAAGAAAAGCCATACGCCGTCCTGACAGCAATTCCAAAGAGCCCTGGTCGATAAGAATTTTCAGGGGCATCTTGCCAAGAAAATCAGTCCCCAGCAAGCACGGGACAGCCAGGGCCGTGGAAACCAGTACATGGCCAGACAATTGGACATCGGCAATGCGCAACGCAACGGAAAGTCCGACCGATTATCCCCAACGATCCGTCAGTTAGCGGCGAAACACGGCGCATCCACCCGCTCCAAAATCCGAAAACCGGGGGGCAAAATATTGTAAATTAGATCGGAGATAATGGTTGAAGACGCGCCGGTATCCACAATCATTCGCACCTCAACCCCCTCAACAAACCAAAGCACGGTCGATGACCCCGCGGTCGCCCCGACCATGCGACCCGCCAGCTCTGACCACTGATCTGGTTGGAGCGGCCGTGCGTCGCGAATGCGCCGCGACTCCTCCTGAATCCGCACGCGACCCCGCCGCAAATCGGACCCCCCGATGAGTGAAGTGAACCCCGGGGCCGAGTGTGAGGTGCGCCGCGACTCGCCTTAAGGGGTATGGAGTCTGAGGAAGGCGGACGCCCCAGGGCCCGCCGTCGAGGAACCCGGCAGTCTGACTGGACGTGCCCCGGCAGGCCGCAGTTGTAGCAGGTGACCCGTCCGTCGCTGGATCGGCACGAAGCAGACCTCGACCGCCGCCGGTCGTCCCGCCGCCGATCTCCATCACCCTGACGATCGGCGCTCCGCTGATGCAGCGAGCACACGGAAACGGCCTCTCAGTCCGCGTGGGCCTCGGGCTCCGCGGGAGACGCGGAGCACGCCACCAACGCCCTGTCACGCTGCCGGGTCTGCTGCGCCTGTATACACCTGGCGATCTTGAGCGAAGGCACCTGTCCGTCCTCGGCACAGAGCGGAGATCCTTGGCGAGCACCAAGGCGTCAAGGCCATCGTGATCAATTCGCGGGAACGCGGCCTTCGCCAGCGCTGAAAGCGCACTCCTGTAGGCGCAACTGTCAGCAGTAGCAGAACACGCGTGCCAACAAGGACACTCAATTGATTTTTAAAATGTTGCAGTTCTGTGCTAAACTAGCTACTCCTGGCCAAGACTAATTAGAGCATCTACCGAAATTGAAAGAAGTAAAAATTATATTTACCGTTCAGATAGCTACCAACTTAGTGCTGCGTGGAAGCGAATCATTAAATAATACACTAATTAATTGCATGCCTATACAGGCCACCATACTTCAATAGGGATTACGGTTATTTTAATACACACAATGGACAGGAAGGACAATATCAACAGGCTCGCATAATGTGAATGCATCATGTACATAGACTCAATAATCCCCCCCACCACCTACTTTGCGCAAGGGCGCAGAAGTGAGTTCACCACCGCTATGCCTCTATATAAGAAATGAAACAGGTAGATTTCTCCAATAATCTGGCTGTCACCTTATGAAGCTGGCTGTAATTACTGGCGAAACGTACTCAGAGTGTAAATGTTGTGGCTTGGCTCTCCAACACAACGGTGTGCTGTACTAGTACTATACACTATACACTACTATAGACTACTGCTATACACTACACAGCTATACACTACACACTAATGCTGTACTAGTGACGAATTGGCACGTTCTGTTTATGTGACAACCCTTAATAATTGGCTGTGTCAGGTGGTAGCGGGTTTAACAACACATTTATATATTTACGAGATCTAACCCAAAAAAAACACCCTCTATTGTGGATACTATAGTCAGCAGATACTATTACAGCCAGTAGATACCACTGTAGAGCCAGACACTACTATAAAGTCACGAGATACTACTGACTCTATTGTATGTAGGGTGTGTAGGTATATATGCCTAGAAAATAGAAATTGGCTGGGGGGGTAAAAATATTTTTTGAGGGGGGGTCGACAATTTTTTGAAACCTTTTAGATCATCTATTTCCCCCCACTTTTTATTACTTTTTGATTCAGGACTCTAATAATTTTATTGATAGACAAATGGACAGACAAACGGAACGTCGGGCTTTCACAATAACTGAGTATTTGTGTATGTATAAGTTATGTTTTTAAGAGAAGACACATTTTGAAATGTATATGTTTTCGCTCGGCAAAGCGGTGTACTTTCTGCTAATTGTCTAAATACTTGACGTGTCTAAAAAAGTTAATGGTGTGCCAGTGTGTGTTTTACATTGTTAGGGAGCGGTCACGTTTGGTTGCCACACTGACGGGCAGGTGAGTCCACAACAGCCTAGGGATCAATGCTTCCCATACCTCACTGCCACACTCCCATGTCGGTGACAATACCTGAAGGGGGGAGGGGTCATGCAGTTTCGAATCCAGTGGGGCCCTCCGGAGTCACTGCTTCCAGTGGAAGTGCGTTAAACCGATAAAACAAAGTCAAGAAATATTCTTGTACGTTTCACGGTAATGGGATAAAATCGTACACCCGATAAAATCACCGATCAGAGATTGTTCCCATATATGGAAGAAAGTGGACGTGGCTTTGGCAGAAGAGGGCGTGTTTTTGCCCATATATTGTATTGTGGGTCATTAATCGAGATTGTATCGATTCCACTCGGCCAATCCATACTAAACAAACATAAAAAATTCCGGCTTAATCATAAATTGCGGGCGAATCGCTGTGTCGATTAATTGCCAATCGACCCATGGATCCAGTAATTAAGTGACGCGACTCCTTCATTCGAATTGGCTAATATCAGCGAGATCGGTGATTCCTCACAGTCCGCTTTTATTGCTACCACAGCGCCCGTCTCGTTCACTCAGCGTTATGGTCCCAAACGAATCGCTCCATCGGCGGCATCTTTAACGGTAAACAGGACTAAGGGTCTTTGTCTTGGTGTTAGTTAAAAAAAAAAAAAACTCCGTGTTCTATTTTACCAAATGTGAAGCCCCAACTCCTGAGCTGCTATGTCGCTCTTTTTCAGAAGCGACACCGGCGACCACGAATGGCGGCTCAAGCAAGTGGCTCGTCATCATCATCATCATCACGTGACACATTTATAGCAGCAGCCAAAGAACTCTAAGCGCCTGATTGTTGATTCTAAATGTGGAGGGGAAAACCGGAGGACCCGGAGAACAATCCACGCGACCACTCGGACACGCAAACTCCAAATCTACAGCAGACATCATCAGGGTCAGGATCGAACCCACGACCTCCTGTATACCAGGCGAGGTAGTTAACATCTCATAGCCACCGTAGCGCCCTTCAATTACAGACAATTACAATATTAAACCTTTCTTCTTTTACAGAGTTTGTGTTCCGGCCCTCAATTCATCTCATCCTCGACTATGGCAATGTCCTCAACGTGCCGTCTTCCTCGGTGTCTGCTGTAATTAATACGACGTTTTAATTGTATTCCATTGTTCTTTCTGGAAAGTCACGAAGATAGAAAAATAATAAGAATAAAAAACTAAAAATGAAAATCAAGTGAATAAAAAATATCACGACGTTTCGATCGCAACACAAGACGTCGTCATCAGGTATTTTTTTTAATGATTTTATTGTTATTATTTTTATATCTACGTGACTTTACCGAAAGAACCATAGAATATGAATTCCTGCAGTCACGAAAGTTTTAAATCAAAGTTTTAATTGTATTAAAATGTTGCGCTTATGAAATGTGGACCTTACCTTGACTTTACGTGTGCACACTAGGCTCTGCTACGTTGCATCATACCTTTATGCAATGTTGCTGCCACGTTGCACAATCTGTAACTGAAGTGATATTAAATACAAATCTATCCTCACGTTTGCTTTTAGTAAAACGTTGGGGCAATGTCATTAAAAAGTTAGTTCGAACACTAACCACAGCACAACGTTGTGGCAAAGTTACAGTCTCGTTCTGCATCTACCTAGCGTGTAACATTATTTCGTAAGCTTTAAGTTGTGATTTTTTTGTGAAGATGCAGTGACTTCGTTAACCTTTCACCAACCAAAATTGTAACTTGATCAACTTTCACTTCATGTTTAAAGGAGTTTTGTTCAGTTGCTTCACTTCCCCATCTTTGTTTCGGGTTCACTCTCTCTCGAGCTGTTGTTGATTTTACGGCCAGAAATGCGTGTGGTGACGGACGATCCGAGAGGATATCAATCATTCAACATCGATCCATTCCACGGAGAGAGGAGAACTTGCTGAGATGCCCATGGCGGAGACTTTTGGAGACAAGATGGCCCTCTCGTTCCGGAGTTTTACCAACTTCAAAGAACCTGGATCATACTCTTTGGTTCTATTTGGTAAAGTCACGTAGGTAAAAAATAAAACAACAAAAATCACGACGTTTCGGCCACAACACAAGCGGCCTTCATCAGGTGAAGGGACCAGGCTGTCTTGAGGACAGCGCTGGAGTGAAACACAGCCACGCTCAGACCGCGACCTTTAAGCTGTGTGCGAGTAAACAAGGTGCCTTGACAAAGGAATTAGCATAAATATTAGCATTTGATTGGCCGACTTAGCATGATGAACGGTGTAGAGGTGGTGTACGTGCGGGTGAACATGCCGGTTGGCGAGGGGGGGAGGGGGAGTTTACATCTTTATGGTGTGAAAAGGGAATTTTTAAGAGCTGCGAAAGTTTGGGGTACCACTACTTGAAAAAATTAGTTTAATGTTTGTTTCGATTTAGAACATCTTTCCAATGGTTGCTTAATTTGAAACCATCTTCTCGGTTGAAATTATGTCTGTGTTTGTAGATCTGAATTGCCTCGTGAACAAATCAAAGATGTTCTAAAACGAACCAAACATTAAACTAATTTCAATGGTACAGCATATTTTTCAAGTAGTGGTACCCCAAACTTTCGCAGCTCTTAAAAATTCCCTTTTCACAGCATCAATAGGTAAACTCCCCCTCCCTCCCTCGCCAACCGGCATGTTCACCCGCATGTACACCACCTCTACACCGTTCGTCATGCTAATTCGGCCAATCAAATGCTAATTTTTATTCTAATTCCTTTGTCAAGGCACCTTGTTTCCTCGCACACAGCTTAAAGGTCGCGGTCTGAGTGTGGCTGTGTTTCACTCCAGCGCTGTCCTCGAGACAGCCTGATCCCTTCACCTGATGAAGGCCGCTTGTGTTGTGGCCAAAACGTCGTGATTTTTGTTGTTTTATTTTTTACCTACGTGACTTTACCGAATAGAACCAAAGAGTATGGATCCTTGCAGTCACGAAAGCTTTAAATCTAGAACCTGGATCATGTGATATCGCGCGGCAAAGCGCACACCTACCTGTGGCCACATACGAGGTCTTTCATCCCACAAGGTCCATGGTTATCTTTAATCTCCCGGACATATTATCTGTGTCCGCCAGCACACGCACTTCTGGAAAGATTAATACTAAATATCTGGACGTAAAATCAACAACAGCTCGAGAGAGAGAGAGAGAGAGTGGAACCCGAAACAAAGATGGGGAAGTGAAGCAACTGAACAAAACTCCTTTAAACATGAAGTGAAAGTTGATCAAGTTACAATTTCGGTTGGTGAAAGGTTAACGAAGTCACTACATCTTCACAACAAAATCACAGCTTAAAGCTTACAAAATAACGTTACACGCTGGGTAGATGCAGAACGAGACTGTAACGTTGCCACAACGTTGTGCTGTGGTTATTGTTCGAACTAACTTTTTTATGACATTGCCCCAACGTTTTACTAAAACCAAACGCGAGGATAGATTTGTATTTAATATCACTTCAGTTACAGATTGTGCAACGTGGCAGCAACATTGCATCAAGGTATGATGCAACGTAGCAGAGCCTAGTGTGCACACGTAAAGTCAAGGTAAGTTCCACATTTCATAAGCGCAACATTTTAATACAATTAAAACGTTGATTTAAAACTTTCGTGAATGCAGGAATTCATATTCTATGGTTCTTTCGGTAAAGTCACGTAGATATAAAAATAATAACAATAAAATCATTAAAAAATACCTGATGACGACGTCTTGTGCTGCGATCGAAACGTCGTGATATTTTTTATTCACTTGATTTTAACTTTTATTTTTTATTGTTATTATTTTTCTATCTTCGTGACTTTTCAGAAAGAACAATGGAATACAATTAAAACGTCGTATTAATTACAGCAGACACCGAGGAAGACGGCACGTTGAGGACATTGCCATAAAATTTTGATTTAAAGCTTTCGTGACTGCAGTAATTCATATTCTTAGTTTTTTCGGTAAAGTCACGTTGAAGAGAAACAACAAAATAATAAAATATATATATATAACAATAACAAATTCTCACGACGTTTCGACCATAACTCAAACGGTCATCTTCAGGTGTGTTGGTTTGCATAAATGTATTTTTAAACGGCGCATTTATTTATTTATAAAAAACGTTAGCGTCACGCGCAGCGATTTGGCAGTTTACCCAGGACTAGTCCATCTATATTTTGAAAAGAGGAGGGGGGAGACGAATTTTTTTATAATGTATGCTGTCTGAAAGCCAATGTAAGCGTGAACAATCAATTAAGAACTGAAATGGTTTATCAAATCTTTCCAATGATTGCTAAGATAGAATCCATCTTCTCGGTTGAAATTGTCTCTGTGCTTGTATATGTGGATAGCCTCATGAACGAATCTCTCATGGAAGCCAGATGGCTTACAAAGAACCTCTGTCTTGGAAAAGTCAATGGCATGTGAGCCTACTGAGTTAGAACAATGATCTGCTACGGCCGAGGTGTTGGTCCTACCGTGTTTAAGGTCTGCTTTGTGTTCACGAATGCGGTCCGAGACATGGCGTTTGGTTTCTCCAATGTAACTACTACCACAGAGGCAACTTAGTTTGTAGACACCAGGGTATTGTATGTCCGGAATCACATCTTTTACAGACGGAACCAGATCACGGATTTTATGTAATGTGTTGAAACGGACCTGGATCTTGTGTTTATTCAAGATTTTGGAGATCTTTTTTGTGATCCCAGCAATGTAGGGTAAAGTGATGGTTTTGAAAGGCTCCTCAAGAGGGTTCTTCTTCATGGTTTGAGTGATAGCTTTGCGGATTGTATAGTCGGAGTAACCATTAGCCCTAAGAGCTTGGTGTACGTGCTTGAGTTCACTGCTTATGTGTTCCTGGTCGGATATGCATTGGGCTCTATGATACAGAGTCTTGATGAGAGAATTCTTCTGTGATGGATGGTGGTGGGAATCCGGTTTCAGATAAGCATCCGTATGGGTAGCTTTCCTGTAGACAGAGTGGCTCATTGAACCATCAGGTCTCTTTTTAATTAGGACATCCAAAAAAGGTATCTTGCCATCTATTTCGACTTCCATGGTAAATCTGATGGCTGGGTGTATGGAATTGATGTGGTCGAAGAATTGGTCTAGAGCAGGCCGGCCATGTGGCCAGATGACAAAAGTGTCATCCACGTACCTCAAAACTGTCCCCCCCAATACTGTGGGGGACAGTATTGTTCTGGGTCCCTCAATCGGGGGATGTCGCTCGTTGCAGCGCAGACGCTGTTCTCCCGGGACCGGCCACCGCTTATTCAAGTCCTGAATGCTGGGTCCGACATTACGGTTATTCAGGAGGGTTCCGTGATCACTCACGCTTCTCTGGCGTGTCCGAAAGCAGATGTCGTGGGCAATGTCGAGGTCGGCGTTCGGTCTCACGGACCTCCGGTTGTTGATGAGGCATGGATAGATAAACTGTGCTCAGAATGTGGTGATTTGTCCGCGGGGCAAATGGGGAAGCTGAGACCGCTCCTATGGGAGTTTTCTGACATCTTTAGAAAATCCAAATTTGATATCGGTCGGACGTCTCTGTTGAGCCACCATATTGACATGGGAAATGCCACCCCCATTCGGCAGAATCCTTACTGCCTGAGTCTGGCTGAAAAGGAACACGTTCATGCCGCGGTAGATGAAATGTTGGCCGTGGATATCATTTCGCCATCCACCAGTCCATGGGGTGCTCCAATCATCCTTGTTAAAAAGCACAGCAGCAGTCTGCGTTTCCGTGTCGATTTCTGAAACTTAACAAAGTTTTGGTCGCCGATGCCTACCCCCTGCCTCGCATGGACGATTCGTTGGACGCTCTGGCAGACGCGTGATATTTTTCAACCCTGGACCTTTTGTTGGGTTTTTGGCAGTTGCGGCTTGACGAGGCCTCAAAGCCCAAGATGGCTTTTCGGACACCGCAAGGGTTGTTTGAGTTTAACCGGCTTCCGATGGGGCTTCATTCCGCGCCAGCCACTTTTCAGAGGCTGATGGAATTGGTTTTGGTGGGCCTCCAGTGAGATTCGTGCTTAATCTACTTGGATGACGTCATCTTTTTCGGCCGCATGTTGATGAGCATTTGGATCGCTTGCGGGCTGTTTTTGTTAAGATGCGTGTGGCTGACTTGAAATTCAAGCCCCAAAAATGTCATCTGCTCCAAAAAACTGTTCGATACTTGAGCCACATAGTCAGCGATTCAGGTATCACGATGGAAGGCGAGAAAACCGCTTGCGTTCGGACGTGGCCGACCCCCACCTCGGCCAGCGAGGTGCGCAGTTTTATCGGCTTCGCCTCTTATTATCACCGATTTGTCTCGGGGTTCACGTCCATTGCTAAACCTCTCCACACCCTGACAGCAAAGGGCCAAAAATTTCATTGGGGAGAGGAGGAGGCTGCGATATGCTGCATTCGCGATGGGCTTGTTAACGCCCCTCCCCTGCGTTATCCCAACTTTTCGTTGCCATTCATTTTGGAAACGGACGCCAGTAGTCCCGACATTGGTGCCGTGTTATCCCAAGTCGTAAATGGCGTGGAGCACGTGGTTGCGTATGGCAGCAGAGTGCTGTCTCCGGCGGAACAGCGGTACTGCCTTACACTCCGGGAACTGTTGGCCATTGTGGTTTTTGTGCAGCAATATCGGCCATATTTGTACGGGCGACACTTCGAAGTGCGCTCCGATCATGCGGCGCTCCAATATGCGCTGCGTGTGGACCAGCCCTCCAGTCAATTGTCACTCTGTCTCAAAATCCTGCAGGATTTTTCATTCAATGTCACGTATCGTAAGGGTTCTCACCATACGAAAGCCCTATCGCGATTTCCAGCGCCCGGAGAGTGAGCACGTTTTTCTGGTTCGGGTCGTTGTCGGCCGAACAGCTCGACTTCCCCAATCCCCTCTCGTTGATTCTGCTGTGAACGTGACGGGGGGGATGGCGACGTCCCCGTTGCGCGGGATGCAACTTTGGGTCTGGACTGTGAGGTATTGGGACGTCGACAGGCAGAGGACGCGTCCCTCCGTAAGTTGCGCCGGAGTGTCAGGGGGACCACTGATGGTCTGGCTCCATGGGATGTCAACTCGTTTGTGCTGCGGGGAGGATTGCTCATGTATTGGAAAGTAAGATTGCGCCATCATGCTATTGTTGTCCCTACCGCCCTGTGGGGCGAGGTTGTGTGGGCTGTACACAAACGGCTGTCGCACCTCAGAGTGCAGTAGAAGCTTGTCGCGCTTAAATTGGATTTTTATTGGCCGGCCATGGTCTCCTACATTGAGGATCTGATGAAAGGCTGTGTGCAATCAGCCCAGCGGAAGCCACCGGTGAGATGCTGTTGTCCTCTGCTGCAATCCATCCAGGTGTTACGGGTAAATGAAATTGTTGCCCTCGATATTCTCGGTCCATTTCCCGCTTCTGCGCATGGCAACAAATATTTACTCGTCGGCATTGAGTATTTCTCACGCTGGCCTACGGCTTGGCCGCTCCAAAATCAATTGGCTGTGGCTATTACCGACGCGTTCCTGAATGGCTTCGTCCTGGATAAGGGGGCTCCTGAGCTCCTCTTGACGGATCAAGGCAATAATTTTTCCTCCACGCTACTGCGTGAGGTTTGCGACCTGCTGGGAACTAAAAAGGTACACACGTCACCGTACCACCCTTAAATGAATGGCATGGTCGAACGCTTAAACCGGACTCTGACCTCCATGTTGAGTCACTTGGTCAGCGAGTCACAGGATGATTGGGATTTGCATATCCCTGCGGTTCTTGCCACTTATTGGATGACCCCTCACACGTCCACCGGCTACTCTCCCTTCTTTTATGTATGGGAGAGAGTATGATCCTCCCATTGATGTCCAGTTGCAGGCCACGCCCACCCCGAAGGTGTTCAAAATTTATGACACAATTCCGTTCACGATGAGGAAACTTTCCGAGGTGCGGGAAGCCGCCAGTGTTAACTCTCGGGCCAGGCAGCTGACCAACGAGCGGCTCAAAGGTGCCTGTGTTTCCCTGTGCGATTGGTCACCGAGGGACAGGGCCTGGTTGCATTTTCTGCAGGTGCCAGTGGGCACATCACCTAAATTGCTGCAACCTTGGAGAGGGCCAGTTGATGTGGTTCAGGTCTTACGGCCGCAGTGTGTCCAGGTTCGGTTTGGGAAGCGGAGCTGGTCTGTACAGCACTCTCACCGTATACCATTCGTCACACCGTGTGAGTTTGTTTAATCTCTATATTGAAGGGGCCGAGTGTCAGGTGTGCCCGTCGACCTGGCCTACTGCTCTTCGTGAGGAACCAGTTTCATCGGGTCGATTTCTTGCCCCCTCCGGCCCTTCCAAGGCAGTCGAGCCCAACCCGTCTGGAGGACCGGCGTCACGGACTCGTTCAAAGACTCGTTTTGCGTGAACCCCGCGCATTGCACACTCGAAATCATCTTTACTGAAAACATCAGAAAATTCACGCAGAAGAGCACGCAACTCCCTGCTTTGGTCGGAAGACAACGACAGATTCTCTCGACGTGACTCCGCGATCCATCCATCATCCGACACAGAAGTGGAATGAGTCACCCCCACTAATCGGCATGACGCACCCTCGTCGTCGTCCATAAAGGAGGTGGCGGTATTAGCCAGCACCGTACTGGCGGGAATGACAACCTCATCTGGACCCCCATTCAGAACTTGCAAAAGCGGGGCCTGTCCGGATCGAACAAACGTCTGAACGCCGACAAACGTCAGACTCCGCGTTGAAGTTTTAATGGGGTCAGAAGGACCCCGGCCGCCGCATCATTGCTACAGATCTCTTTCCAATAACACAATGGCACCAGCATCTGGGAACTCGGCGGAATTTCGACCATCATGTACGTATTCTCGGAGCGAATAGTGAACCCCTATTTATGGCCCCCTCCAGCCAGCACCTTTCGGACAGCACTTAACCTCCTATCACCTGGCCCTCGCAGACTCGGTCTATCCTCCAAGCTCGAGCTGACTGCGAGCTGGGCTGAATTTGCCCCTCCCCCCGTACTTACTCAACTTTCCAGCTGCACGATGGGGGTTGGGGAAGACGCCCGCCTTGGAGACTTTGCCTGGGCAATCGTTTTCAGCTGCACCCTGCAGGCGTCCCACGGACGCTGAGGGCGGCTGGTCTTCTTTCTCCGCCACTCCAGAAGAAATCTGATCCAATTTTATTGACGCTATGGTTGTATCTACGACACCACAGTAGTATCTACTGACTATACGGTAGTATCTGCTGACTCTACAGTAGAATCTACTGACTCTACAGTAGTTTCTACGACATTACAGAAGTAGGTACTGACTCTACAGTAGTAATTACTGTATCTACTGGTATCTACAGACTCTATAGCAGTAACTACCGACTCTAAAGTAGTATCTACTGACTCAACAGTAGTATCTACCGACTCTATAGTAGTATCTACTGACTCTACAGTAGTATCTATTGACTCTATAGTAGTATCTACTGACTCTACAGTATTATCTATTGACTCTAGAGTAGTATCTACTTACTCTACAGTAGTATCTACTGACTCTACAGTAGTATCTACTGACTCTATAGTAGTATCTACTGACTCTATAGTAGTATCTACTGACACTAGAGTAGTATCTACTGACACTATAGTAGTATCTACTGACACTACAGTATTATCTGCTGACTCTACAGTAGTATCTACTGGCTCTATGGTAGTATCTCCCGACTCTACAGTAGTATCTACTGACACTGCAATAGTATCTACTGACACTATAGTAGTCTCTACTGACACTACAGTAGTATCTACTGACACTACAGTAGTATCTACTGACACTACAGTATTATCTGCTGACTCTACAGTAGTATCTTTTGACTCTAAAGTAGTATCTACTGACTCAACAGTAGTATCTACCGACTCTATAGTAGTATTTACTGACTCTACAGTAGTATCTACAGACTCTATAGTAGTATCTACTGACTCTACAGGAGTATCTACTGACTCTATAGTAGTATCTACTGACTCTATAGTAGTATCTACAGACTTAACAGTAGTATCTACTGACTCTATGGTTGTATCTCCCGACTCTAGAGTAGTATCTACTGACTCTACTGTAGATTATACTCACTCTACAGTAGTATCTACTGACTCTATAGTAGTATCTACTGACTCTATAGTAGTATCTACTGACTCTACAGTAGTATCTACCGACTCTATAGTAGTATCTACTGACTCTAAAGTAGTATCTACTGACTATAGAGGAGTATCTATTGACTCTACAGTAGTATCTACAGCCTCTAGAGTAGTAACTACTGACTCTACAGCAGTATCTACTGACACTACAGTAGTATCTACTGACACTACAGTAGTATCTACTGACACTATACTAGTATCTGCTGACACTATAGTAGTATCTACTGACACTACAGTATTATCTGCTGACTCTACAGTAGTAACTACTAACTCTACAGCAGTATCTACTGACTCTATAGTAGTATCTACTGACACTATAGTAGTATCTACTGACACTACAGTAGTATCTACTGACACTACAGTAGTATCTACTGACACTGCAGTAGTATCTACTGACACTATAGTAGTATCTACTGACACTACAGTAGTATCTACTGACACCACAGTAGTATCTACTGACACTACAGTAGTATCTTCTGACTCTACAGTAGTATCTACTGTCTCTGCAGTAGTATCTACTGACACTACAGTAGTATCTACTGATTCTACAGTAGTATCTACTCTACAGTAGTATCTACTGACACTACAGTAGTATCTACTGACTCAACAGTAGTATCTACTGACACTACAGTGGTATCTACTGACTCTATCGTAGTATCTACTGACACTTCAGTAGTATCTACTGACTCAACAGTAGTATCTACTGTCTCTGCAGTAGTATCTACTGACACTACAGTAGTATCTACTGACACTACAGTAGTATCTACTGACTCAACAGTAGTATCTACTGACACTACAGTAGTATCTACTGACACTACAGTGGTATCTACTGACTCTATCGTAGTATTTACTGACACTTCAGTAGTATCTACTGACTCAACAGTAGTATCTACTGTCTCTGCAGTAGTATCTACTGACACTACAGTAGTATCTACTGACACTACAGTAGTATCTACTGACTCAACAGTAGTATCTACTGACACTACAGTAGTATCTACTGACACTACAGTGGTATCTACTGACTCTATCGTAGTATCTACTGACACTTCAGTAGTATCTACTGACTCAACAGTAGTATCTACTGACACTACAGTGGTATCTACTGACACTACAGTAGTTTATGCCGACTCAACAGTAGTAAATGGACACATTGGGGTGGGGGGGGGGAGAAGAAAACATCACACTGTTCAGAATTTCTATCAGCGTGTTGTTGTGCAGTAGTAACAATGGTGTTTTTTGTCGAATTTTTTTCATTTGAAGGAGAACCTTCCTCCCATCACCGCAATCTCGTGTGTGTTGTTAAGGGCATCTGCGAGTCAGCGTTTTTGCGCATGTGCAGATGCGTGGTTTGGCGCCATGATCAGTGTAATAATAAATTGTGATAAAGTGTGATATTATTTTAATTTAAAGCTTTCGTGACTGCAGGGATTCATATTCTTGGTTCTTTCGGTAAAGTCACGTAGAAGGGAAACAATAAAATAATAAAAATATAAAACAATAAAATTCTCACGACGTTTCGACTGCAACACCAGCAATCATCATCAGGTGTGAATACCACAACAAGAAAATTTGAAAAAAGTGGCGGTTATTTTCAACGTTAGCACCATGGATAGCGATTTGACAGTTTGTTCAGAAGGACGAGTCCATCTATGTTCGGAAAAGAGGAGGGGGTGACGAAAATAATGGGTGCGGTCTGAAAGCCACCGTAAGCGTGATCAATCAATTAAGACCCGAAATGGTTTATCAAATCCTTCAAATGATTGCTAAGCCAGAATCCATCTTCTCGGTGAAATTGTCTCTGTGTTTGTATATGTGGATAGCCTCATGAGCGAATCTCTCATGGTAGCCAGATGGCTTGCAAATAACCTCTGTCTTGAGGAATTCAATGTCATGTGAGCCTACTGAATTATAACAGTGATCTGCCACTGCCGAGGTGTTGGTCCTACCGTGTTTCAGGTCTGCTTTGTGTTCACGATTGCGGTCCGAGACATGTCGTTTGGTTTCTCCAATGTAACTACTACCACAGAGGCAACTTAGTTTGTAGACGTCAGGGTACTGTATGTCCGGAATCACGTCTTTTACAGACGGAACCAGATCACGGATTTTATGTAATGTGTTGAATCGGACATGGATCTTGTGTTTATTCAAGATTTTGGATGTCCTAATAAAAAAGAGACCTGATGGTTCAATGAGCCACTCTGTCTACAATTAAGCTAACCATACGGATGCTTACCTGAAACCGGATTCCCACCACCATCCATCCCAGAATAATTCCCTCATCAAGACTCTGCACCATAGAGCCCAATGCATATCCGACCAGGAACACATAGCCAGTGAACTCAAGCACGTACACCAAGCTCTTAAGGCTAATGGTTATTCCGACTACACAATCCGCAAAGCTATCACTCCAACCATGAAGAAGGACCCTCTTGAGGTGCCTTTCAAAACCATCACTTTAACCTACATTGTGGGGATCACATAAACTATCTTCAAAATCTTGAATAAACACAAGAACCAGGTCCGATTCAACACATTACATAAAATCAGTGATCTGGTTCCGTCTGTAAAAGATGTGATTCCGGACATACAGTACCCTGGCGTCTACAAACTAAGTTGCCTCTGTTGTAGTAGTTACATTGGAGAAAACAAATGACATGTCTCGGACCGCATTCGTGAACACAAAGCAGACCTTAAACACGCTAGGACCAACACCTCGGCCGTGGCAGATCATTGTTATAATTCAGTAGGCTCACATGACATTGACATCTCCAAGACAGAGGTTCTTTGCAAGCCATCTGGCTACTATGAGAGATTCGTTCATGAGGCTATCCACATATACAAACACAGAGACAATTTCAACCGAGAAGATGGATTCTGGCTTAGCAATCATTGGAATTATTTGATAAACCATTTCGGGTCTTAATTGATTGATCACGCTTACGGTGGCTTTCAGACTGCAACCATTATTTTTCGTCTCCCCTCTCCTCTTTTCCGAACATAGATGGACTCCTCCATCTGAACAAACTGTCAAATCGCTCTCCGTGGTGCTAACGTTACAAATAACCGCCACTTTTTTCAAATTTTCTTGTTGTGGTTTTCACACCTGATGATGATTGCTTGTGTTGCAGTCGAAACGTCGTGAGATTTTTATTGTTTTATATTTTTATTCTTTTATTGTTTCCCTTCTACGTGACTTTACCAGAAGATCCAAGAATATGTGATATTATTAGTTTACATTTGAGCAAGGTCAAAAATAAATTGTGCGTCTTTGTCCGGGGGCTTAGTTTTTTTGTATCTGTGTTCTTAGTTGAAAGGTAAACCCAACAGTTTCTCAATTAAAAGCCTTGCAAGGAAAGGTGTGTGCAGAAAAACAGACAGAGAGACAGAGAGGCAGATGGACAGACAAAAAAATACTTTTATTGGTAAGATACAATACTAAGCTATACAAATACTAAGCTATTATAAAAGCCCGGCGTTCCATTTGCCTGCCCATTTGTCCGTCAAGAAGATTAGAAGATACTTTCAGAAGTCCTGAATTAAAAATGTTTTTACGCCCCCCCCCCCCACCATTTTTTTTTTATTTGTAGGCATATATATCTACAAACCCTACGTAAAAATAAAATCTATTGACTGACTATACAGTCACATCTATTGACTCTACAGTAGCAACTACTGACTCTATAATAGTATCTACTGACAATAGCAGTATCTACTGACTGTTAAATAGTTTCTACAGACTCTACAGTAATATATGTTTTACATTACTCATTGTTTTTTTCGGTAAAGTAACGTATGTAGAAATACAATAAATTATATTAGAACAATCACGACGTTTCGATCACAGCACAAGCGATCTTCATCAGGTGTCAAGAACAAATCACGGAGGTAAATACAAACACAAAAAGATGAGAGACGAGAAGTCAACAAACCTGAAAAAACATTACGTGAAGCACATCCAGTCAGGCAAACAACACAGTTAGACACTTCTGACTGGATGTGCTTCACATAATGTTTTTTCAGGTTTGTTGAATTCTCGTCTCTCATTTTTTTGTTGTATTTACCTCCGTGATTTGTTCTTGACACCTGATGAAGATCGCTTGCGTTGTGATCGAAACGTCGTGATTGTTTTTTTTAAATATAATTTTATTGTACTTCTACATACGTGACTTTACCGAAAAAACCAATGAGTAATTTTATGGAGTCACGAAAGCTTTAATACTTTATTATGTTTTACATTGTTAGGGAGCGGTCACGTTTGGTTGCCACACTGACGGGCAGATGAGTCCACAACAGCCTAGGGATCAATGCTTCCCATACCTCACTGCCACACTCCCATGTCGGTGACAATACCTGAAGGGGGGAGGGGTCATGCAGTTTCGAATCCAGTGGGGCCCTCCGGAGTCACTGCTTCCAGTGGAAGTGCGTTAAACCGATAAAACAAAGTCAATAAATATTCTTGTACGTTTCACGGTAATGGGATAAAATCGTACACCCGATAAAATCACCGATCAGAGATTGTTCCCATATATGGAAGAAAGTGGACGTGGCTTTGGCAGAAGAGGGCGTGTTTTTGCCCATATATTGTATTGTGGGTCGTTAATCGAGATTGTATCGATTCCACTCAACCAATCCATAATAAACAAACATAAAAATACTCTTTGGTTCTATTCGGTAAAGTCACGTAGGTAAACATAAAAAATTCCGGCTTAATCATAAATTGTGGGCTAATCGCTGTGTCGATTAATTGCCAATCGACCCATGGATCCAGTAATTAAGTGACGCGACTCCTTCATTAGAATTGGCTAATATCAGCGAGATCGGTGATTCCTCACAGTCCGCTTTTATTGCTACCACAGCGCCCGTCTCGTTCACTCAGCGTTATGGTCCCAAACGAATCGCTCCATCGGCGGCATCTTTAACGGTAAACAGGACTAAGGGTCTTTGTCTTGGTGTTAGTTAAGAAAAAAAAAAACTCCGTGTTCTATTTTATTTTACCAAATGTGAAGCCCCAACTCCTGAGCTGCTATGTCGCTCTTTTTCAGAAGCGGCACTGGCGACCACGAATGGCGGCTCAAGCAAGTGGCTCGTCATCATCATCATCATCACGTGACACATTTATAGCAGCAGCCAAAGAACTCTAAACGCCTGATTGTTGATTCTAAATGTGGAGGGGAAAACCGGAGGACCCGGGGAAAAATCCACGCGACCAATCGAACACGCAAACTCCAAATCTACAGCAGGCATCATCAGGGTCAGGATCGAACCCACGACCTCCTGTATACCAGGCGAGGTAGTTAACATATCATAGCCACCGTGGCGCCCTTCAATTACAGACAATTACAATATTAAACCTTTCTTCTTTTACAGAGTTTGTGTTCCGGCCCTCAATTCATCTCATCCTCGACTATGGCAATGTCCTCAACGTGCCGTCTTCCTCGGTGTCTGCTGTAATTAATACGACGTTTTAATTGTATTCCATTGTTCTTTCTGAAAAGTCACGAAGATAGAAAAATAATAACAATAAAAATAAAAGTTAAAATCAAGTGAATAAAAAATATCACGACGTTTCGATCGCAACACAAGATGTCGTCATCAGTTATTTTTATGGTTTTATTGTTATTATTTTTCTATCTACGTGACTTTACCGAAAGAACCATAGAATATGAATTCCTGCAGTCACCACAGTTTAAAATCAAAAGTTTTAATTGTATTAAAATGTTGCGCTTATGAAATGTGGAACTTACCTTGACTTTACGTGTGCACACTAGGCTCTGCTACGTTGCATCATACCTTGATGCAATGTTGCTGCCACGTTGCACAATCTGTAACTGAAGTGATATTAAATACAAATCTATCCTCGCGTTTGGTTTTAGTAAAACGTTGGGGCAATGTCATTAAAAAGTTAGTTCGAACAATAACCACAGCACAACGTTGTGGCAACGTTACAGTCTCGTTCTGCATCTACCTAGCGTGTAACATTATTTCGTAAGCTTTAAGCTGTGATTTTTTTGTGAAGATGCAGTGACTTCGTTAACCTTTCACCAACCGAAATTGTAACTTGATCAACTTTCACTTGTTTAAAGGAGTTTTGTTCAGTTGCTTCACTTCCCCATCTTTGTTTCGGGTTCCACTCTCTCTCTCGAGCTGTTGTTGATTTTACGTCCAGATATTTAGTATTAATCTTTCCAGAAGTGCGTGTGCTGGCGGACACAGATAATATGTCCGGGAGATTAAAGATAACCATGGACATTGTGGGTTGAAAGACCTCGTATGTGGCCACAGGTAGGTGTGCGCTTTGCCGCGCGATATCACATGATCCAGGTTCTAGATTTAAAGCTTTCGTGACTGCAAGGATCCATACTCTTTGGTTCTATTCGGTAAAGTCACGTAGGTAAAAAATAAAACAACAAAAATCACGACGTTTCGGCCACAACAGAAGCGGCCTTCATCAGATGAAGGGATCAGGCTGTCTCGAGGACAGCGCTGGAGTTACACAGCCACACTCAGACCGCGACCTTTAAGCTGTGTGCGAGGAAACAAGGTGCCTTGACAAAGGAATTAGCATAAAAAATTAGCATTTGATTGGCCGACTTAGCATGACGAACGGTGTAGAGGTGGTGTACGTGCGGGTGGACTTGCCGGTTGGCGAGGGGGGGAGGGGGAGTTTACCTATTGATGGTGTGAAAAGGGAATTTTTAAGAGCTGCGAAAGTTTGGGGTACCACTTCTTGAAACATATACTGTACCATTAAAAATTAGTTTAATGTTTGGTTCGTTTTAGAACATCTTTGATTTGTTCACGAGGCAATTCAGATCTACAAACACAGACATAATTTCAACCGAGAAGATGGTTTCAAATTAAGCAACCATTGGAAAGATGTTCTAAATCGAACCAAACATTAAACTAATTTTTTCAAGTAGTGGTACCCCAAACTTTCGCAGCTCCTGAGATGAACCCAGACAAATACATTCACTTCTCGTGGAGTGCCTGCGACCGTTGCTCAAAGCAAGCCACTCCTTTGATGCAAGATTCCTCCGCAAGATTTCAGAAGAGGGCATCAAAAGGAACCGCCTCCAACCCCAGACGGACCAGAGCGGCTATTTAAGAGCTCCCGCTGACTGGAAGAGCTCCATAACCCCCTCCTGGTGAATCATCATCATCAGCAGCAGCAGTAGCAGCAAGCGTTAGCATCGTCACCACCACCACCACAACCATGGCAGAACAGCGTCAACAGCCAGGGATGGGTCAACACCTCAGCAAATTTAGAAAGACGGATATTGTGAAGAGCCTTCCTCTAAGCAACGGCGTGGCCGCTGTGCTCATGGGCGGACTTCAGGAGGTCTTCAACCACATCACCGACTGCCCCTGCAACTATGGCGTGGAGTTCGGCTTGCTCACGCTCCTGGGGCCCATCCTCATCTTGGTCGTGTCCCTCGCCACCCCCGTCTACGAGGTGTACAGAGCTTGCTGTGGCCACGGCAAGTGTAAGAGTCTCACGCGCTACGTCCTGCTCACGATCGTGGCCTCCATGGCGTGGCTGTCCGTGGCGCTGCTCAACTCGGAGGCGGTCTGCTGCATCCAAGGCGGCTACCCCAGCGACTCGCTGTGCCTCGTGGGGAGAAACGCAACGACCAACGTGGTGCAATACGAGAAGTGCATCTCAGACTCAAGGGTACGGTGATCCCCACACACCGCCTCCGTTCCGATCATCAACCTCCACCCCCCGCTCCTCCAACTGAGATATCACTGCAGTGTCTGTGCGCATCACCTGTGTCTGTTTGTATCACCTGTGTCTGTGTGTCTACATCACCTGTGTCTGTGTGCATCACCTGTGACTGTGTGTATCACCTGTGTCTGTGTGTATCACCTGTGTCTGTGTGTATCACCTGTGTCTGTCTGTGTGTATCACCTGTGACTGTGTGTATCACCTGTGTCTGTGTGTATCACCTGTGACTGTGTGTATCACCTGTGTCTGTCTGTGTGTATCACCTGTGACTGTGTGTATCACCTGTGTCTGTGTGTATCACCTGTGTCTGTGTGTATCACCTGTGTCTGTCTGTGTGTATCACCTGTGACTGTGTGTATCACCTGTGTCTGTGTGTATCACCTGTGTCTGTGTGTATCACCTGTGTCTGTCTGTGTGTATCACCTGTGTCTGTGTGTATCACCTGTGTCTGTGTGTATCACCTGTGACTGTGTGTATCACCTGTGTCTGTGTGTATCACCTGTGACTGTGTGTATCACTTGTGTCTGTGTGTATCACCTGTGTTTGTGTGTATCACCTGTGTCTGTCTGTGTGTATCACCTGTGACTGTGTGTATCACCTATGTCTGTGTGTATCGCCTGTGTCTGTGTGTATCACCTGTGTCTGTGTGCATCACTTGTGTCTGTGTGTATCACCTGTGTCTGTGTGTATCACCTGTGTCTGTGTGTCTACATCACCTGTTACTGTGTGTATCACCTGTGACTGTGTGTATCACCTGTGTCTGTGTGTATCACCTGTGTCTGTGTGTATCACCTGTGACTGTGTGTATCACCTGTGACTATGTGTATCACCTGTGACTGTGTGTATCACCTGTGTCTGTGTGTCTACATCACCTGTGTCTGTCTGTGTGTATCACCTGTGACTGTGTGTATCACCTGTGTCTATGTGTATCACCTGTGTCTGTGTGTATCACCTGTGTCTGTGTGTATCACCTGTGTCTGTGTGTATCACCTGTGACTGTGTGTATCACCTGTGTCTGTGTGTATCACCTGTGTCTGTGTGTATCACCTGTGTCTGTCTGTGTGTATCACCTGTGACTGTGTGTATCACCTGTGTCTGTGTGTATCACCTGTGACTGTGTGTATCACCTGTGTCTGTCTGTGTGTATCACCTGTGACTGTGTGTATCACCTGTGTCTGTGTGTATCACCTGTGTCTGTGTGTATCACCTGTGTCTGTCTGTGTGTATCACCTGTGTCTGTGTGTATCACCTGTGTCTGTGTGTATCACCTGTGTCTGTCTGTGTGTATCACCTGTGTCTGTGTGTATCACCTGTGTCTGTGTGTATCACCTGTGACTGTGTGTATCACCTGTGTTTGTGTGTATCACCTGTGTCTGTGTGTATCACCTGTGACTGTGTGTATCACTTGTGTCTGTGTGTATCACCTGTGTCTGTGTGTATCACCTGTGTCTGTCTGTGTGTATCACCTGTGACTGTGTGTATCACCTATGTCTGTGTGTATCGCCTGTGTCTGTGTGTATCACCTGTGACTATGTGTATCACCTGTGACTGTGTGTATCACCTGTGTCTGTGTGTATCACCTGTGTCTGTGTGTATCACCTGTGACTGTGTGTATCACCTGTGACTATGTGTATCACCTGTGACTGTGTGTATCACCTGTGTCTGTGTGTCTACATCACCTGTGTCTGTCTGTGTGTATCACCTGTGACTGTGTGTATCACCTGTGTCTATGTGTATCACCTGTGTCTGTGTGTATCACCTGTGTCTGTGTGTATCACCTGTGTCTGTGTGTCTACATCACCTGTGTCTGTGTGTGTGTATCACCTGTGTCTGTGTGTATCACCTGTGACTGTGTGTATCACCTGTGTCCGTGTGTGTGTATCACCTGTGTCTGTGTCTACATCACCTGTGTCTGTGTGTATCACCTGTGTCTGTCTGTGTGCATCACCTGTGTCTGTGTGTATCACCTGTGACTGTCTGTCTGTGTGTATCACCTGTGTCTGTGTGCATCACCTGTGTCTGTGTGTCTATGTGCATCACCTGTGTCTGTGTGTATCCCCTGTGTCTGTGTGTATCACCTGTGTCTGTCTGTCTGTGTACATCACCTGTGTCTGTGTGAATTCGCGGTTTGTGACCTCGCCCTTTGGTTCCCCAGCTCTATGGAGTGCGCTTGATGACGTATGGTGGCGCCCTCTCCTCCATCGTCCTTGCGATCGTCCACGTCATATACGGACATCTCGAGAACAACGGGGACAACGTGGAAAACGGGGGTGTGCACCTCAACATGTTGCCAAGGAACAGCAGCGACACATAGACTCACCATACAGAGATCCATAGACTCACCACACAGAGACCCACAGACTCACCACACAGAGACCCATAGACTCACCACACAGAGACCCACAGACTCACCACACAGAGACCCATAGACTCACCACACAGAGACCCATAGACTCACCACACAGAGACCCACCGACTCACCACACAGAGACCCACAGACTCACCACACAGAGACCCATAGACTCACCACAGAGACGCATCGACACATCACACAGAGACCCATAGACTCATCACACAGAGACCCACAGACTCCCCACACAGAGACCCACCGACTCACCACACAGAGACCCACAGACTCACCACACAGAGACCCATAGACTCATCACACAGAGACCCATAGACTCACACACAGAGACCCATAGACTCACTCACAGAGACCCACAGACTCACCACACAGAGACCCACAGACTCACCACACAGAGACCCATAGACTCATCACACAGAGACCCACAGACTGACAGAACAGGTTTAGGGTCCCATGGTTGACCCTCAGCGAGTTAGGAGTGAGGCAGTGCTGGGCAGACTTCTGGGTGGAAGGTCTCGAGGAGTGGAAGGGGGGGGGGGCTGTATCAGAGGTGGCGGGGGGGGGGGCTGTAGTTGTTGTAGTTGTTGCAGGTGTTGTAGTTGTTGTAGTTGGTGGTGGTGGTGGTGGCGGTGATGCGTGATTGGTCGGTTTGCAGAGATTTGTCCGCGAGGTTAAGGGGCGCGTGGCTTCGTGGATCGTGAATCGAGGTTAATTGTATCGATTCTTGTCCTGTTGCCGCGTCGATTCATTTCCCATCGATCAATGGATCAGAGTCATCCCATTGGTTAGCGTGGCACGCGTCTTTTTGTATTGTTCTGGGTTCCACGGCTCAACGTCGTCTCCGTGAAAGGTTCTCAATAAAGTCGATGCCTTGGTGCATGTGTGGCGGCGAGCGGGTGAGTGGGTGAGTGAGTGAGTGGGTGAGTGAGTGGGTCGGTGAGTGAGTGAGTGGGTGAGTGAGTGGATGAGTTAGTGGGTGAGTGAGTGCGTAGGTGAGTGGGTGAGTGAGTGAGTGGGTGAGTGAGTGAGTGGGTGAGTGAGTGAGTGGGTGGGTGAGTGAGTGAGTGGGTGAGTGAGTGGGTGAGTGAGTGGGTGGGTGAGTGAGTGGGTGAGTGAGAGCTATCACCACACTATCACCACACTATTGCCACGCTGAATCTAAATGAATACTAAATTATAAGAGTCGATGTCACAACGATAATAATGCAGAAACGTGTCAGCGATCTTACAAGCTACATTTAAAGCACCGTCAAAATTCGGAACAAACGTTGGGTATAAAAATGTAACGATGAAGAAAATATCATTGTCTACTTAACACACATCAGGTAAAACAAATACAGGAATAACAACAATACCCAGAGACAATTACCAACTATTAATTACAACGCAATCGCATCGAGATCAAACGAAAACATTGTGAACATTTGGATGAAATAAAAAAAAATGACTTAGAGTTTTGACGGAATTGCAATGGGCTGCTGCTGCTGCTGTGACAGCCACTCGTGGCAATTGTCACAAGTGGCTTGCTGATGCTGCTGCTGCTGGTAGCTGATGCTGCTAATAGCTGCTGGTGCTGCTGCTGGTAGCTGCTGGTGCTGCTGCTGTTGCTAGCTGCTGGTGCTGCTGGTACCTAATGCTGCTGCTAGCTGCTGCTGCTGCTGTTGGTAGCTGCTGCTGCTAATAGCTGCTGCTGCTAATAGCTGCTGCTGGTAGCTGCTGGTGCTGCTGCTGTTGGAAGATGCTGCTGCTGCTGCTGGTAGCTGCTGCTGGTAGCTGCTGCTGCTGCTGGTAGCTGCTGCTGCTAATAGCTGCTGCTGCTGCTGCTGGTAGCTGCTGCTGCTGCTGGTAGCTGCTGCTGCTAATAGCTGCTGCTGCTGGTAGCTGCTGCTGCTGCTGTTAGCTGCTGCTGCTGCTGGTACCTGCTGCTGCTGCTAGCTGCTGCTGCTGCTGCTGGTAGCTGCTGGTGCTGCTGCTGTTGGAAGATGCTGCTGCTAGCTGCTGCTAGCTGCTGCTGCTGGTAGCTGCTGGTGCTGCTGCTGTTGGAAGATGCTGCTGCTGCTGCTGGTAGCTGCTGGTAGCTGCTGCTGGTGCTGGTAGCTGCTGCTGCTGGTAGCTGCTGCTGGTAGCTGCTGCTGCTGGTAGCTGCTGCTGCTGCTGCTGCTAATAGCTGCTGCTGCTGGTAGCTGCTGGTGCTGCTGCTGCTGGTAGCTGCTGCTGCTGCTGGTAGCTGCTGCTGCTGGTAGCTGCTGCTGTTGGTAGCTGCTGCTGCTGGTAGCTGGTAGCTGCTGCTGCTGGTGCTGCTGCTGTTGGTAGATGCTGCTGCTGGTAGCTGGTAGCTGCTGCTGCTGCTGCTAGCTGCTGCTGGTAGCTGCTGCTGCTGCTGTTAGCTGCTGCTGCTGCTGGTACCTGCTGCTGCTGCTAGCTGCTGCTGCTGCTGCTGGTAGCTGCTGGTGCTGCTGCTGTTGGAAGATGCTGCTGCTGCTGGTGCTGGTAGCTGCTGCTGCTGGTAGCTGCTGGTAGCTGCTGCTGGTGCTGGTAGCTGCTGCTGCTGGTAGCTGCTGCTGGTAGCTGCTGCTGCTGCTGGTAGCTGCTGCTGCTGCTGCTAATAGCTGCTGCTGCTGGTAGCTGCTGGTGCTGCTGCTGCTGGTAGCTGCTGCTGTTGGTAGCTGCTGCTGCTGGTAGCTGGTAGCTGCTGCTGCTGGTGCTGCTGCTGTTGGTAGATGCTGCTGCTGCTGCTAGCTGCTGCTGCTGGTAGCACCAGCAGCAGCAGCAGCAGCGAGACGGCCGCGCCTGGAGGCGTGGCGGTGACGCTGCCCAGGTGAGACACCACGTGACACTGTCCAGGTGGGAGACTCCACGTGTCACTGTCCAGGTGAGAGACTCCACGTGTCACTGTCCAGGTGAGACACACCACGTGTCACTGTCCAGGTGAGTGACTCCACGTGTCACTGTCCAGGTGGGAGACTCCACGTGTCACTGTCCAGGTGAGAGACTCCACGTGTCACTGTCCAGGTGAGTGACTCCACGTGTCACTGTCCAGGTGAGACACTCCACGTGACACTGCCCAGGTGAGACTCCACGTGTCACTGTCCAGGTGAGAGACTCCACGTGTCACTGTCCAGGTGAGAGACACCACGTGACACTGTCCAGGTGAGACACACCACGTGTCACTGTCCAGGTGAGACACACCACGTGACACTGTCCAGGTGAGAGACTCCACGTGTCACTGTCCAGGTGAGACACACCACGTGACACTGTCCAGGTGAGAGACTCCACGTGTCACTGTCCAGGTGAGACACACCACGTGTCACTGTCCAGGTGGGAGACTCCACGTGTCACTGTCCAGGTGAGACACACCACGTGTCACTGTCCAGGTGAGAGACTCCACGTGCCACTGTCCAGGTGAGAGGCTCCACGTGTCACTGTCCAGGTGAGACACTCCACGTGTCACTGTCCAGGTGAGAGACTCCACGTGTCACTGTCCAGGTGAGACACACCACGTGACACTGTCCAGGTGAGAGACTCCACGTGTCACTGTCCAGGTGGGAGACTCCACGTGTCACTGTCCAGGTGAGACACACCACGTGACACTGTCCAGGTGAGAGACTCCACGTGTCACTGTCCAGGTGAGAGACTCCACGTGCCACTGTCCAGGTGAGAGGCTCCACGTGTCACTGTCCAGGTGAGAGACTCCACGTGTCACTGTCCAGGTGAGACAGACCACGTGTCACTGTCCAGGTGAGACAGACCACGTGTCACTGTCCAGGTGAGACACTCCACGTGTCACTGTCCAGGTGAGAGACTCCACGTGACACTGTCCAGGTGAGTGACTCCACGTGTCACTGTCCAGGTGAGAGACTCCACGTGACACTGTCCAGGTGAGAGACTCCACGTGTCACTGTCCATGAGAGGCACTCCACGTGTCACTGTCCAGGTGAGAGACTCCACGTGTCACTGTCCAGGTGAGACAGACCACGTGTCACTGTCCAGGTGAGTGACTCCACGTGTCACTGTCCAGGTGAGTGACTCCACGTGTCACTGTCCAGGTGAGTGACTCCACGTGTCACTGTCCAGGTGAGACACACCACGTGTCACTGTCCAGGTGAGAGACTCCACGTGACACTGTCCAGGTGAGTGACTTCACGTGTCACTGTCCAGGTGAGAGACTCCACGTGACACTGTCCAGGTGAGAGACTCCACGTGACACTGTCCAGGTGAGAGACTCCACGTGTCACTGTCCAGGTGAGACAGACCACGTGTCACTGTCCAGGTGAGTGACTCCACGTGTCACTGTCCAGGTGAGTGACTCCACGTGTCACTGTCCAGGTGAGACACACCACGTGTCACTGTCCAGGTGAGAGACTCCACGTGTCACTGTCCAGGTGAGTGACTCCACGTGTCACTGTCCAGGTGAGAGACTCCACGTGACACTGTCCAGGTGAGAGACTCCACGTGTCACTGTCCAGGTGGGAGACTCCACGTGTCACTGTCCAGGTGAGTGACTCCACGTGTCACTGTCCAGGTGAGAGACTCCACGTGTCACTGTCCAGGTGAGACAGACCACGTGTCACTGTCCAGGTGAGTGACTCCACGTGTCACTGTCCAGGTGAGAGACTCCACGTGTCACTGTCCAGGTGAGAGACTCCACCTGTCACTGTCCAGGTGAGAGTCTCCACGTGTCAGTGTCCAGGTGAGAGACTCCACGTGTCACTGTCCAGGTGAGAGACTCCACGTGTCAGTGTCCAGGTGAGAGACTCCACGTGTCACTGTCCAGGTGAGTGACTCCACGTGTCACTGTCCAGGTGAGAGACTCCACGTGTCACTGTCCAGGTGAGTGACTCCACGTGCCACTGTCCAGGTGAGAGACTCCACGTGTCACTGTCCAGGTGAGAGACTCCACGTGTCACTGTCCAGGTGAGTGACTCCACGTGTCACTGTCCAGGTGAGAGACTCCACGTGTCACTGCCCAGGTGAGACAGACCACGTGTCACTGTCCAGGTGAGAGACTCCACGTGTCACTGTCCAGGTGAGAGACTCCACGTGCCACTGTCCAGGTGAGAGGCTCCACGTGTCACTGTCCAGGTGAGAGACTCCACGTGTTACTGCCCAGGTGAGAGACTCCACGTGTCACTGTCCAGGTGAGAGACTCCACGTGTCACTGTCCAGGTGAGAGACTCCACTTGTCACTGTCCAGGTGAGAGACTCCACGTGTCACTGTCCAGGTGAGAGACTCCACGTGTCACTGTCAAGGTGAGAGACTCCACGTGTCACTGTCCAGGTGAGAGACTCCACGTGTCAGTGTCCAGGTGAGAGACTCCACGTGTCACTGTCCAGGTGAGAGACTCCACGTGTCACTGTCCAGGTGAGAGACTCCACGTGTCACTGTCCAGGTGAGAGACTCCACGTGTCACTGTCCAGGTGAGAGACTCCACGTGTCACTGTCCAGGTGAGACAGACCACGTGTCAATGTCCAGGTGGGAGACTCCACGTGTCAGTGTCCAGGTGAGAGACTCCACGTGTCACTGTCCAGGTGAGACTCCACGTGTCACTGTCCAGGTGAGAGCCTCCACGTGTCACTGTCCAGGTGAGAGACTCCACGTGTCACTGTCCAGGTGAGTGACTCCACGTGACACTGTCCAGGTGAGAGACTCCACGTGTCACTGTCCAGGTGAGTGACTCCACGTGTCACTGTCCAGGTGAGAGACTCCACGTGTCACTGTCCAGGTGAGACACTCCACGTGTCACTGTCCAGGTGAGACACACCACGTGACACTGTCCAGGTGAGAGACTCCACGTGTCACTGTCCAGGTGAGAGACTCCACGTGTCACTGTCCAGGTGAGACACTCCACGTGTCACTGTCCAGGTGAGAGACTCCACGTGTCACTGTCCAGGTGAGAGACTCCACGTGTCACTGCCCAGGTGAGAGACTCCACGTGTCACTGTCCAGGTGAGAGACTCCACGTGTCACTGTCTAGGTGAGAGACTCCACGTGTCACTGTCCAGGTGAGAGACTCCACGTGTCACTGTCTAGGTGAGAGGCTCCACGTGTCACTGTCCAGGTGAGACAGACCACGTGTCACTGTCCAGGTGAGACAGACCACGTGTCACTGTCCAGGTGAGACACTCCACGTGTCACTGTCCAGGTGAGACACACCACGTGTCACTGTCCAGGTGAGAGACTCCACGTGTCACTGTCCAGGTGAGTGACTCCACGTGTCACTGTCCAGGTGAGAGACTCCACGTGACACTGTCCAGGTGAGAGACTCCACGTGTCACTGTCCAGGTGGGAGACTCCACGTGTCACTGTCCAGGTGAGTGACTCCACGTGTCACTGTCCAGGTGAGAGACTCCACGTGTCACTGTCCAGGTGAGACAGACCACGTGTCACTGTCCAGGTGAGTGACTCCACGTGTCACTGTCCAGGTGAGAGACTCCACGTGTCACTGTCCAGGTGAGAGACTCCACCTGTCACTGTCCAGGTGAGAGACTCCACGTGTCAGTGTCCAGGTGAGAGACTCCACGTGTCACTGTCCAGGTGAGAGACTCCACGTGTCAGTGTCCAGGTGAGAGACTCCACGTGTCACTGTCCAGGTGAGTGACTCCACGTGTCACTGTCCAGGTGAGAGACTCCACGTGTCACTGTCCAGGTGAGTGACTCCACGTGCCACTGTCCAGGTGAGAGACTCCACGTGTCACTGTCCAGGTGAGAGACTCCACGTGTCACTGTCCAGGTGAGTGACTCCACGTGTCACTGTCCAGGTGAGAGACTCCACGTGTCACTGCCCAGGTGAGACAGACCACGTGTCACTGTCCAGGTGAGAGACTCCACGTGTCACTGTCCAGGTGAGAGACTCCACGTGCCACTGTCCAGGTGAGAGGCTCCACGTGTCACTGTCCAGGTGAGAGACTCCACGTGTTACTGCCCAGGTGAGAGTCTCCACGTGTCACTGTCCAGGTGAGAGACTCCACGTGTCACTGTCCAGGTGAGAGACTCCACTTGTCACTGTCCAGGTGAGAGACTCCACGTGTCACTGTCCAGGTGAGAGACTCCACGTGTCACTGTCAAGGTGAGAGACTCCACGTGTAACTGTCCAGGTGAGAGACTCCACGTGTCAGTGTCCAGGTGAGAGACTCCACGTGTCACTGTCCAGGTGAGAGACTCCACGTGTCACTGTCCAGGTGAGAGACTCCACGTGTTACTGTCCAGGTGAGAGACTCCACGTGTCACTGTCCAGGTGAGAGACTCCACGTGTCACTGTCCAGGTGAGAGACTCCACGTGTCACTGTCCAGGTGAGACAGACCACGTGTCAATGTCCAGGTGGGAGACTCCACGTGTCACTGTCCAGGTGAGAGACTCCACGTGTCACTGTCCAGGTGAGAGACTCCACGTGTCACTGTCCAGGTGAGTGACTCCACGTGACACTGTCCAGGTGAGAGACTCCACGTGTCACTGTCCAGGTGAGAGACTCCACGTGTCACTGCCCAGGTGAGAGACTCCACGTGTCACTGTCCAGGTGAGAGACTCCACGTGTCACTGTCTAGGTGAGGGACTCCACGTGTCACTGTCCAGGTGAGAGACTCCACGTGTCACTGTCTAGGTGAGAGGCTCCACGTGTCACTGTCCAGGTGAGACAGACCACGTGTCACTGTCCAGGTGAGACAGACCACGTGTCACTGTCCAGGTGAGACACTCCACGTGTCACTGTCCAGGTGAGAGACTCCACGTGACACTGTCCAGGTGAGTGACTCCACGTGTCACTGTCCAGGTGAGAGACTCCACGTGACACTGTCCAGGTGAGAGACTCCACGTGTCACTGTCCATGAGAGGCACTCCACGTGTCACTGTCCAGGTGAGAGACTCCACGTGTCACTGTCCAGGTGAGACAGACCACGTGTCACTGTCCAGGTGAGTGACTCCACGTGTCACTGTCCAGGTGAGTGACTCCACGTGTCACTGTCCAGGTGAGAGACTCCACGTGTCACTGTCCAGGTGAGAGACTCCACGTGACACTGTCCAGGTGAGAGACTCCACGTGACACTGTCCAGGTGAGAGACTCCACGTGTCACTGTCCAGGTGAGACAGACCACATGTCACTGTCCAGGTGAGTGACTCCACGTGTCACTGTCCAGGTGAGTGACTCCACGTGTCACTGTCCAGGTGAGACACACCACGTGTCACTGTCCAGGTGAGAGACTCCACGTGTCACTGTCCAGGTGAGTGACTCCACGTGTCACTGTCCAGGTGAGAGACTCCACGTGACACTGTCCAGGTGAGAGACTCCACGTGTCACTGTCCAGGTGGGAGACTCCACGTGTCACTGTCCAGGTGAGTGACTCCACGTGTCACTGTCCAGGTGAGAGACTCCACGTGTCACTGTCCAGGTGAGACAGACCACGTGTCACTGTCCAGGTGAGTGACTCCACGTGTCACTGTCCAGGTGAGAGACTCCACGTGTCACTGTCCAGGTGAGAGACTTCTCGTGTCACTGTCCAGGTGAGAGACTCCACCTGTCACTGTCCAGGTGAGAGACTCCACGTGTCAGTGTCCAGGTGAGAGACTCCACGTGTCACTGTCCAGGTGAGAGACTCCACGTGTCAGTGTCCAGGTGAGAGACTCCACGTGTCACTGTCCAGGTGAGTGACTCCACGTGTCACTGTCCAGGTGAGAGACTCCACGTGTCACTGTCCAGGTGAGTGACTCCACGTGCCACTGTCCAGGTGAGAGACTCCACGTGTCACTGTCCAGGTGAGAGACTCCACGTGTCACTGTCCAGGTGAGTGACTCCACGTGTCACTGTCCACGTGAGAGACTCCACGTGTCACTGCCCAGGTGAGACAGACCACGTGTCACTGTCCAGGTGAGAGACTCCACGTGTCACTGTCCAGGTGAGAGACTCCACGTGCCACTGTCCAGGTGAGAGGCTCCACGTGTCACTGTCCAGGTGAGAGACTCCACGTGTTACTGCCCAGGTGAGAGACTCCACGTGTCACTGTCCAGGTGAGAGACTCCACGTGTCACTGTCCAGGTGAGAGACTCCACTTGTCACTGTCCAGGTGAGAGACTCCACGTGTCACTGCCCAGGTGAGAGACTCCACGTGTCACTGTCAAGGTGAGAGACTCCACGTGTCACTGTCCAGGTGAGAGACTCCACGTGTCAGTGTCCAGGTGAGAGACTCCACGTGTCACTGTCCAGGTGAGTGACTCCACGTGACACTGTCCAGGTGAGAGACTCCACGTGTCACTGTCCAGGTGAGTGACTCCACGTGTCACTGTCCAGGTGAGAGACTCCACGTGTCACTGTCCAGGTGAGACACTCCACGTGTCACTGTCCAGGTGAGACACACCACGTGACACTGTCCAGGTGAGAGACTCCACGTGTCACTGTCCAGGTGAGAGACTCCACGTGTCACTGTCCAGGTGAGACACTCCACGTGTCACTGTCCAGGTGAGAGACTCCACGTGTCACTGTCCAGGTGAGAGACTCCACGTGTCACTGCCCAGGTGAGAGACTCCACGTGTCACTGTCCAGGTGAGAGACTCCACGTGTCACTGTCTAGGTGAGAGACTCCACGTGTCACTGTCCAGGTGAGAGACTCCACGTGTCACTGTCTAGGTGAGAGGCTCCACGTGACACTGTCCAGGTGAGAGACTCCACGTGTCACTCCCCAGGTGAGAGACTCCACGTGTCACTGCCCAGGTGAGACACTCCACGTGTCACTGTCCAGGTGAGAGACTCCACGTGTCACTGTCCAGGTGAGAGACTCCACGTGTCACTGTCCAGGTGAGTGACTCCACGTGACACTGTCCAGGTGAGAGACTCCACGTGTCACTGCCCAGGTGAGAGACTCCACGTGTCACTGTCCAGGCGAGAGACTCCACGTGTCACTGTCCAGGTGAGACACACCACGTGACACTGTCCAGGTGAGAGACTCCACGTTCAGTGATTCTGCACTTGCTCTATTACTATAGTACTATACTGCCTTCAACTTTTACGAACGACTGGGTGTTTAAGATTAGCGATTTGTCCTATTATCTGGCTGTATAGCAAATAAAAAAAAATCTATTACTTTATACTAGGCAAGTTAAAACGTTGTGTTTTAATGTTCATGTTTTATTCTTATTTTGGGCCCCTTTATAACAACATTTGCTACAGGCCTGGGTGTGAGCAGCTCGGCCGTGGATGTGGAGCGTTGGACCAGCTCCTGCTGCTGCTGCTGTTGTCGCTGATGTGGGTTAGCGGAAATCCGAATGAATCGGCCGTTCATGAAATAACGGAGCCGTTAAAATTCAACTTCAGTTGAACCTAACGCGAACGCCGATGAATTTGTCTGAATGTGAAACGCCCGACAAGTGACTTTAATACCACATCGGCCGACTCACCGGAAAGACGTTCAATTTAAAACATCGGCTGAGTGGAAATAATTCCCGAAAGAAGCGACAGTCAACACAACGCACAGACACCAAAACTGTCCCGAAACGACGAGAGCTTAAATTGTAAAAAATTGTAAATCAACCGACGGCATTCACGAGGACTGCTTCTGTCGTGGCGAATCAACGCGGCGTGATGTGGATGGAAGCGGCTCGCCCTCTCGTCCCATCTCCTCCCGCAATCGTAACGAGGGGGCAACCCGGCTCCTCGTCGTTTCGTGTGCGAGCGAAGTCAAAGTGGGCGAACTACTCTTTAGCTAAGCAAGCAGTGTGTGGTCATTCTTGGTTCTTTCGGGTTAAAGTCAAGTAGAAGGGAAATAATAAAATAAAACAATTAACCCTATTTTGATTTAAAGCTTTCGTGACTGCAGTAATTCATATTCTTAGCTCTTTCGGTAAAGTCACGTTGAAGGGAAACAATAAAATAATAAATATATTTAAAACAATAAAAATTCTCACGACGTTTCGACCATAACACAAACGGTCGTCATCAGGTGTGAAAAACCAACGACAAGAAACATTTGAAAGAAGTGTCGGTTTTCTTTCAAATGTTTCTTGCCGTTGGTTTTTCACACCTGATGATGACCGTTTGTGTTATGGTCGAAACGTCGTGAGAATTGTTATTGTTTTATATATATTATTATTTTATTATTTCCCTTCAACGTGACTTTACCGAAAGAGCTAAGAATACAATTATTCTACTTTGGTTCTTTCGGTAAAGTCACGTAGAATGAGAATAAAATAATAAAACAACACAATAAAATTCTCACGACGTTTCGGCCGTTATTTTATTCTCATTCTACGTGGTGGTGACTTTACCGAAAGAACCAAAGAAGATGAATCCTTGCAGTCACGAAAGCTTCCAATCGAAAAACAATTATTATTTCCCTTCTACGTGGCGGTGACTTTACCGAAAGAACCAAGAATGTGAATTCCTGCAGTCACGAAAGCTTTAAATCGAGAAATAAAAGCAGTGTGTGGTTATAATGCAAGTTCACGACTTTAGAATGTTGAGATGTAACCGTGCTAAGATGTTGTAGGGCCCTAGGCTACAGGTACTGTGAGCCCCCCAGTAATATTTCCAAAAGGAAAACCAAGTTAAAGACCAATTTTTTTTTTTTACAAGGCTAACAACAACTAAAATGTTGCTATTCACAAATTGAAAAACTTTCCACTTCATCTCTGGAGGCCCTCCAGTTGACGGAGGCCCCTGGACTGAAGCCCCCAAAGCCACCTGCGTGCTGTGAGTGCAGGCACGCAACTTTACAGATCGGTGAATCGCACGATCCACTAAAAAATACCACAAACATCGCGCCGAATGTGAAACGCATACAGATCGTAGCCGTCAAAAAAATGTAAGCTACGAAAAACTATCAATGGATCAAAGATAAAAAGTCGTGAAAAAAATAAACCGAGATACCACAGCAGCAGAGCGTAAGCGGGAAGAAGTCTGCCGGTATCCCCACTCAGTACGGCTCACAGCCTACATCTCGCGTCACGCTGTCGATGTCAACTACCTCGCCTGGTGTGCAGGAGGTCGTGGGTTCCATCACGACCCCTGACGACTCCCCAGGTGGCTATGAGATGTCAACTACCTCGCCTGGTGTGCAGGAGGTCGTGGGTTCCATCACCACCCTGACGAAGCCCCAGATAGCTATGAGATGTCAACTACCTCGCCTGGTGTGCAGGAGGTCGTGGGTTCCATCACCACCCCTGACGACTCCCCAGGTAGCTATGAGATGTCAACTACCTCGCCTGGTGTGCAGGAGGTCGTGGGTTCCATCACCACCCTTGACGACTCCCCAGGTGGCTATGAGATGTTAACTACCTCGCCTGGTGTGCAGGAGGTCGTGGGTTCCATTCCGACCCCTGACGACTCCCCAGGTAGCTATGAGATGTTAACTACCTCGCCTGGTGTGCAGGAGGTCGTGGGTTCCATCACGACCCCTGAAGCCCCAGGTGGCTATGAGATGTCAACTACCTCGCCTGGTGTGCAGGAGGTCGTGGGTTCCATCACCACCCTCATGACTCCCGGTGGATATGAGATGTTAACTACCTCGCCTGGTGTGCAGGAGGTCGTGGGTTCTATCACCACCCTCATGACTCCCGGTGGCTATGAGATGTTAACTACCTCGCCTGGTGTGCAGGAGGTTGTGGGTTCTATCACCACCCTCATGACTCCCGGTGGCTATGAGATGTTAACTACCTCGCCTGGTGTGCAGGAGGTCGTGGGTTCCATCACGACCCCTGACGACTCCCCAGGTGGCTATGAGATGTTAACTCCCTCGCCTGGTGTGCAGGAGGTCGTGGGTTCCATCCCGACCCCTGACGACTCCCCAGGTGGCTATGAGATGTTAACTACCTCGCCTGGTGTGCAGGAGGTCGTGGGTTCCATCACGACCCTGACGCCCCAGGTGGCTATGAGATGTTGACTACCTCGCCTGGTGTGCAGGAGGTCGTGGGTTAGATCCTGACTCCGACGACGCCTGCTGCTGTAGATTTGAAGTCTGCGTCTCTCTCTCTCTCCCAGTGGTGGCCGTGTGGATTTTCACGAGGACCTCCGGTTTTTCCCCTCCACATTTAGAATCAACATGACCACGTGTTTAGATTATTATTCATCTCTGTGGGTCTCTATGGGTCTCTGTGGGTCTGCTGTGAGTATAGGTCTATGTGGGTCTCTATGGTTCTATGTGAGTCTCTGGATCTGTGTGGGTCTCTATGGGTCTCTGTGGGTCTGCTGTGAGTATGGGTCTACGTGGGTCTCTATGGTTCTATGTGAGTCTCTGGATCTATGTGGGTCTCTATGGGTCTCTGTGGGTCTCTATGGATCTATGTAAGTCTCTGAATCTCTGTGGGTCTCCATGGGTCTCTGTGGGTCTGCTGTGAGTATGGGTCTATGTGGGTCTCTATGGTTCTATGTGGGTCTCTATGGGTCTCTGTGGGTCTCCTGTGAGTATGGGTCTATGTGGGTCTCTATGGGTCTCTGTGAGTCTCTGGATCTCTATGGGTCTCTATGGGTCTCTGTGGGTCTCCTGTGAGTATAGGTCTATGTGGGTCTCTATGATTATATGTGAGTCTCTGGATCTCTGCGGGTCTCTATGGGTCTCTGTGGGTCTCCTGTGAGTATGGGTCTATGTGGGTCTCTATGATTATATGTGAGTCTCTGGATCTCTCTGGGTCTCTATGGGTCTCTGTGGGTCTCCTGTGAGTATAGGTCTATGTGGGTCTCTATGATTATATGTGAGTCTCTGGATCTCTATGGATCTGTATGGGTCTCTGTGGGTCTCCTGTGAGTATGGGTCTATGTGGGTCTCTATGGGTCTCTGTGCGTCTGCTGTGAGTATAGGTCTATGTGGGTCTCTATGGGTCTCTGTGAGTCTCTGGATCTCTATGGGTCTCTATGGGTGTCTGTGGGTCTCCTGTGAGTATAGGTCTATGTGGGTCTCTATGGTTCTATGTGAGTTTCTGTATCTCTGTGGGTCTCCATGGGTCTCTGTGGGTCTGCTGTGAGTATGGGTCTATGTGGGTCTCTATGGATCTTTATGAGTCTCTGGATCTGTGTGGGTCTTTGTGGGTGTCGATGGATCTCTATGGTTCTAGGTGAGTCTCTGTACGTTTCTATGAGTGTGGACCTCACTCCACAATTCATAATCAACAATCAGTACCCTGTCGTTTCGCGATCAGCAACAGCAACGGGAGACGATCAGCAGATGGCGCTATAGGACAACGCAAATCGAGCTCTAGAGCGACAACTCTCTCCCGGGTATTTCAGTTTCATGCATGAGGACCGCAACATAACAAAAGCATGAACGAGGAACCCCTTAAAGTGACTACACACAAACAGAAAAAATGCTGGAAAAAACAGCAAAGACTTCCAGAATAAAACACCGTATTTCAACGCTGTGCGTTACAATCTCAGTGGGATGCAAGTCAACCAATAACAACCATAAGACAATGTAGATTAAAGTTAGCAGTCTAACTCTGTACTATAACAAACAAAATATGGCTTATCCAAAACGTTTTCAAAATCACCAAAATAAAGCTATAAAAACAATGTAAAAGTGATCATAGGAACTGTGATTCAAATTTAAGAATCAACAATAAACATTACATGTACGACCAAACGGGGGCTGTAAGGGGAAGTTGTGACAGAGAATCCACATGAACCCACTCATCAACTCACTCACTCACTGATCCATCCGCTCACTCACCCACTCACTCATCCACTCACTGACCCACTCACTCATTCGTCCACTCACTCACTCACCGACCCACTCACTCACTTACTCACTGACCCACCCACTCACTCACCCACTCACTCACTCACCCACTCACTCTCTCACCGACTCACCCACCCGCTCACCCACTCACTGACCCACCCACTCACCCTCTCACCGACTCACCCACCCATTCAGTTACCCAGTCACTCACCCACTCGCTCATTCAAGCACTTACTCATTCACCAACACACTCACTCACCCACTCACTTATCCACCCACTCATCTACTCAACCACCTACTCACTCACCCACTCACCCACCCACTCACTCACCCGCTCACTCACTCACTTACCCACTCACTCTCTCACCCACCCACCCACTCACTCACCCACTCAATCACCCACTCACCCACCCACTCGCTCACCCGCTCACTCACCCACTTTATAGCTCAAAGCAAAAACCACATTGGCTGACGGCTCACACGGAGGGCCCTAAAGACTCACCGCAAACACACACACAGAGTCTTTGCTGACGCTGCATTGACCGGAATGTGTGACGTATGGTTAGGAGGACAGCGTTGGAGGTTCAGTAGCAGCAGCTTCAGCTGCGCTACGCTTAGCAGGACGCTGCTGAGAGATGGGCCTTGAGATTCGGGAGGTCTCTCCCAGGCATTTAATGTTTAATTACTTTACGCTGTGTGTACGTAACTCGCGTAGCTGCGCCAGAACGTGATATGCAAATGAGCTGCCCCTCTCTACCCCCACCGGCGGTGACGTCACAAGGTGTATTGTTGTCGCGTGACACGGACGGTGACGTCATAAATTCCCATTGAGAGGGGAGAGGGACACACAGGGCACCCACCCACCACTCACACACACTGACACACACTGACACACACTCACACACTCACACACACTCACACACACTCACACACTCACACTCAAACACACTCACACTCAAACACACTCACACACACTCACACACTCACACACACTCACACACACACTCACACACACACTCACACACTCACCCACACACACACTCACACACACTCACACACACACACTCACACACTCACACTCAAACACACTCACACTCAAACACACTCACACACACTCACACACTCACACACACTCACACACACACTCAAACACACTCACACACACTCACCCACTCATCCACCCACTCACCCACTCACACACACACTCACCCACCACTCACCCACCACGCACACACACTGACACACACTCACACACTCACCCATACACACTCAAACACACTCACACACACACACTCACCCACTCACACACTCACCCACTCATCCACCCACTCACCCACTCACACACACACTCACCCACCACTCACCCACCACGCACACACACTGATACACACTCACACACTCACCCACACACACTCAAACACACTCACTCACACACACTGACACACTCACACACTCACCCACTCATCCACCCACTCACCCACTCATCCACCCACTCACCCACTCACACACACACTCACCCACCACTCACCCACTCATCCACCACTCACCCACTCACCCACCACTCACACACTCACCCACTCACCCACTCACCCACTCACACACACAGTCACTCACAAAAACCCACTCACACACCACTCACTCACCCACCCACTCACACAATCATCCACCCACTCACCCACCACTCACACACTCATCCACTCACTCACCCACTCACCCACTCACCCACCACTCACACACTCATCCACTCACTCACCCACTCACTCACCCACTCACCCACCCACTCACTCACCCACTCACCCACTCACCCGCCCACTCGCCCACTCACCCACCCATCCACTCACTCACCCACTCACACACTCATCCACCCACTCAACCACCCACGCATCCACTCACCCACGCACACAGACACGCACTCACACCAACCCACTCACACACCCACTCACACACTCACCCACCCACTCACTCACCCACCCACTCACTCACTCACCCACTCTCACCAAATCACTCACTCACTCACCCACTCACTCACCAGCCCACCCTCATCCACTCTCTCACCCACTTACTCACCCACTCTCATCCACTCACTCACTCTCACCCACTCACTCACCCACTCTCACCCACTCATTCACCCACTCACTCACTCACGCACTCACTTACCAACCCACTCTCACAAAATCACCCATTCACTCACCCACCAACTTACCCACCCTTTCACCCACTCACTCACCTACCCACCTTTACTCACCCACCCACCCACTGTTACCCACTCATTCACCAACTCTCACCAAATCACTCACTCACTCATCTTCTCACCCACCCTCTCACCCACTCACTCACCCACCCACCCTCATCCACTCACTCACTCACCCACTCACTCACCCGCTCTCACCCACTCACTCACCCCCTCACTCACCCACTCCCTCACCCACTGTAACCCATTGTTACCCACTCACCCACTCACTCCCCCACTCACCAATGTGAATGTAACCCTCACCTGTGCCACGCACCAACTCAATTTGAAACTCGGAACTTCGTTTTTTGCTTCGACATTTTTCGTTCAAAATGTTTTTGTGCTGACTAAACAAATCGTCACGTGACCCACCCCCCACCCCCCGTCCCGCACGTGACCTCCACAAAAGCCCCAGTCACTTATTTCCGACCACTGGACGTTGCGTGGACGTTAGCAGAGGGAGGCTGACATATTTGCATGTCTGTGCGAGAGAGGAAGAGAGAGAGAGAGGAAGAGAGAGAGGAAGAGAGAGAGACAGAGATGGAGAGAGACAGAGAGGGAGAGAGACAAAGAGAGACGGAGATGGAGAGATACGAAGAGATGGAGAGAAAGGGAGAGAGACAGAGACACAGAGAGATGGAGAGAGAGAGTGAGAGATACAGAGAGATGGAGAGAGAGAGGGAGAAAGACAGAGAGATGGAGAGAGAAGGAGAGAGATGGAGAGAGAGTGAGAGATGGAGAGAGAGGGAGATGGAGAGAGAGCGAGAGATATGGAGAGAGAGAGAGGGAGAGAGACACAGAGATGGAGTGATGGAGAGAGATACAGACAGAAGGAGATAGAGAGAGGGAGAGAGTGAGAGAGATGGAGAGAGAGTGAGAGAGACACAGAGATGGAGAGAGACGAAGAGATGGAGAGACACAGAGAGATGGAGAGATGGAGAGAGATACAGACAGAAGGAGATAGAGAGAGTGAGAGAGACAGAGAGGGAGAGAGACACAGAGATGGAGAGACAGAGAGATGGAGGGAAAGGGTGAGACACAGAGAGGGAGAGAGACACAGAGATGGAGAGAGATACAGACAGAAGGAGATAGAGAGAGGGAGACAGAGATATGGAGAGAGAGGGAGAGAGACAGAGAGACGGAGGGAAAGGGTGAGAGACACAGAGAGGGAGATACGGAGAGATGGAGAGACACAGAGAGATGGAGAGAGAATGAGACAAAGAGAGATGGAGATGGAGAGATACAGAGAGATGGAGAGAGACAGAGAGATGGAGAGACACAGAGAGATGGAGAGACACAGAGAGATGGAGAGACACAGAGAGATGGAGAGACAAAGAGAGATGGAGAGACACAGAGAGATGGAGAGAGAGAGACAAAGAGAGATGGAGATGGAGAGATACAGAGAGATGGAGAGAGACAGAGAGATGGAGAGACACAGAGAGATGGAGAGAGAGAGAGAGACAAAGAGAGACGGAGATGGAGAGATACGAAGAGATGGAGAGAGAGGGAGAGAGAGGGAGAGAGACAGAGAGAGATGGAGAGAGGGAGAGAGATACAGATAGAAGGAGATAGAGAGAGTGAGAGAGATATGGAGAGAGAGGGAGAGAGACAGAGAGATGGAGGGAAAGGGTGAGAGACAGAGAGATGGAGAGACACAGAGAGATGGAGGGAAAGGGTGAGAGACAGAGAGAGTGAGAGACACAGAGAGACAGAGAGATGGAGAGAGGCAGAGACATGGAGAGACACAGAGAGATGGAGAGAGAGAGACAAAGAGAGATGGAGATGGAGAGATACAGAGAGATGGAGAGAGGCAGAGAGATGGAGAGAGAGGGAGAGGGAGAGAAAAGGAGAGAGATGGAGAGAGACTGAGAGAGACTGAGAGACAGAGAAATGGAGAGAGGGAGAGAGATACAGACAGAAGGAGATAGGGAGAGAGATATGGAGAGAGAGTGAGAGAGACAGAGAGGTGGAGAGAGATGGAGAGCGAGATGGAGAGAGACAGAGAAATGGAGAGATGGAGAGAGACAGAGAGACAGAGAGACTGAAAGAGATAAAGGGAGAGAGGGAATTTGAGAGATGGAGGGAGAGTGAGAGAGACAGAGAGATGGAGAGAGACAGAGAGATGGAGAGATACAGACAGAAGGAGATAGAGAGAGTGAGAGAGACAGAGAGAGGGAGATAGAGATAGTGAGAGAGACAGAGTGATGGGGAGAGATACAGACAGAAGGAGATAGAGAGATGGAGAGACACAGAGAGACACAGAGAGATGGAGATATGGAGAGAGATACAGACAGAAGGAGATAGAGAGAGTGAGAGAGTGAGAGACACAGAGAGATGGAGAGATGGAGAGAGATACAGACAGGAGGAGATAGGGACAGAGAGACAGAGAGATGGAGAGAGAGAGACAGAGAGATGGAGACACAGAGAGATGGATACACAGAGAAATGGAGAGATGGAGAGAGACAGAGAAATGGAGAGAGACTGAGAGACAGAGAGATGGAGTGATGGAGAGAGAGACAGACAGAAGGAGATAGAGAGAGGGAGAGAGACAGAGATATGGAGAGATAGAGAGTGAGATAGACAGAGATAAAGTGAGAGAGACAGAGAGACAGAGAGACAGAGAGAGAGAGAGACAGAGAGACTGAGAGAGATAAAGCGAGAGAGGGAATTCGAGAGACAATAAGCGAGGCCTCAGCAGCAGCAGCAGAGAGAGATAGAGAGAGGCAACACAGAGGGTAAATTCGTCTCGCTCGACCTGAATCCATCCCTCCTCCTCCTCTGGCCGCGCAGCTCCGCTCAGACGCCGTCCGCCGTTGCCCACAAGTTGTGCCCAAGCACAGCGAGCGAGCTTCGTGAGGCAGTGACGCACAGGCGTGGAGGTTGTTGCCACAACGGAGCCGGCTCCCGGGATGGGACCGCTGGGCACGTGGCCCAACAAGGCCGGCGACGGAGATTGTCACGGGCAGCATCTCGGTGAGAATCTCGCCCAGCTCCTCACCAAGTTCCTCACCAAGAGTCTCACCAAGCTCCTCACCAAGTTCCTCACCAAGCCTCCTCACCAAGTTACTCACCAAGCTCCTCACCAAGTTCCTCACCAAGAGTCTCACCAAGTTCCTCACCAAGTTACTCACCAAGCTCCTCACCAAGCTCCTCACCAAGTTCCTCACCAAGCTCCTCACCAAGAGTCTCACCAAGAGTCTCACCAAGCTCCTCACCAAGTTCCTCACCAAGCTCCTCACCAAGAGTCTCACCAAGTTCCTCACCAAGCTCCTCACCAAGTTCCTCACCAAGTTCCTCACAAAGTTCCTCACCAAGTTCCTCACCAAGTTCCTCACCAAGCTCCTCACCAAGTTCCTCACCAAGCTCCTCACCAAGCTCCTCACCAAGTTCCTCACCAAGCTCCTCACCAAGAGTCTCACCAAGAGTCTCACCAAGCTCCTCACCAAGTTCCTCACCAAGCTCCTCACCAAGAGTCTCACCAAGTTCCTCACCAAGCTCCTCACCAAGTTCCTCACCAAGTTCCTCACCAAGCTTCTCATCAAGCTCCTCACCAAGCTCCTCACCAAGTTCCTCACCAAGTTCCTCACCAAGCTCCTCACCAAGCTCCTCACCAAGTTCCTCACCAAGTTCCTCACCAAGTTCCTCACCAAGCTCCTCACCAAGTTCCTCACCAAGTTCCTCACCAAGCTCCTCACCAAGTTACTCACCAAGCTCCTCACCAAGTTCCTCACCAAGCTCCTCACCAAGTTCCTCACCAAGCTCCTCACCAAGAGTCTCACCAAGTTCCTCACCAAGCTCCTCACCAAGTTCCTCACCAAGTTCCTCACCAAGCTTCTCATCAAGCTCCTCACCAAGCTCCTCACCAAGTTCCTCACCAAGTTCCTCACCAAGCTCTTCACCAAGCTCCTCACCAAGCTCCTCACCAAGTTCCTCACCAAGTTCCTCACCAAGCTCCTCACCAAGTTCCTCACCAAGTTCCTCACCAAGCTCCTCACCAAGTTCCTCACCAAGCTCCTCACCAAGAGTCTCACCAAGTTCCTCACTAAGCTCCTCACCAAGTTCCTCACCAAGTTCCTCACCAAGCTTCTCATCAAGCTCCTCACCAAGCTCCTCACCAAGTTCCTCACCAAGTTCCTCACCAAGCTCTTCACCAAGCTCCTCACCAAGCTCCTCACCAAGTTCCTCACCAAGTTCCTCACCAAGTTCCTCACCAAACTCCTCACCAAGCTCCTAACCAAGTTCGTCACCAAGCTCCTCACCCAGCTCCTCACCAAGCTCCTCACCAAGCTCCTCACCAAGCTCCTCACCAAGTTCCTCACCGAGCTCCTCACCAAGCTCCTCACCAAGCTCCTCACTAAGCTCCTCACCAATCTCCTCACCAATCTCCTCACCAAGTTCCTCACCAAGTTCCTCACCAATCTCCTCACCAAGTTCCTCACCCAGCTCCTCACCAAGTTCCTCACCAAGCTCCTCACCAATCTCCTCGCCAAGCTCCTCACCAATCTCCTCACTAAGCTCCTCACCAAGCTCCTCACCAAGTTCCTCACCCAGCTCCTCACCAAGCTCCTCACCAAGTTCCTCACTAAGCTCCTCACCAATCTCCTCACCAATCTCCTCACCAAGCTCCTCACCAAACTCCTCACTAAGCTCCTCACCAATCTCCTCACCAAGCTCCTCACCAAGCTCCTCACCAAGTTCCTCACCAAGCTCCTCACCAAGTTCCTCACTAAGCTCCTCACCAATCTCCTCACCAAGCTCCTCACCAAGCTCCTCACCAAGCTCCTCACTAAGCTCCTCACCAATCTCCTCACTAAGCTCCTCACTAATCTCCTCACCCAGTTCCTCACCCAGCTCCTCACCAAGCTCCTCACCAAGCTCCTCACCAATCTCCTCACTAAGCTCCTCACCAATCTCCTCAATAAGCTCCTCACCAAGCTCCTCACCAAGCTCCTCACTAAGCTCCTCACCAATCTCCTCACCAAGCTCCTCACCAAGCTCCTCACCAAGTTCCTCACCAAGTTCCTCACCAAGTTCCTCACCAAGTTCCTCACCAAACTCCTCACCAAGCTCCTAACCAAGTTCGTCACCAAGCTCCTCACCCAGCTCCTCACCAAGCTCCTCACCAAGCTCCTCACCAAGCTCCTCACCAAGTTCCTCACCGAGCTCCTCACCAAGCTCCTCACCAAGCTCCTCACTAAGCTCCTCACCAATCTCCTCACCAAGCTCCTCACCAAGTTCCTCACCAAGCTCCTCACCAATCTCCTCACCAAGTTCCTCACCAATCTCCTCACCAAGTTCCTCACCCAGCTCCTCACCAAGTTCCTCACCAAGCTCCTCACCAATCTCCTCGCCAAGCTCCTCACCAATCTCCTCACCAAGCTCCTCACCAAGCTCCTCACCAAGTTCCTCACCCAGCTCCTCACCAAGCTCCTCACCAAGTTCCTCACTAAGCTCCTCACCAATCTCCTCACCAATCTCCTCACCAAGCTCCTCACCAAACTCCTCACTAAGCTCCTCACCAATCTCCTCACCAAGCTCCTCACCAAGCTCCTCACTAAGCTCCTCACCAAGCTCCTCACCAAGTTCCTCACCAATCTCCTCACCAAGCTCCTCACCAAGCTCCTCACCAAGCTCCTCACCAAGCTCCTCACTAAGCTCCTCACCAAGCTCCTCACCAAGCTCCTCACCAAGCTCCTCACTAAGCTCCTCACCAAGCTCCTCACCAAGCTCCTCACCAAGCTCCTCACCAAGCTCCTCACCAATCTCCTCACCAAGCTCCTCACCAAGCTCCTCACCAAGCTCCTCACCAATCTCCTCACCAAGCTCCTCACCAAGCTCCTCACCAAGCTCCTCACCAATATCCTCACCAAGCTCCTCACCAAGCTCCTCACCAATCTCCTCACCAAGCTCCTCACCCAGCTCCTCACCAAGCTCCTCACCAAGCTCCTCACCAATCTCCTCACCAAGTTCCTCACCAAGCTCCTCACCCAGCTCCTCACCCAGCTCCTCACCAAGCTCCTCACCAAGTTCCTCACCAATCTCCTCACCAAGCTCCTCACCAATCTCCTCACCAAGCTCCTCACCAATCTCCTCACCAAGCTCCTCATCAAGCTCCTCACCAAGCTCCTCACCAAGCTCCTCACCAAGCTCCTCACCAAGCTCCTCACCAAGCTCCTCACCAAGTTCCTCACCAATCTCCTCACCAAGCTCCTCACCAAGCTCCTCACTAAGCTCCTCACCAAGCTCCTCACTAAGCACCTCACCAAGCTCCTCACCAAGCTCCTCACCAAGCTCCTCACCAATCTCCTCACCAAGCTCCTCACCAAGCTCCTCACCAAGCTCCTCACCAATCTCCTCACCAAGCTCCTCACCAAGCTCCTCACCAAGCTCCTCACCAAGCTCCTCACCAAGCTCCTCACCAAGCTCCTCACCAAGCTCCTCACCAAGCTCCTCACCATTATCCTCACCAAGCTCCTCACCAAGCTCCTCACCAATCTCCTCACCAAGCTCCTCACCAATCTCCTCACCAAGCTCCTCACCAAGCTCCTCACCAATCTCCTCACCAAGCTCCTCACCAAGTTCCTCACCAATCTCCTCACCAATCTCCTCACCAAGCTCCTCACCAAGCTCCTCACCAATCTCCTCACCAATCTCCTCACCAAGCTCCTCACCAATCTCCTCACCAATCTCCTCACCAAGCTCCTCACCAATCTCCTCACCAATCTCCTCACCAATCTCCTCACCAATCTCCTCACCAAGTTCCTCACCAAGCTCCTCACCAAGCTCCTCACCAAGCTCCTCACCAAGCTCCTCACCAAGCTCCTCACCAATCTCCTCACCAAGCTCCTCACCAATCTCCTCACCAATCTCCTCACCAAGCTCCTCACCAATCTCCTCACCAATCTCCTCACCAATCTCCTCACCAAGTTCCTCACCAAGCTCCTCACCAATCTCCTCACCAAGCTCCTCACCAAGCTCCTCACCAAGCTCCTCACCAAGCTCCTCACCAAGCTCCTCACCAATCTCCTCACCAAGCTCCTCACCAATCTCCTCACCAATCTCCTCACCAAGTTCCTCACCAAGCTCCTCACCAAGCTCCTCACCAAGCTCCTCACCAATCTCCTCACCAAGCTCCTCACCAAGTTCCTCACCAAGTTCCTCACCAAGCTCCTCACCAAGCTCCTCACCAAGTTCCTCACCAATCTCCTCACCAAGCTCCTCACCAAGCTCCTCACCAAGCTCCTCACCAAGCTCCTCACCAAGCTCCTCACCAAGCTCCTCACCATCCAGGACCACCATTGGGGCGGTGCCCTCAGCGTCCGCCCCCGATCATCAAGGGGCCGACCATTAATGACGTCACGTGATCTTTGACCCCCCCCCCATCGTCACGCGGCATCACAAAAATTCAGACCCCCCACCCTAAAATATGACGTCACAAAACTCTGCCCCCCCCCCCAAAATATAAACATATAAATCATGCTTCAAATCGCTGTAAACTATTGTTGCCATTGTAGTTGCGTATTTAACGTGGCGCTGCACTCCTGATGTTGTAGGAGAACACATTTATTACACAAAGTCTATTTAATTAAGTGGAACGTGTTGTCCGTGTTTATTTATAAAGTCGCGCATTTTAATGTGTGACGTCACATTCATCAAACCCCTCCCCCCCTCGTCACACAACGTCACAAACGTCTGACCCCGCCCCCCACCCCCCCCCCCACCACCCCCTAGGTGCGTGACGTCATTTATGGGCGGCTCCCCAAGTGCGTGAAGGAGCCCCCTCGCGATCGCGAGAGGCAGAAGAACATGAGGCACACGGGAAGAGAGGGAGAGGGGGGAGGGAGGGGGGGAGGGAGGGGAGGGAGGGAGGGAGGGAGGGAGAGAGGGAGGGAGGGAGGGAGGGAGGGAGGGAGGGAGGGAGGGAGGGAGGGAGGGGAGGGAGGGAGGGAGGGAGGGAGGGAGGGAGGGAGGGGAGGGAGGGAGGGAGGGAGGGGAGGGAGGGAGGAGAGGGAGGGAGGGAGGGAGGGGAGGGAGGGAGGGAGGGAGGGAGGGAGGGAGGGAGGGGAGGGAGGGGAGGGAGGGAGGGAGGGAGGGGAGGGGAGAGACTTTTGACTTTTAAACAACTTTCATTGCCGCCACCAGCACGATCACTTGAGGCGATTTCGACCCGAAACCCACTCAAAGTCACAAATAACCATCGCTATAAATCCACGCCTTGTGGCGCTAAATGCGACGCGCACAACACAAACCTAAAGTCACGTGGTGGTGGTGGTGGTCATCGCGCGCGTCACGTGACGAGCGACAGCTTCAGAAGGTGACCACGTGGGGTGCCGTCCACGCTGGGACGGAGAGAGATGGAGAGAGATGGAGAGAGTTGGAGACTTTTAAAATCAATTTTATTGCTTCTAGGAAGCGTTATTAATGTCAGCAGCCAGTGACAGTACACTCGTACGAAGCGTCAAAGCCAACAACAACAACAACAAAATATATTCTTGGTTCTTTCGGTAAAGTCACGTCGAAGGGAAACAATAAAATAATAAAAATGTGTAAAACAATGAAATTCTCACGACGTTTCGACTGCAACACAAGCAACAATCGTCATCATATTCATCACCTGATGATGATTGCTTGTGTTGCAGTCGAAACGTCGTGATAATTTAATTGTTTATTATCAGAATCGTATTGTTTTATATTTTTATTTTATTTTATTGTTTCCCGTCTACGTGGTGGCGACTTTACCGAAAGAACCAAGAATGTGAATCACTGCAGTCACGAAAGCTTTAAATCAAAACAACAAAATATGTTCATTGCGGATGACCTGTCCTCATTCTCTGAGAGGAGGAGGGTGAATTAAAATGCGTTGCGAAGTGCATTGTTAATAATTGTTTATAATTGTTTATAGTTGTTTATAGTTGTTTATAGTTGTTTATAATTGTTTATAGTTGTTTATAATTGTTTATAGTTGTTTATAGTTGTTTATAATTGTTTATAGTTGTTTATAGTTGTTTATAATTGTTTATAATTGTTTATAATTGTGTATAATTGTTTATAATTGTGTATAATTGTTTTATAATTGTTTATAATTGTTTATAGTTGTTTATAGTTGTTTATAGTTGTTTATAGTTGTTTATAATTGTTTATAGTTGTTTATAGTTGTTTATAATTGTTTATAGTTGTTTATAGTTGTTTATAGTTGTTTATAATTGTTTATAGTTGTTTATAGTTGTTTATAATTGTGTATAATTGTTTATAGTTGTTTATAGTTGTTTATAGTTGTTTATAATTGTTTATAGTTGTTTATAATTGTTTATAGTTGTTTATAGTTGTTTATAGTTGTTTATAATTGTTTATAGTTGTTTATAGTTGTTTATAGTTGTGTATAGTTGTTTATAATTGTGTATAATTGTTTATAGTTGTTTATAATTGTGTATAATTGTTTATAGTTGTTTATAGTTGTTTATAATTGTTTATAGTTGTTTATAGTTGTTTATAATTGTTTATAGTTGTTTATAGTTGTTTATAATTGTTTATAATTGTGTATAATTGTTTATAATTGTGTATAATTGTTTATAGTTGTTTATAATTGTTTATAGTTGTTTATAGTTGTTTATAGTTGTTTATAATTGTTTATAGTTGTTTATAGTTGTTTATAGTTGTTTATAGTTGTTTATAGTTGTTTATAATTGTTTATAGTTGTTTATAGTTGTTTATAATTGTTTATAGTTTATAGTTGTTCATAGTTGTTTATAATTGTTTATAGTTGTTTATAATTGTTAATAATTGTTTATAATTGTTTATAGTTGTTTATAGTTGTTTATAATTGTTTATAGTTGTTTATAGTTGTTTATAATTGTGTATAATTGTTTATCATTGGTTATTATTGTTTACAATTGTTTATAATTGTTTATAATTGTTTATCATTGTTTATAATTGTTTATAGTTGTTTATAATTGTTTATAATTGTTTATACTTGTTTATACTTGTTTATAATTGTTTATCATTGTGTATCATTGTTTATCATTGCGTATCATTGTTTACAATTGTTTATACTTGTTTATAATTGTGTATAATTGTTTATCATTGGTTATTATTGTTTATTATTGTTTATAGTTGTTTACAATTGTTTACAATTGTTTATAATTGTTTATACTTGTTTATAATTGTTTATAATTGCTTATAATTGTTTATAATTGTGTATAGGGCGCCCCCCATTTCTTTATAAAGACACCCTCCCACACGCCCGGGCTGACCGTGGTAACGCGTGCTACAGCTTTAGCCGTCCTTGATGAGGGCCTTCAGCATCGCCAGTGGCCCACAGTCGCGAACATGGCCTTCCAATCTTTCCTTCCCTGTTTTAGAGGTCGCCAGTCTTGCCTGGGCGCACACAAAGTTAGCGACGTCGCCTGCTGCTGCTGCTGCTGCTGCTCGTCACGGCTACTTCATACACGAACGCCCTCTCCTAGAAAGGGATGTCCAGCCTCCTGCAGGTCTGTGCTAAGAAGCGGAACAGCGGAGTCCCTGGTGAGGCCCGGCCGATCGACGCAGCGGAGGGCTCAGTCAAAGTGTGCCAATTTCCATTGGAGCCCCCCCCCCCCAACAGCGTTTTGCAGTGCCGGGGGAGAAGGGGGTGGGGGGGGCTTGAAAATGCCACGCCGTTGACGGCCGATAATTGTGAGAAGTAATAATGTCTCCATGTCGTGTCCGGTAACTGCTCCAGGTCCTGAAGATGCAGCACCTCTACGCAGTGAGTGTAGGGCTCTGTTTTTTTTTTTCAATGAGCCTCCCTCAACGAGACAGTCTCTGCATCACTCCGGCTTTAAGAGCTTTAACCCACAACCCTCGCGATTCGAGGAGGAGGAGGAGGAGGCGAGGGAGCAGGAGAAAAGTCACTGGGGGGAAGGGATCATCCACCGCTATCGTGCGGGGTCTCCAGCTTCATTCACAGTCTCTTCGGCGAACAAAAAAAAGTGTCGCGTTGACAAAAGACAAAAATAAATTCACTACTTTAGCCCCCTCACCGGTGTGTTGAAGTAGTGAATCCACGACATTTACAAACTGTGAATGTTGTGGATTCACTCTTCGACACACCGGTGAGGAGCTAAAGTAGTGAATTACAAACTGTGAATGTTGTGGATTCACTCTTCAACACACCGGTGAGGAGCTAAAGTAGTGAATTACAAACTGTGAATGTT